>NC_060156.1:11147639-11213643 GCF_021292245.1 Micropterus dolomieu | reverse complement strand
TCATTTTACTCTGCAGGTACTTAAAGTATGTGTGACAAAAAACCTAACTGTCGTAGCCTGGCTAGTTAGCTTCTGGCCGCCCCCCCCCCCCCCCGCCGCTTTGTCAACAGTTGTATCATAAGCAGCTTCCACTTCCCCTCCACTCAGGCAGCATACAGCTTTGACATCAGGGCTGGAAGAGTTACATTACTGACTCATGTCCCACCCTGCTTGTTTTTCACCAGGGCACAGCTGGACCAGACCCCACCACTGTTTATGTGGACATGAGAGCTCTGCGACATGATAGGTAGGGGGCGCCACTGCAGCTACGTAGACCACAGGCTAGAAGGGATTAAATTACTGATTTTGTCCTTTTTATTTGCATATTTTTCAGGGTTCGCCTGGTAGAGAGAGGGTCTCCGCACAGCTTGCCACTGATGGAGTCCGGGAAGGTACGTCCTCATGTAAACATGCACTAAAACACTACAGACAACTGTGACTTCATGCTGCTTTTCTCAAGCTCTCATAATTATTTGAGATGTGGCTGTCTGCTGTTGTAGATCCTCCCTGGAGTGAAGGTGATCATTGCCAACACAGAGACTAAAGGACCCCTGGGAGACTCCCACCTGGGAGAGGTAACGTCATCTGAGTTTTGCAGAGCATACTTTCTTCACCGTCACCTGTTCCACCTGGTTATGAACCACAATCAAGTGTTTACATACACTGAAGTTACCAGGTCGGCTTTCTGCAGTAAACTGATCTCTTAAACGTCATATAAACAAGACACCAAATCACTGTAACTGGGGACGTAAGAGATTAGAACAACCTGGTTCCTCCAGGGAAGAGCCAGTTTGTTTGGCTGCATAACTGGCATAACCTGTTCTTAAGAGTAATACAATCCTATTTATTGGACTCATCATACAGTAACCCACAAACAGGAAATGAAAGCCAGTCAGTACCTTAATTCTCCTTGTATATAGATGTTCAATATTTTCATATACTAGATCTGTAACTTTGATCAAAATACTGACACATGTATAAGATCTTCAGTGTAACAGTTATCAATTGTCATTATTGTGTGTGTCATAGGTCTGGGTGAGCAGTCCTCACAATGCCACAGGCTACTACACAGTGTATGGTGAGGAGGCGTTGCATGCGGACCACTTCAACACAAAGCTCAGCTTCGGCGACACCCAGACTGTGTGGGCGAGGACGGGCTACCTGGGCTTTCTGCGGCGCACTGAGCTCACTGATGCCAGTGGAGGTGAGAATCATCAGTGCTCGCCCTAATTTAAAGACAGATATTTAAAGATCTGTTCTACCCCCTGCATTTCTCTCTAACATCACCATAAAACTTGATTTCTTTAACTTATCTGATACACACTGTCAAATCTGCGATTGTGTGTGTATTTGTGTTTCTCAGAGCGCCATGACGCCCTCTACGTGGTGGGCTCTCTTGATGAGACTCTGGAGCTGAGGGGAATGAGGTATCACCCAATTGACATCGAGACCTCTGTTATCCGTTCTCACAAGAGCATAGCTGAATGGTGAGAAATTATAGATCACTACTTTATTACCAATCATTTCGAATGGTTCATTATGTAGTCAGACGTTTGTCCATATTTGAAATAAAGTTGAGCAACATGAATTCTGATTACCGACTTCTGTCTTCACCCTCATGCTCACCTCCTTTTCCTCACCATTTGTCTTCCTTTCCTTCTTTCCTTCCCTCCATGCATCCACCACTTTCTCCTCCCTCCAGTGCGGTGTTCACTTGGACCAACCTCCTTGTGGTGGTTGTGGAGCTGGAGGGGTCTGAGCAGGAGGCCCTGGACCTGGTTGCTCTGGTCACCAACGTTGTCCTGGAGGAGCACTACCTCATCGTAGGGGTGGTGGTGGTGGTGGACCCTGGCGTCATCCCCATCAACTCTCGAGGGGAGAAGCAACGCATGCACCTCAGAGACGGATTCCTGGCTGACCAGCTGGACCCCATATATGTGGCTTACAACATGTGAGGGCCCTGCTGCAGGAGGGTTACCCCTCCATGTGGCTCATCACACAACAGGAGACAGCAGGACAGTAAATGTGGGGCCCGGTGTCAGTGCGGCTTCTGTTGAAAGACAGCGAGCTGGCCTCTTCTTTCAGCTCACAGAGTGGAAATATGAAAGAAACTCGGATGCAAAATTTCACAGCAAAATGGAGAGAAATTCCAAGAGAAATAAGATTGACACAAACCTCATGTCTGTTTCTCCCTGTAATTTCTTGCCTCAACAAATGTTTTAAAGGGCGTTTTGGTTTTGTTGAAGTGCGTTTTGTATGTACGATAGTGTCTGACTCCTTAAACCCAGTACACCCGATAGCAGTACAGCAGGTGGTTAAGGTATAATCCTACACTGTGCCATTAACATAATTTACTTTGTCAGTCTCCAAAATGATGAATGTTAGTTGTGTTTGCCACACACGTGCCATAGAACAGGACTGACGCCAGTACCCTAATCAAACAAACCCTAATATGTTTCACGTTCGCCTCCTCTGCCACTGCAGGTCAAATATTTTCCATAGAAGTCTCTAATCTCTGTCATTAAATCTGTGGGAGCTTCTCTTCAGATTACGGCTGCGCCCCAAAGTGAACTGGGCTGCAACTAACTATTATGTACATTGTCAATTAATCTGTCAATTATTTTCTCGATTAATCGATAGTTGTTTGGGCTATAAAATGTCAATCAGTGTGTCCCAAAGCCCAAGTTCACATCCTCGAGTGTCCTGTTTTGTCTACAACCCAAAAATATTCATTAAATTAGTTGGTGATTAATTCAGTAGATGACCACTACTCAATTAATCGAATAATCGTTGCAGCTGTAAAGCGATCCCTGATTTTATGTGCTCCAGCTCTATTCAGATCATGTTATTGCATCAACAAAGAAGCACACAGCTGTGGTGTTGAAGGAGGGGCAGTACTTGTTTTTTGTTGCTGTTTCCAGCAGTAGTCCTTCAGTTTGTAGTGTCGGTAACAAAAACGTGTAGAAGTAATGTTGTGATTTGACTCGTTCTTTTTTTAAATCGAAAATGTGTAATATAGTTATTGTTTTAGCTGAACAAAATGCAATATGAGTGATGTGAAAGATGTTGCTCTGAATGACTGCAGACAGTAAGTGCCGATCAATCCAAGTCATGAGATATAATCGTTGCTTACTATTAGCAGCGTACCAAATGATATGAATTAAGCCTTAAGTGTTTTGTTTTTTAGATGCCTGTTCCTATCCCAGCTCCTGTTCAGCTACATTTTGTGAAGTTTATCAGCTGTTGGATAGGCAGGGAACATGCAGAGGGAGGTTGGTATTGTAAATCCTGCTCTTCTTGCACCCAAAGTCTTTCATCTTTTTCAGCTAAGATGAATATACTTGATCCTGACATCAGCCATTACAAACACACACATGCTCCGTAAATATTTTTGATAATGTCTGTCCCTATTGTCAGTTGTGTTCAGTGTGTGTTTTATAACAACATACTGGAAGAACTTGTAGTTGGTATGGATTTGATGCAGAATGTCACAGCCTCATTTCGAATGCCATAAGGTTGAATGAGAGTTGAAAAATGTCGCATGTACTGTATGAGGCAAGTGTCTAATATGCGTGTAACACCTTAACCTCCCACCTTATCACATTGACTTTGTAAAGATTCACTTCACTGTATGTTGCTTCTCTGTGCACATCCCTTCAGAAACAGGCCCCGAGCCTGCTGTAAGTATGTACAGGTTTTGTGTAAATTATTAATTGATTGAGGAGACGACAGGAAGCATAACACATAAAGACTGAATGTGGTTTATATGTGAACTTCTCCCTCACAAACAAACTTATTTGAAATGTATTGTCATGTGTGGACATTGGGAGGAGACATGCAAAGCCTTGCAAACATTTTTTTAGTATGAAAGAACAGCGGGAACTGGCCACTTCCAGGATGAGACGAAGCACACTCCGAGCACAAGGAGAAGACAGTTACGCTCTGCTGACTGCTGAGGTGTCACATCCTCTGGAGCAAACTTTTGTTGTTGACATATAGAAAGATACATTTGTCTGATATGGTTAGTTGTCATTATTTTCATAACCTGATTTCTTAATGAATAAAAAGTACTTTTAACTTGAAATGTTTGTCTTCACATCACTGAACATCTTGGTGTCCTGTCCTGTAAGAATATTTTAAGTAGTTGCATCAGTTCAAGCTTCCAAGCCTCTTGTAAAAACCACAGACTGTATGGTAAAAACCATGGAACGAGTCCTCCAGTGAGTCGTGGAGTCACGGTTTTCTCAGACATGTTAGTAAAAAAAGCAGGACAGAGGACTGGATACTGTAAAAGTTTATAGACAGCAGAGATTACGACTAGATAAAATTACTTCAGAATAGAGCGTTGGTGACATTTATGAATATGGTTGAAACCAAGTTACGTTAACGTATTTAGTTGTTTCATGGGAGCTGTAGTTTTTCTTTGCTCACAAAGTAAATGTTGTTCAACTTTGTTAAAATTACAAAGGTTTCACTCTCTTATAGCTACTGCTGCAGTGGATGCTGATTTGTCTTAAGACATGGAAAGTAAACACCAGGAACACACTATGTGTCCAGTACAAATGACTGAGTGGGATATTATCAGTCAAATAAAACCCTCATGAATGAAATCAACTAACCTTGCAGTAATAAGGTAGTTGCAATTGCGTTTTGGCAAGTGGAAAACTACCTGTAACTGCATTAATATGTTATATTTGAAAATGTATAAAAGGAAATCTGAAGGAGTCCGTTTTAATGGGCCTATGATGAAATTCATATTATTGTTATCTATAATTTACAGGTGCTGTGCTTAAGTTTGTCAGTAGAGGAGACGCTGGATCATCAGACAACCAGTTAAAGCACAGACTCAGTTGAGTTAATATTCACTTACCCTATTTAATAAATATTGTTTGTTTACAACTGTTCTGTATATAGGTCTACTTAGTCTTAGACTGTTGGACTGTTTTAAAGGAGGGAGGATTGGAGGAGGAGTGGGAGCACTGTGTGGGGTGTTAGTCTTAAATAACATTACATTAACCTTACAAAAATACATGATAATTATACTTTTTTTTCTAGTAAATGAAATGATTATCCCCTTCATTAATACATTTATGTTGTGAACATCAGCAATATCTCCTAGTATTAATATTTTAGTGATTTGAAAAATGATACGCCAACCTACAGATTTAGCATAATACACTATTGCAAAAATCTCATTCAAACAAAGGGTAGTTGCAACCCAATAAGAAAACAAAAACAAGCAATGGATTCGTCTTTTTCAGTATATTGAGCAAAAATTATAACAACGTCATACTGTGATTATATTGGTCCTCAGTGAGTAACTATAATGATAACAAACCATAAAAAGGTCATACAGTGATTATATTGATCCTCAGTAAGTAGTTATCAATGATAACAAACCACAACAAGGTCATACACAGTGATTATATTGGTCCTCAGTGAGTAGTTATAAATGATAACAAACCATAACAAAGTCATACAGTGGTTATGTTGATTTTGAGTGAGTAATCATAAATGTTTACAACATTGCAAAAAAAGTTACAAGTTAAACAAAGTGGTACAATGTATATATTGATCCTCAGTGAGTAGTTATAAATGAAACAACATTGCAAAAAAACCTTCATATTTTAATTTTCATGCTTAAGTCATGCAGTTATTATACTGGTCCTCAGTTGTTATAAATGTCTACAACATTGCAAAAAATACTTTGATATTAACATCAGAACAAATTCACAAAGCGATTTATAGATTGTTTTTCTAAAATCTTAAACTGACTCTGTCAATGTGATCTGTCTCCATGTTGTGTTTGTCTTGAATCCCTAATTCAGATATGCCTCTATTTTAGTGAGAAGCTCAGTTGCCCCGGTCAGTGCTAACATTTCATTCTCTGATTTGAACCATCCATTTGGAATGTGGGGAGGCGGGTGGTAGTTGGGATACTGAGTCTTTTTGGCGTCCACTCCCAGCATCTTCAGATTTTCCACAATTTGAGGCAGAACTGTCAGTTGGAGATTGTAGAGGGAAACCTTTGCAGCCATGCCTGAAATGGAGCTACCGGGGGGACGTTGACCATGTCTTTTATACCCTGCAGCTATGAGAGACTTTTCCACTGCTTGGTGGACTTTGAACAGACACCACTCTGTGCTCCCCCCACCAGCTTCATTGTAAGCTGCATCGAGATCACAGCGCGCCTGTCTACACCAGCGCTGGGCCTCCTCTCTGTTTGGCTTCGGGACATTTTCATTATGGGTCCAGAAGTTGTAGGAATGGTGGCCTCTGGAGAATCTCTCTCGACCATATCTGTGATGCCTGGCCTCCTGATTCCATTTCTCATAGAAGTCGCTGAAATCTGAGTAGCTGAAATTTGAATTTCCCCTTGGAGAGGATGAACTTGCAGTTTTGCCTTTGCTGAGCTCTGCAATTTGATTCTGCAAGTATTTGAATGCCTCAGTGGCGAGAGATTGGCAGTCAGGGTTTTTGTCAGGATGCCATCTTAGGTACAGTCGCTTGATGGCTTTATGCCTCTCCTCCTTAGGAAGAGTCCAGATCTCTGCCAAACATTTGTCAATTTCCCTTTTAGCTTCGTCAATAGAGGCCGGGGAGGATCGTGTAGATGAGGAGCTTGTAGTTGGTCCTTGGGAAGAATGTGGCACAGATCCAGCTAGTGGCTCCAGCTCCATGCAAGAAGCTTCAGCAGATGTGCAAGTCCTCCTTTCCGGTTCTGACTTCTTTTGTCTTTTAAACTGATACAGGTCAACACAACTGACTTCAATTGGCTCCTCTTCTCCAATTTCAATTTTGTATCTCCGAGAATATTGTCCAGAGTACCCAGGGAGTTCTTCAACAATAACTGCATAGATGTACTTGTTGTTGATGCTGTAGCCAACATATTCCCCTTCTTCAAAGTTATTGAGGATGTTCATGTCTAAGGAATCATGCCATTCTTCTGGAATATCTGTCCCAGGGGGTGGTGGATTGAGGAGCAAGCTTTCAGTTTCAGCACTGTCATGGATCCCATTCTTAGCCAGAGCTTTCTGAACGTCTTGCAGACTGTCACACGTGAGAAGTTGTCCGAGGACTGGGAGGTGAATTGATGCAATTCTGTGACCTAAAAGAGCATTAATCTCCTTTGTCAATGTCATATTGACTTCATTTATCACCTTATGAGCCATGTCATCGTTGTGTTTTAAGTAAAAGATGCAACCTTGTTGCTCTCGTTTGACAAAAACATCAGTTTCAGTGGCAGTTTTGTGTAGTGGCTGGTTATCCAGCCAGAGCTTCGTTTTCAGGCTTTTGCAGCAAACAATCTCAATACTGCCAAATGTCTTCTTGCACATGTCAGCAGCATCATTTTGTGTTATTTCTCCATGAGACTGCTCTCTGATAAGACAAATTAGTCCGTGTGTAAACGCTGCTGAGGACAGATGTTTGTCAAACCATCCACTAAATTCACAGTCAGACTCAAACTCACAAAGCTGCATGTGTACTTCCACTAGTTTCTCTTCAGTGATTTGAGACAACATTTTAGGTTGTAATTTCTGAGGCAGCAATTGCAGCAACCGATGATGCTCATAGATGTCGCTGCCCAAATGACATTCACTGAGTTTCTCAAGCAACAGGAACTTGTTCTTCAGTGCTTCTTCTAACCTACTGGTCTCAAACACTGTGTCATTGTAGTAGAGTTCGCATGAGGGGTATAATTTACCATCTACAGCAGGAAGATGCAAAGTCTGTACATCATCAAGAAGAGACTGTTTTCCCTCCTTCCCTTTGATTAACTGAAAAAACTGCTGAACAGCACGTTTCACAGTTTTCTGTTGGTTTGGGTTTAGTTGTGGTTTATCATAGGAATCGGCATAAACTGCAGTCAGAACATTACAATACTGCACTGCAGTAGGTTTGTCCTTTACACCAATTTTCTTTAGGAACTCTGCGAAGATGACATCCTGCGGAGAAATTGTGTACAAATATGGTCTGAAGTCACGGTCACAGGGGAGTGAAAGAGACGCTTCATCAGTCCTCACAAGTTCTGTGTCTTTTTCAACCAACACAACAGGAAGACCAGCCAGTGGTTGGCCTTCAAACCCGTTTGCTTGCAGGTAGGCATACGAACTTCGAAACACATCAGCACGGGTTTTGATCAACTGGTCAGTTTTACAGGGCGACTGACAGATGTTGCTCATGTTACTGGTTACACAGTGTGGAGGTGGTTGTTCATGAGCTCCTGCATCTTTCATCATTTGTAGGAGCTTCGGTGACTTATAAACTGGTAGATGTATAATTGGCATTGAAGACCAGATCAGTTCTTGATGCTTAGAATCGCTTTCTATCAAAGATCCTCTGATTTTAACAGCAGTTCTCTCAACAGCAAATGGTTGGTGATAGTTGCTCAGTTCTTTTTGAATTTTCACAGGAAAAATGAACTTAATGTCAGCTATGCTCTCCAGCAACTTTTCCTCTTTATTTTTGTCTTTTGACAAGGCTGCTTGGAAAAGTGTTGATGATTTCAGTTTCAGGTCTTCAAATTTAAAGTTTCCTTTTGCTTCCAATTCTAACTGGTGTGCAAACTTGATTATGTCATCTTTTGACACAACGTGATTCATTCCAAGTTCTCTGAGTAACTCTTTTAGGTAATTTGTTGTTAGTATATCTCCTTCACACAACGCAGTCCAAAATCTCTTAGGCACAAATCTCTCTTGGGGCAACATTTTCTTGTATAGCTCGACACTCTCATCAAAGTAATATGATGCCGTCTCCAATCTGCCTTGAGAACTGCGAATCAGTTTCACTGTCTTCATTGAGGTGATGATTTTGTCCTTATACTGAAAATAATTCAAATGCAGTAACAGTCTGAGGCAGTGAAGCATCTGCGTCTCTGTAAGTTTGTGCACAACAGGCAGAATGAACTTCATGAAATATTCTATATCAGTCAGGATTTTGATGTTCAATGTTTCTGACAGACTGTAGTTCTCTGAATTGTTTTTGAGAAAAATGCTGTTGCCGTCAGGCAGGTTGAACAAATCTGGAAATGTTATTGAATATTCGGTGTTGAGGATAAATACCTCTTTAGGTCCATTAATCCTCACTCGGTTACCATGTATTGTTTCAAATAATGGTAAGGATTTGAGCTTCCTCTCGTACCCTTGTTTGTCTTTGGACTTAGATACTCCAGACTGCAGGAAACACTGAAGCTCTTTCATCTCACCAATGGAAAGCTGGGAAAACTCTGAGTGGTTAATGTTGTAGACCTGGTCCAACACAGAGCTTGTGTCATTCACATCCATAAGTTCAGGATGTAGAAGTAAACGTTCCTGTCTGTCTACATGTATCTCAGAGAAGAATACACTGTCAAGCTTCATGAAACCAAGTTTAAAGAGGATGCCTGATATGTCCCTTTCTAAGGAAAACTGAATCACACTTGGCATGTCTTTCAGTGTTTGCAGAAAGGACTTGTTGTTTAACCTTGGACACACAACAGGTAAAATGCAGCAGTCGCTGAAGATCTGCTGCACATCCCTTACTGTCAGACTTTGTTCATCACCACCAGATGTAGCAGGTTTAATTTGACTTGTTAAGAACTTCCAAAGTGATTTCAACCACTTCAACATTGTCTCGTTTGGGACATGAAGACCACTGTGTGGATCAACCTCACAGTCCTGAAGAAGATGCTGATGAATTAATGGCTTCAGATATTCTGCTGCACAGGGAACTGTCAAACTTTTGACAAGGTTGAATGTTTGTAGAACATGAATGTGGTCTCTGTTGGTCTGATAATCTGCAAATTTGTCCTCATTTCCAAAGAACAAACTGTCATATCCTGATATCAGCTTGGGAGATTTGGAGTTAAACACTCTCAAAACTTTATCTCTTGTGAGAAGAAGAGGGAGCCCGTTGACTGAACTGGAATCATTCTTGGTGAAATTTTTCAAGGTGAACTCTTTTAAGCAGAAAGTCAAAAGCTTTGAACATCTTTTTTCATCTCTGATCAGAGTGGCAGTTATGGGCAGGGGCAAATCCTGATCTGTTTGGGTTGGGTCATTGATGGGTTTTTCTCTCAGGAAAGCCTGCACAGTTGACGGATTCACATCTTTCATTTTGACACCAGCTGATTTGAAACTTTTCCAAACTTTTTGCATTTCCATGGAAAAAGGAACCAATGTCATTCCAAGATCTTCCAAAATGGGATTTATCTCGTCACTTACTGACTGTGTGAGGTAGGGTGCCTTAGTTGATTCAGTTTCTCTCACATTACACCAGTCAAAAGAGTACTCCTTAAATTCTCGGTCTGCAATTCGACGCACTGAACTCCTCAACACTGGAATCACATTAAGGCCTTTTTCTTTGATTGATCTGTATACCTCATGTACCATTTCATGCCAGTCTTGACCAACATCTTTGGTCACAGTTGGCCAAAAACACAAGTACGAGGATCTTAAGTATGACTCAATATGTGCAAGAGGGACCTTCTTATCAGGAATGTTACGGCTGATGTACTGAAGGAGATCGGCATACAGTGGAGCAATGACATTTAGTTTCAAAGATTCATTCCAGTCAGATTTTTGACTTTGCCCATCTTCTTTCCATAGGCTTCTCCTGGCAGAATCTACCTCAAAGTTTGCATTGACATGCACTGGCAGTCCAGTTTTCCCTGGCAAAGGAAGAGAACAGAAGGCTTCTCCAATAAAATCCTTGTGGCTGGATATTGCCAGATCTGAATTCTTCAATATCTTTGAGCTCAAAGGTGCTGCTATGGCTGCTAGGGGAAGTTTGTCTGAAAGTGTCATTTCTCTTTTGCCACTGTTTTTGAATGAGCCAAACTGTTCTGCAATGATCCATTTACTTTGTCTTTTATCTGAGGTTGAAATCTTGGTTCCATAAATGGCCTTGTGTGGTGTTACTGTTTTGCCAGATTGAAGTGCATTTTGTTGAAGTTTTACAAAAGCATCTCTTCCTTCTTTGCTTGTCTCTGGTATGCTTTTTTCAACCACAAATATGGTATTGAGTTTCCCTGAATGTTCACTGATTTCGTGGACGTTTATTTTGCAAATGTTTTTCAGAAACAGAATTAGTCCTTCTGGGTCTTCAGAGAGGGCAGAGCAAAGTTCGTTCATGTCATGGTCAGTGACTCCCTGTTGTGATATTTTAGATGTGTTTGCCATGGCACCCATCCTTAGAGGTAATCTGAACATAGTGCCCTCTTTAAGAGGAAATTTGTCAGGAAGAAAGGATTTGTAGACATCCATGTACATGTTCTTGAAAGCGTCAGCTAGTTTATAGCCAGTGCCAGTTGGCGGCTTGTCTGAATGACTTTCAATGTATTTTTGGTTGGGATCAGAAATGCAGAGTAATTCATCTCCAGTGAGGATTGAGGGACAATCAGTGAGATGGTAAACAGAGTTGAATCCCACTCCGTATTTTCCTATCTTCCCTGGAGAGTTGTGCTTTCCTCCTTCTCCCAGCTGTTGAATGCCAGCCAGGTCAGAATCAGAAAACACTTTGTTGTTGAACACACATAGTGCTGGACCCTGCAGATGGTTCCATTTCTTCCCAAATGTTTTTTCTTTGCCATGCTGTCGTTTATCCCAAACAAAGTGAATTTCTGTTGCCTCTGCATCATCAGCATTTTGGATAAGCTCTTTAAGGATATCCTTCTTTGATGGATATGCTGATATTATGTTTTTAATTCGAACGGTTAGTTGCTCCTGCTGTTGAAACTGAAAAGCAAATGGTGAAATGTTCTCAACTACATGGTTTTGCAGACTATGATGCCTCGTTGTTTTGATTCCAAAGTGGCGAGCCGCAACACGTGGGATATTCTCGTGGCATAATGTAACACCTGAAGCAACTGGCATCCATGGGCTGTCATTGTAAAACATCTTACTCGCAGGTTGTAAAACACCATGTTCATTGGGTATCAGACAGTCACCCATTGTTTTCTCTTTAGCCTCATACATCCCTTTGTTTAAAATTGTGAGGCAAATTGATAGATCACTCTTTGGCAGGGGCGTGTTACCATGTTGAGAGTGCAATTCCCGGAGTACTGTTTGATACTGACTGATTGTAAAATGTTTTTCAACACCTACACTTTCCCAGAGCCCCCTGAAACAAGTGAAGGCAGGTGGAAGTACATAGAGATAGGGTTTTGCTTCAAATTGCCCATTTTCTGCTACACGCTTCACATTTACAAATGTATTGCCAACAAGAACGAATGGGAATGAATTTGCCATCTGTGAAATGAAAGTGGAATCCCCAAAATCACTGAGCCAATGATCCAGAAACCTGTAGCATTCGCATGCTATTTTGTGAAGCATGGATCTGTCAATAGACTGAGATTGCTCACATGCTTCTTGCAACTGCTGAAACACTGTCTCAGGCCTTGGACTGTCATGAACTCCCAGAATTTGCAGGACTTGATCAGTGTTGTGTATTTTCAGATTGGTATGATCCAGCACAGGTTGTGTCATGTTAACGAGCAGGGAACATTTGTCACTAAAAATATCAGTGGGCCTTCTAAGTGTTGCATTTCTTTCCATTTTTGTATCACCGGGGGAAAATGCTGGGAGAAATTCTGTCATCTTCAGTGTTTCCCAGGAGGGCGAGTCTTCGTCAAACATATGATTTTTCAAGAGTTCAAGAAGACACTTCAAATGCCCGTATGCTTTCTTTTTGTCAGTGCTCCAGGTTTTGGTTATTGTGGCTGCTTTCTCTGTGATGTCTTCCAATGGGAGATGATCATTTGCCATTCCAAGTTCCAACAAGCGCTGAATCCTTTTGGGGGAGCAAAAGTCATTTTTGGTACCACCAAGCAAGCGTCCCTCATCTGTTTCAAAAAGACAGGCCACTTTTCCTGATGGATTCACAAGTTTCTTGATATACTGGAGCTGCCCGTCTGTTGTGGGGATGCATGGATAGTGGACCAGTAGGGAGTCAATTTCTTTGATATTAAGGTCAATAGCGTGCAGCACAAGAGTATCCCTACTCTTAGGGTCCAGGGTATCAAGGTTGTTAAACACTGCTTCTTGGTAAAACTTCTCCCAGTTCCATGTTCTGTTGCGTAAAGCGTTTTCCAGGCCAGCCTGTTTGAAGCTATTTCTCAACCACAGTGGAAGAGGAACAACATGGTTGGGTGCTTTTGCCTGTTTCTTGCATACCTGCACTGCAAGTTCATGGATGTCTTTAGCCTCCTCAATACTCTCATGTAGAAATATGGCATTGTCCATTGAGCACCAATGTTCTCCATCACTAAAGAGCTCTGGGCCAATGGAGTGCTCGGCGATGGTAGAGTAGAAGGCATCCACCAAAGGCTTGAAAGTTTCACTCACTTTCCCTCTATTGGGCCAAAAGTTGTGATAACAGTATGCTTCCAGTTGATTGTTTTCAGACATGTTCTTGAGTACTAAGAGAGCAGTAACATATGCTGTCACAACAGGATCCTGAAGAAGGGCTTTGTTCCAGTCATGTTTCACTCCACTCTCCCATAGACCTTTTCGGTTGCTCGTCACAGCAAATGTTCCATTTACATTGACTGGAAGACCTGTTTGAATGGAAAGAGGAAGGAAGCAAAATGCCTGTCCAACAAGATCTGTTTGTAATGAGGCCAGTTTCCCAGTGTCTGGATCATTTTGTAAAGGCACAGCAATCCCCCCAATAGGCAAAGAGAACTTGGCTTGCTTGTTTTCCTGAAGGGCCATTTTCAAAGACTGATGTGTACCAAAGCAGTTGTACAGGAGCCAGGACTGGACTTCAGATAGACCAGACTGCTGACTGGTTATTTGGACAATGTGGACTGTGCAGCAGTCAATGACCTCTTTGCATTTTCCATCAAGTTTTATCAGCGATTTCTCAGCTTGATGCTGCTTTGATGCAGTGGTTTCATCAGGAATCCTCATTGTACTCAGAGTGGTCTTGGAGACAGTGAGGATGGTTTCTATTTCGTCATGTCTTGGCGGAGTTGATACATCGCTTGATATACTTTGTAGAGATAATGTATTGATGTTCTTCAGAAACAGCAGGTGAGTTTGTGAATTCTCAGTAAAGTGCTCTTGAAAAGTGATGATATTGTGTTTGTGGTACACCTTTGTGCTTATTTCTGACTTGAGAGCCTCTTCTTCAGTTCGGAAAGGTAGTTTGATCAGAGTTCCCGGATAGGGTTCAGGGAGACTTTGTCTGGTGAAATTGCAATCAAAAATGCGTTCATATGGTCCAAACTGACCAGGAAACCAGTGAAAAAGTCGCTGCTGAGAGAGATCCAGCTTGATTCCAGGATTTGTTTTATGTTTGATGTGCTTCTTAAGGTGAGTTACATTTGGATCTAGTATGAGAAGATTGTTGCCACTGAGGATAGAAGGAACATCTGTCACATGATACACAGTATTGAATCCAAGTCCAAACTTTCCAATTTTTTCTACCTTGTTTTCCTTTGAGGCAGCGCCAACTCTGACAATATTTTCCCAATCCGAAGCTGTGAACTGCTCATTATTAAATGCCCAAAGACATGGTCCCTGACAAAGGTTCATGTCAGGGTCAATGAGACTTTCAGGGGGGTCTTTGTGCACTCTGAAATCCACCAAGAATTTACAGGCCTCTGCCCCAGCATCCTCTGCATTTTGAATGAGCTCTTTGAAGATGTCACTTTCTTCATCATACTCTTTAAGAATGTTTTTAATCCTCGTCGTTATTGGTTCAGACTGTCCACACTGTTCTATTCCCACTAACTCTGGAGCGAGGATGTGGGTACTGAGAAATCTGATGTTAAGCCATTCAGCTGTTGCTTTTGGGATTTCCTCATGTATGACATGAATTTCCTCCTGACTGTACTTAAGCTCTTTCAAACCATTTTTGCTTACGTCACAGAAGACTGCTGTTGACAGCGGTTTAAGGGTATATTGTTCACCCTCTATGAGGACTGGCACTGGGATGTCATCCTGAATTGTCTTCTTCTCTCTCCACAGCCAGTTTAGAATTTCTATTGACACTTTTATCTCAGATGAACTTGCAAATGGCTGTTGCCTTCCTTCAATGGTTTGCTGGATAGAATGAAGAATGCCAACAATTTCTTCATCTGAAAGCAATGTTCTCAGGCCGAACTCCTGGAGCAACCTCTTGTATGGCAGAAATTCATTTGGCACCTTCCCAATGTAAGAGCTCAGATCTAGATTACGTGGGTAATCTAGAACCAGATCCTGTGGTGAAACAAACTGGTTGTGGCTCCACAGCCAACGTGTGTCCTTGTTTATCATTGTTGCAAATTCAGAGATGTGGTCCTGCATGTGTTTGTAAATGCTATACAACTTTGTTTTGAAATCCACATTTGTATCAGGATCTACCATTTTCTGTGCTTTTGATTTCAAGACTTTCAAATTCTCAATCACTTTTTCAGGCGGGGGTAACTGCTTGAGACCAAGTTTGTTGCTAACTTTGTCACTGAACTCTCCCACCAGAGGCATTACATGCCCAACAATGTTCTTGTACTTAGAATGTCTTATTTCATTTGGACAGAAGAAACAACTCTTCTGAGATTTGTCATTGCAGTGCTTTTTGTCATCACCGGGTTCAGCACATGGTACCCATTTTAGCATTTTAAGGCGATCAAGCTGCTCATGAGAAAACTTTGACAGTAGATCATTAGTATCCAGCATTTTCAAGAGCACCTGAGCTCTATTGAGAGCCTCAGTTTGAGAGTTAACATGCAGTTTATCAATCCGTGTGGCGACATGCAACAAGTGCTCAGGTGACACATCTGTTTCTTTATTTAGCAATCCCAGATCTGTTAGGCTTTTAAGCATCTGTGGTGTGTGAGTGTATAAAGGTGGGGGGAAGAAATCACACTCAAAGATGACTTTAAAAGTTTGAATTCTTGGATCAAAAAAGCTTGAGGTCTTTTTCAGCTCTCCATTCACATCAATGAACCTCAAGTTCCTACATCTGCGTTTCAAGGTCTGATTTTGGGAGAAAAGGATATTACCATGCTGTAAAATCCAAGTCATGATTTTCTCAGTGTCTTCTTTTCTGTAAGCTCCCCTCTCAATACAGTCAATGAGGAGATTTGCTGCTTCAGCTGTGTCTAAGAGTTTAACTTTGAGCAGCTGTAACAGCCTGCGATCAGCCTCAGTGGCACACTGCACAACTGAATCAGGCATTGGGAACTCTGTTGGTACTGTTAGACCAGAAATTAGAAGGACAGCCTGTTTTGATTGAGCTGCAACACAGGATCCTTTCATGGTTTGAAACAGGGGCAACTTTGAGAGTAAATCTTTCTGACTGACTGAGAGAGAATCCAGACGAGAGAGATAATCTTTCAGTTCTTCTCGTGCATTGTGAGAGGCAGTCTTGAGTTCTCTGATGAGATCCTGAGAATCTAAATTCATCAAGACTTTCACGACACTCATTGGAGATGGGCACAGCACATAAGAGTCTAGGTCTTCATGCTTGAGCCAATCGTTTCCATTCACCACTGTGCCGCCGACTTTGTTCACCAACTGAGCTATTTGTTCTGGCAAGTTCATCTGCTTGCTCTTCTGAAAAATGAGGGTTGTGTTCTTCTGTATTCTTGCTAGTGATACAGGCTGACTGACAGACATGGTACTGACTGGTATTAATGGCATTCCAGTGAAATTACTTAACTCTTTGAAATGAGTGTTGAGAAATTTCCAGAATTCCTGGAGCCAGTCTAAAGGTGGATGTTGACTCTTGCTGATGTCCCAGGTAACAAGCCTTGTCCTCATCTGCCTCCAGTCCTGTGGCAAATACCTCCTCGTATATTCAGCCACCTGGTCTGCATCAATGTTGATGACCTTGAATAATTCTGAAAAATTGATTTTTGAAAAATGTATACATAAATATATGTATATGTAGCATGAACACATGTAGACAACAACTTTTAAATCACTGTACTCTATAAAATGGCATTCTTACTTTTCCTGGCCAGTTCTTTCAGGTGGATACTGCAGGCTGGACTGAGATCTTCTGGGATGAAGAGGTGTTTGCAGCATGGTAGCAAGGCTCTGCACAAAGGACATGTTTGTTTAATGTGCGTGTAACAAAGACATTTGCATATACTTTTTGTGCACAATGAGTGGCCAAAGTAAAAATAGATGTAATCTAATCCAACACAAACAAAATAATATACAGAAGCAAACAAGTGTGAGCTGATCAGTACTAATAATCCTAAAATTGGATCTGTGGAACAACTGTCAACGAGTTCACTAGTGCAGTAGTTGCTGCAAATTACAGTAAATAACTGTTAATTGTTAATAATGGACATCCTGCAGATGTTCATCCAAAACTTTGAGCCACATCTGTGGTGTTGTCTATTGTCTGGAACAAATAATATGGTTGCTGAATGAATGAAAGATGCCATGTATGTAATCTGAGCTTTTGAGATTGGGATGTGGGCCCACATCTACAGTTTCAAACCTTATCATGACATAGTTGAAGTTGCACTAATCGATGTTGAATATTAACAATGGATCCAATGAAATGTTTAATGTGAAAGAGGTCACTTGTAATGACAAACCCACACAATCACATACCTATCTTTGCTGCTCCCCTTAGTTGTATAGAGTACTTTAGCATCAGCTCATTGTTTTTGTTTGATGGGCTACACCTTAACAGTTCTGAATCAGTTTCAATTCTCTCATTAACCCCTTTTCGAGCTGTAGCTGTAGTAACACATAGGAGCATTTAGCGACAAGATAAGAGCCAGATGACTCCCTCTGCAGTTAAGAGTGACCAAAACAGACCTAGATATAGAGTATACAAACAGAACTCTAAATGAATGCTTATGTTGCTATTGGTCTCTTAGATGAGAGGAAAGGCAGCCGTTTGCTAACATGTTCACCGAAATAAATTAATTTCGGGATATATGTTAATATTGTGTTTAGAGTCTGTTACCCTGTCCCCTAGTGGCCAAGGTGGTTGAGTTCAAAATTGACCAAATGTTAATGTTTTACTCCATAAGCTACATTATTAATGTTAATAACTACAGCTACATCATTGACATTAGTAAAGAATATCCTCCTCAAAAACATATCTTCAAGCACAGAGATTCAACATCATTGTATGCGGCTAGAATACCAAAACCTTTAGTTTCAAACAAGTGATCCTTATCCATCCAATCAACATTTATTTAATGTTCAAGTTGTTGCTTTTAGCCTATAGCTGACTCAAGCTACACACCACATTGGTTGGTCCATAGTGATTATAGCAATAGTGAAGGTAACAGTGATTGTTTTGCTTGTTTACAACAAAGTGTTAAACAACAGAAACCAGACCAATTGACAAACTATGAATGTAAGCCCCAAATGATACAAACTACATTTATAACCACATACTCTTCACTTCTAATAATAGACATTTCATTAGCAACAATATATTTTTATCTAGAGAATAAAGCCCAAAATTAAAACCATACCTTGGAAATTCATTGCTGTCAATTAAAGCAGTGTCCTCTTCTCTGTCTGTGAAAGACCTGAAAGAGCCATCATTGAATGGAAGCAGCTGAAGACCCTCAAGGTCTCTGTATTTTCCATCACTCAAAATGTACTCCAAAAGACAGAGTTTGTCATCATTGGAGATCATGTGCACACCAATCCTGCGGAGAATTCCCCTTAGGAAAGTTGGAGTTACATGTTTTAGAGCATTGAGGTTTGGATAGGCCTCACTTATAGCTTTTGCCACACTATCTGGTAAAGTTACCAGATTTTCTCCGCAGGACACCAAAGTCCTTTTAATAGCGGCCAGTACGTCAGGGCCTGTTGGACCATTACAGGGGAACACAGCTTCTGATGGAGTGACAAACTTTTTTTCATCTTTGGCAAGAGACAGGACAGCCACATTCTGTCTAAATAAGTGATGAAAAACATCCAGAGCAACAGCATACCACTTGTCTTTGTGCTTTATCTGGGCGATATCTGGCCACAGATCGTACACGGAAGAGGCAGGCAGAAAAGATTCTTGGGCAAGTTGGATAGCATCCTGAATGATCATTAGGTATGCCTGTGGGAGCACTTCCTTCATCAGCAATTCATTCCACACAGCATGCTCGTCATGTTTCTGGTCTTCCTCTTGCCACTTGATGTGTCTTCTGTTGTCTGTGAGGCCAAAGCATGCGTTGACATAAACTGGGAGTCCTGTCTTGTTGGATTCATTGTTTGGGAGGGGGAGAAAGCAGCTCAGTCTGCTCTCACTACAGTCCCTCTTCTCACCACAAGGGAATGCTAAGTCAACTTGAGGGAAAAAGCTCAACTTTTTTGCGAGTGAATCAAGATTTTCTACATTGCCTTCTTTCATGGTACATGTTGTCACAAGCCACTTTGTTTCTTTGTGGTCTTCTGAGTTGAGGGTTATCAATTTGAACCTTGTTGAACCCTTAATAATTGACTCGTCTTCTGACTCCAAAATGACCTCTGTTGGGACTGAGGATTTCACTTCAAGTCTGGTGTTAACGTCGCCATGTACGTTGATATGTACCAAAGACACAGAGGTGACATTTTTGAGGAACAGGAGGCTTAAGTCTGCATCTGCAATGAAGCTATCAAAAAGCTCCACCACCTTATCAGAGTCGTACAGATTATCTGAAATATCTGATGCCTTGTTGCGCAAGGGGAATCTGAAAATTGTCCCATCAAAGTGCTGATCCTCTGTGATGACTTTTGACCACTCTTGTCTGCTTGCAAGTGAAACTATATCTCGAAAGGGTTGAAACTGATCATGCATAGTCAGTAGTGCTTTTTGGTCTTCTAGATCATCCAAATGCCACCAAAAACCTCCATTTCTTTCTCCAAATATTTTTTCTTGGGGGTCCATGAAGCCAAGGTGCCCTGAACTGAATATACTTGGTACATCTGTGAATAAAGTGAAACAGAGTTTTTCCCCATTACTTTACTACACATGTTCCGTAAAGACTAACACTGAGACCATTAGGTATATGTGTGATAAAAGTACATAGTTTCACCTGTTATGTGGTAAACAGAGTTGAAGCCGATTCCAAACCTCCCCACTTTGTCTGGGTCATTGCGCTTGACACTCCTCCCTGCCATCTGAATTCCTTCCCAGTCGTCTTTAGTGAACGCTGCATTGTTGTAGGCGTAGAGAGCAGGACCTTTGCAAAAACAAATAAAAGTTACATGCCTGTGACATTAGGTTTTTGCATCCTTGTGTTCATTATTAAATCTGTGCGGTCTCTCTATAACTGCTTATAGAAATGCAGCAGACATGACAGACATTTCTGCCAGATCGTCTCAATATTGTAAACTGATTTAAGTAGGTACACTTTCTTTTGGTAATTTTTTAGTAATGTTAGGGCCTTTTTATGTCACCGTGAGTGACATATATTGCAGAAACTGCCTTAAAGAGGTGGTATTATGCTATTATGCTTTTTGGCCTTTTCCCTCTACTTTATTGAGTTATATACCTTTTTTGTGCATGTAAAGTGAAAAAGCCCAAAGTCCAGCACAAAAGGAGTTCCCATCTCCCACAGAAAACACTGCTCTGGACTGCTTGAAAACAGCTTGTTTGTAGTCCAGCCATTTCCCTTTCATCCCTGTGACGTCCCAGGGATGAAAGCTAAATGCGCCTCATATGACACTTGCCAAGCGGATACTCAAAAACACCAGTGGAAAAACACTGAGCTGCAGCACACACCTCTCCTCTCCCTTCCCAACACTAGTTATCCTCCAGGCAGTCAAATTAAACCATGTAAACCTGTTCTGATACAACCCCTAAATACTCGCTCTGTAAAGCTGTTTGTCCATTTGGGCTACTGTAGAAACATGGAGGCGTCCATGTAAGAGAACCCGCTGTGTATGTAGATAGAAATGTCTCATTCTAAGGTAAGAAAAACACAACGATTCATTATGTCTTTATACACCACTGAGAACTCAATTATGGAAATTGTATTGTATTTTTGTCGACAGAGCCTCCTAAATATTACAAAATGAAACCTTAAGTCCGAAGCTGCCAAATGCTTCAAATCAACCGAACTGGAAAGTGTTCCATTCAGCTGCGGAAGCTGCAGTGGAGAACAATAGTGTCGTTGAGGTAAAAAGAAAACAGGTAACTTTGCTCTAGTCATTTTCACGCTACTTCTGCCACTTAGCTCCAGTGTTTTCTGACAGTAGCCTATTTTAAAATGTCATTACTTTGTGATAATTGGTTACAAGGGTTAGCTAGACTGTTACCTAATCGCATGATTGAATTATCAGCAGATATGGTGGGATTTAGGGTAAACAGACTGTTGTAGGCTACCTGCAATACAATCTAACACATCAAAAACTTAAAGCAATCTACTACTGTATACATTTGTAGTGAACTTAACTTTGAACACAAGTAGGCTAGCTAGTCATATGTTAAAATATAACATTAATTACATGCATACATAGGCTACAGTATGTAACAAATCTTTAGGTAGGGTGGAACATAGGCTTCTATTAAAGGCACTCATATACAATAGATGAGGTGTAATAAGCCATTAGCTTACTTTTGTTCTGTACATCTATTTAAAACTAGAATGTTGCTGGACCAGACAGCTCAGCTGCAGCAGCAGAGTCAAGCCAGTTTCTTCATTTCTTTCTCTAGATAGGAGGAACCTGTGCATGTGTGTCACTCACACACTCACACACACACTTTTTAGCATACTTTTATTTTAATTCACAAATAATTGTGTATCATACAGGATTTAAAAATGTAAAAATCTGTTGGTACACACAAATAAACACACACAAGTATTACTACTGCTATAAATACTATATAACTATATATAATTATATGTGTATTCCAATGTTGAGATCAGTTAGTGAGAAAACATTTTGCTGCAATGTTTACATCCTGTACTGTGTTCATGAACTATGATGTTGCTGAAATCAGTACAGCCTGAGATCCCTGGTCTTATACTAGCAGTGCAGTGAGGAAGGATGCTACTGTAGGCCTAGCAGAGACAGGGAGGAGGGTGGTAGAGGTAGGAAGAAAACAGTGACACACAAACTGCTTTGGGTTTGTAATTAACTCTACAGTAGTAGTTTTTACTGTATGTGTAAATTTGTTATAAACGTGCTCTTTAAAAAGTAGCAGCCTAAGCATTTTTTGCTAGTCACTTACATTAAATGTTTAAATTGTTACATATGGTACTGCTTATATTATTTCACCAACTGTAAGTAGATAATGTGTGTGTCTGTGGGTGGGGATGCGTGAGTGTGGTACTGTGGGCTGGTGTGGCTACAGTGCCAGGGCTTAATATTTGTCCCAGTCCGCCCCTTGATGCCTGAATTTATTTACAATAAAAAATTATATAAAAATTTGGTATGATGCAAATTACCGACAACAGGCATAAACGAGAAACCAGTGCTTGGAAAAGGTTCCCAGGTACGTATTGAATATGTGCAAACAGGCAATGGGGGAATACATACGCTATCTCAGCTGCAGTCAGAAAGGAAGAGTGTGATGCGAATTTGCGACAATCGGCGTTAAGGGGCTAATCATAAGAACAAAGTTTGTGTTTGCTTGCCAGAAAACAGCCTGTTATTGTCAAGATAAAAAAATAAGAATTTGTAGTAATAACAAAAAACGCAACATACACACCTTTTTGGCCAACCACACTGGACGTTGGGCTGTAACCCACAAGAAAACAAGCAGAACATCCAAACTCCTAAAAGTAGCGACCAGGGCTGAAATCTGAGTACTGGACCTTTATTCCAGGACGCTAACAAACTGTGTTATCAGGCTACCTCCTGTTTGCTCTATTTATCATTTTTTTACATGTATTTTTTGTTGAAAAATACATCAGGAGTCAGGACTGATGTTGACACCTATCCTAGAACACTTATTCTTTGAACATCCTGCATACCTTGGTATTCTCCCAGTTCATCAGTCCAAAGGCTCTCAGTCCCATAGCTTCTCTCATCATGGATGAAAACCACTTCTGTGGCTTTAGCATCATCTGCATTTTGAATCAGCTCCTGTTCACAAATAAACACAATAAACATTAGTAGAGTTTGGGAGACCAAAGCTAAGTCTCAAGGATTCCTACGTTTCTCTGCACCACCGCCACTGTGTCAAGCTGGAGCTACTTTATATGTTTGTTGTTGTGGAAATATCAGTTCTACCAGATAAGACAAAATTTGAATCCTCATAGACCTTGTATTGTTTGCAAACAAGAGTCAATATTTATCTGAGCTGCTTCATCCTTATACATCCACCTGTTCGCTCAGGTCAGTTGACAAACTTCTCCTGAGAGTGCCTAAAACCTGCCGCAAACTTAAGCTAAACTTTTTTACAATGAGCTTTTTTGTATTCAGTTTCACAATAACTTATATACTGTAATATTATAACATAAGGAACATCTATGTGTTTTGGAAACACGATTATCAGAGGAATTTCCCTCACATGGTCAGTTAGACTCTTGGGACTACAGTGTACGAAATGAACACTGCAGATTCTACTCTATAGTAATATTGGAGGCTTTAGTTTGTAGTAGTATTCAATTGTACTGCAGCATACTCAGTACAATCAGTGTACTCAGTGAATTGTCAAATGCAGAACACCAGTGCATGACTAAATTAAGCCTGATTTCACAATCCAGTATAATTCATCTCATTATACAACCCTGTGTTGTACATTTTAACAGAAGACATTTTGACTTGTTATTGCAGGAAAAGAACTGGTGATCTTTAACATTAAAGAAGGTTGAATTCCATTTAGATGCTTCAGTTTCAGGGTCCTGGTATTGTGCCTGTGGGCTGACTGTCACAATGTCATGACACTCGAATACAACAGAGCCATCATTACTCTAATTAGTAACACTTTCTATGACTAGTCAAAATGTCTGCTGTGAAAAAGGCACACGGAAATGTGCTTTGCAACAAATTATGAAAACCAGTATTTTGTGGTAGAAAAATACATTTTGTACATTTTTCCCCATTAAGCTTCGTTGATGGAGTAGGTACATAATTTATGTGTTATCTGTTTAGAAACAACTGAATCCAGCTCAATGAAATACCAAAAAAGTTTGATTTCAGCAGAAAGTTGACTAATTGAAAATCCCATGGACATTATATCAAAGCTGATATCAAATACAGTATGTAGCAGGAAGATTTGGACCATGAATTTAAATAGGCTGCAATGCAATAAAGACTTCTGGACAAGGGGCACAAACAGCAATTAAAGCAAATCAAACAGATCTAACTTATTGCAAAATAAAACTTCAATAGATTGGCAATTGAACAACTGCTACATTCCTGAGTGTGACCTTAATATTTAGCTTTAACCATGCTGATTATGCCAAAAGAAATAGACTTCCAAAATTGAGTTGTGTAAAAGTAAGATCTAGGTTATGTATCAATTAGAAAATATTAAATATTAAATAAAGTAAGTGTTATAAACAGTCTCTGACAAATCATTGTACCAACCTTCAATATTTGTCCACCATCTGGATATCGTCGGAGAATATCTTTCAGGTAGTCAATGAAGGGCGGTGCTGTTGCCCCGAAGGCCGCTCTAAACAAAGCAGGATGATTAAAGAGTAACAGTTACAACACAGGGTGGGTCCTCCTGAAGCAGTTAGCACATGTATTTGACTTATATGTTTAGCAATAAAGTGCTTTACTTTAAAGTAGACCTGTTGTTATCTTGTTGGACAATAAAATGGATTCAGAGCTATAATGTTCACAAGTATACGTGAATCAATAAAGATGCGTGTGATAAGACTGATAAAAATCTTATGAATAAGAGTTTGTAAGTGATTATTACATTGTCACGAATTGTTATTGTGCATAATCAGTTTTGCAAATAAGCTCACTGTATTAATCAAGCAATAACTGCTAAATACTGTATTTCTACACCAACACACAGCAGTTGCCCTCACTTAACAGGAACACTATAAATATGAGCTATGCTAATTGTTTAAATTAATCATTCATTAATGTGTAGATATTTGTTTATATTGATCAAACCTTATCTGCAGGATGAACACTGTCAGGTAAATGCAAGTCTGTATAATGTTCTTGATTTGTTCGCAAGACAGGTCTGACATACAGTACAAACGTAGTCACCATAACAGCAACATGATCTCTAATTACTGATGCATGATATTTAATAATAATGATAATTTACAGAATTGATCTATACTCAGGAAAAAAGGTGAAATCTCAACCAATGGTGAAGTAATTGCTGTATTTGGACCTTATAGCCAGATGAAGCGTACAAGATAACAGTACTTAGCCTTGATAAGTGCCATTGCACATTGCTCTCACCATGCCAAACGTCAGTGATGACTATGATATGGTGACTAACAAGCATGTACATACTATATGATGTATGGTGTTTATGAAGGTCCACAATTAAGAACCACCATTTTAAAGTTGAATTTAATCTGATGTTATTTTCGATAAGGCGAAACACTATATGCAAAACAAAACAAAAAAAATAACTAGGCAGTCCTCTGGCTGGGTACTGATTTAATACATTTTTTAAGAAATCAATGTCAGTAACAAATATTGCTTCGGTGCACAATTTTGGTCAAAAGAGCATGTACTCTTATTGGTGGTTCACCTTTTACTGTCATCAGTCAGCACATGAAAGTGAAAACAGATAACGGCGCAACTCACCGAGTTTTTTTCTTTGCCTTCTGACTCATCCTTCCAGGGTTGGTTTCTGTTAGAGAGTCAGAGTATTGTGACAAAAGCATTGCAGAACAAACCTCCTTTAATCCACATCAAACTCATGTATTACACTCTGTATTCATTGTTTACTTACACTACTCTGTTTGGCCATGTGAAAACTAAGAGCATGGTTAAGACATGTATGGTCAGACCTGGACTGCAGATGCACAGCTGTAAACTAATTTTATTACACAGACTGACACTAGGTGAGAACTAAGTCAAAGTTTTCTGATTATATTTAAAATTTGTTTATATCAGTATGATTTGTAAACACAGGTAAAACTGATGGCAGTTTCACAAAGCAGGTTTATGGAGCTTTCTGGAAAACCCACAAAACCGGAAACAGGTAATTGATACCATGTTCTAGACGGTAAATAATGTATATACAACACAACAAATACACAAATTAATCAATTCAGAGATATATGAAAAATAAGAGTAAAAAAATATAAACATAATAAAAAAGACAAATTGAACAATTAAATAAAGGAATAAATTCTTCTTTCCCTAACACATTGTAAATAAAAATGATAATAATTTGCTCAGAGATGCTGACAAAGATGCTAATAATTACACATTAATAAAATCACAGTACCTCACTCATGTTAGTGGAGGGGCTGCAGCAGCTCCGCAGTTGCCAAGTTCAAAGTAATGAAGTTACATCAGTTGTGCTCTTTATAAAGGACTGTGAGGTCCAACCCATAGACTATATGGTCCAACCCCAACGGTACACATGGTTTCCAGCCAAATTCTGTCTCGTTTCTCTTGTTTTCCACCGTGCCACGGTATGAAACGAAACTTAGGTCAACAAGAATGGTTTCTGCTGCCATCGCCAATGAAACGAAACTGTTGTGAGGAAGATAAGGTCTGCCCCTCAAATAGCCCTTTAATCATGACAACACCGCATCCACGAAAATGGACTATAGGCCGTCATTGGGACATATATATAAAAACACAGAGAACACGTAAAAACAGACAACACACAAACAAATGGTTCAGAAACAACCAATGGACAACATCAGAAGACCACACAGCGCGCATGCTGGGTTAAAAGCAAGGGATACAAATGAGTTCTGTTCAATATGTAACTTGGATTAATTGTTGTATTTTCCTCTAAGGTTTTGTGTCCCTGCTGCCCCCCCGACATTATTCATCCCATTTAGGACCTTTATTCCGCCACTCGCTAGATGATGCTGCAGCCCATGTATCAGAGGACAAACCGGGCAGCTTCTTCCAGGAACGCAGGAGATGAAACGCGATCTCCCTGTTGTTTATCTGGCCGTTACTAAGATGTGATAACTGCGCTTGCAAGATAATTACCACCACATACGCATTTTCTTAGGGAGATTGAAGACGGTATGTAACATGTTTGTGTGCTAATACTCCCATCCTCACGTAACTTTCACGTTTAGGGCTAAACAAGGCCTACAATACAGTTGAGCGGCTTGCTAAGTAACGTTAAGCTAGTTTATTTCAGATTTTTACATTTGCATGCCCGCTATGGTCTACCTATTCGGCGATTAACCCATGTGTTAATCAGATGAGCTACAGTACTGTCGCGCACTGATGCACAGCGTCAGTAATGAGGACCTAACAAAAAGATAACCCGTGATTTAACCTTTATTTTAATAGTAAACGCTGATGACACGGACATGCATTGCATAGTGCATGTCTACTCTCTGCTACACCACTGTGAAGCATAAGAAGCATTTTGTGTTTATCACTTGCAGATGTCCCTATGATGTGTCAAAAAATGGAAAGCCGTCCCCTCCCACTCTGCTTGTAGATAGCACCATGCTGGATAAAACCAGTGATCAAAGCCAAGAGACTGGGCTCTGCTCAGAATGCGGATGCACTTTCAGACTATCACAACCCGACTCTGACTCAACCAGCTCTTTAGCCTCTCTTAAACAGCAGCATGTGCACAAGGCAGACCGTCCTTCCAAATGTCCATCCTGCCAGGTGGGCACCAGCCTCCCTAATGGTCGACGTCCACACCGGCGCATGCGTCTGGACCCACACAGCTGTAGCCTGTGCTCCAAAACCTTCATTTCCTCCGCCCACCTGACCCTTCACCTGGCCTCTCACAACAAGGAGAGGAAGTTCAGATGTAGCACCTGTGGCAAGTACTTCCATCAGTCCTCCCACCTGATGGCACACAAGATAATCCACAGCGGGGACAGGCCATTTAAATGCCCAGAGTGTGGCAAGACCTTCGGCCGTGCCTCACATCTGAAGACCCACCGCCGGCTCCACACAGGCGAGAAGCCCTTCAAGTGCACCTACTGTGACAAGTCGTTCACACAGAAGGCCGGGCTTCTGGCACATGTTCGAATACACACAGGGGAGCGGCCGTACAAGTGTGAGCAATGCGGTGAGGGGTTTCGCTCCCTGTCGCTCCTGCTCTCTCACAAGGCTGAAAAGTCATCTGGGCAGGCCAAACCAGAGCCCACACCACTAGTCAAACCGCCCCAGAAGACACCAGGTAGCCCAGAGGATCTGAAGTGTGGGGTCTGCTGCCGCACCTTTGTACGATCATCATACATCAGGCTGCACATTCGCCTCAACAAAGGACAGCGGCCTTATCACTGCAAAGTGTGCAACAAGACCTTTGTCAAACTGGATACGTTTGTGAAGCACTGTGATAAACATTTGATGCAGAAAAGGGATAAAAACAATGAGGGTAAAGACAAAGTTGTTAAGCCTCCCCTGTTCGTCCCACTTTCCACGGCTTCTTCTTCTGAATCCTTACCCACTCAGTCTTTTTCCTCTGAGGTCAACACACGCTCCAGAGCAAAAGCAAAGATAAAAACGGAGCAGTGACCAAGAGCGGTGCCCCCACTGACACAAAAATGTGTCATAAAACAACAAACGCGGGAAAGTGTGTGTCATGTCAATGTCGTTTTCAAAAAAAATCTCACCTGTAACCAATGAAAACAAATGAAAAGTTTACAAAATGTCAGCGAAAGGGACAAAGCAACGTTGTAGTGAAATAACTCCCAAAACGGGGTTATTGTGTGATTTATTATCAACATGAGTTTGCTGATTGTACAGTTATTTTATTTTGAATAATGCTATTGTGAAAGTACTACAATGTTTTTTTTATGCAAATGTTAGCTCATAGGGCTGTAACATTTCAGTGGCCTACATTGTTCACTCTAATCTTTGAACAGAAAATTACGAAATAACCATTATAATTCATGGTTTATATGTTGACGCCATACAAGCCTACTGGCATGTATAGCACTCACAATATGCACTTAAGTGTAAAAATAAACTGAAAAGCACAGTGTGGAGGACTGAACCATTTATTTTGTTGCACCTAGAGGCTACAGACATCTGTCAAAAACAATTTGTTGTTTCAGTTACCAACCATTGTCAACACAACCGTCTTCTATAAAGCCCCTTTTTCTGTAATTCTCCACAGTTCATTGTTAGCGTGAAATTTCTCTGTTAATCTGCTCTTAAAACATGGTTTATATTGTGCTGTTATCACCTGGCAGCCTGTGCTTACCTGGCTTGACACTGTAGGACTACGTATCCTGCCAGATGAGCCTCTTTTGACTTCACATTCACTACAACGCGTCAGTCAAACTTTCCATTCTATTCCAGGTCAGAAGCAGCTCACAGCCGATACCTCGCTGACCATAAAGCTCAACAGAAGATTTATTATTGTTGTTTTTCTACATATCTCCCCTGCTGACGGAGATTCTGTCACCTCCACATGGGGAAAGTCTTTGTCCCAACCTATAGACAGAGAGGGAAAAAAAAGTGTAAGAAAGCCATTTACAAGTTAAAGGTTAGGGCTCTTGGGAGGTTAATGTTTATCACATTGCATGAGATTCACAAATGTAACAATGCTATAACTGACAATAAAAAAGCCTACCACCACTTGAAATCGTCAATGCATCGCTCAGATAAGGAGACTTTAAAGTGTAAAGTGAAGATTAGACATTTGCCTGGCACTTGTCTGTGTCCTCTGTGCTGCAGTAAACTTTCCAGTGCAGGGTAACGTTCATGTGGCGTCTCCAGACAGGGTTCCTGCGCAAGACAATGGTTCCACTGATCGAGTCTCCAGCATACACACTAACGGGTCTGTCTAGCATGAAGAGAGTCTGCTTCCAGTGTGTCGGCCTGAAGAGAAAAGGGTCTACTTAATATTGAAGTTTTTGACTGTTCTTTTTTTTTTTTTTTTTTTTAGACACTAAAATTTCAGAGTATTACAATATTATTTGCAGTCTGTAACACACAGAGATATACTAAGTACTAAGTAAAGTCACTGAAATTAGTATTTGTCCGTTTATTATTCATTATAATTATTATTATAAATTCATATCCTTTTTCACGTTGTAACCGCACAGCAACAGAGAGAGGAAGTGTTTTGTTTTTTTTACTCAGAGTTAGGTCCGGTGTTTAGCTCCACTGCTGCGCCTCCCGTCTCCAGGCTCTCGAAATGAACAGTGAACCAGGCGGTGAATCCATGGAAAACAGCAGACCTTTCCACATAAAAATGAAACTGACCCTTTATTTCCTGAGAAATGAAACAGAGTGCTCCATTAGTTACAAAATCCAACATGTATGAGGTGGAGCAATATCCTTTCTTTTTTTTTCAGCATTTCGGCATTATTGTGACAGTGATAGCTGCAGCAATTTCTAATACGGGAAATATCAGTACCTCCAGGTCTTTGATTTGCAGAGTGTACATGTCCAGGCATATCACATCACACGGGGCAGCGAGACAGTCGCCGGGCTCAATGAGGTGGCTGAACTTGGGCTTGGTGAAGAACTCCTGCTGTGCCAAAGGCCTGCATAGAAGAAATGTTATTCACCACCATGAGGAGATTAGGCTGCTGCCACATAGTTTCTTGATCTTATCTATGACTCAACAGGAGAAAAGGACAAACACAATCTAAGCACACTTAAGACAACGAAGAAATAGATGACAGAACGTAGACATTATGGGTTTCTGTGAGTGTATGCCATAGTAATTTTAGCGATACAGTATGTGATGTACTCTGTATTGGAACAGAAATATTGACAAACAGTATAGATTACATACCTGTTCATGCATTTAGTAACAACTGTTAATAGCAGTCACAATTGGCTAAATATGGATTGAGTTGAGTATGAGTTGTCAGAGATGAATAAAATTTAATAAATTAAAATTATTTTAATAAATGAGGCCACAGTTTGTAGCGTCGTAGCAAACATCTTGATCTTAAAATCCTTTAGTTGTCCTATGACAACTGTTCTTCACTAATGCACTTTTCCTGTGTTTGGTACATGTCATCACAATCTTTTGAGACTTTTACTGCATGTCATAATTCCAGTGTTTTTGCCTGATTCACCATAAATTTTGTGGTCTCTTTGTGCATGGGTACATTTGATCAACATTTGTTTCCTTTAATGATTGTTAAATACCAATTAACTGCATAAGTCAGCTTTCATTGCAGTCAGACGGTCACCATTTTTATGTTCAGGGCAACAGAGGGCAACTTACAGAAATACAAATACCCCAGTTAGTTGCTGCCTGAGCTGCTGGTGGATCAGTCACACTGGATCTATTTTGAAAACACAATTACTATCAGCATAATGAGGGACATACAGTATGTTAAAAATAAAGGAGTTAATTGATTAATGAGTCAACATCTCATGAAATAAGTACTTCTGTCAGATAAACACATTAATACATTTGATGCTCAACATGACAAATGTCCCATTTGAGTTTTATTGTACTTCAAGTTAAATGTCTGTTTCATGGCTGTGGATTGTTACACATATCTGTCACCTACCAAATGTGAATTAATACACAAAAACAGCATCACTGCCTGGCACCAGATTACGATGCTAAATGTTTAAACTTCACATCTGAGTTGATCTTTTTGAAGAACATTTCTACTGAGAAAGTGAGACAGGACAATGTTCAATGTGAAGAGTTGACTAATGGCCCTTACTGAAGAGGAGTGAAGTCCAGGCCGTAGGGCCGCTCCCAGAAGGCCATTTTCTCTGCATAATAGCTGTCAGCCTGACACGGCACCAGGGTGAGGGCCGCAGATGAGGGCCACATCACACCACCTTCCCTAAGCCAGCGGTCCCTGGCCAGCAGAACAGACTCCACCATGAACTCAAACTAGATCAGAGGAAGGAGAGACAGAAACATGATGTGTCATATTAAAACCTGAATGGGACTGGAAGAGAAAAACTGGATCCTATACAACTATGTTAATGCTAAGGCATCTAACGTAGAAAACATCTTCACACAATAAGGTATATTATTACAAACAGTAGTGGAGGTGTCATTATTACCAGTAGGCAGTTACCCATCCACTCGGAAACCAGCACGTCCACCTGCTCAGGTAGTTCAATCTCCTCAGCGCGTCTCTGGAGGACCGTGACCACGTCCTCACAGCTGTTCTGCTTCACCAGCTGTCTGGTGTGCTCTGCCATGGAGCTCGCCTCAACAGCATACACCTATAATACAACATATACGCTTTGTACCCCATGCTGTTAATACCATGTAGCAACACTCTTTGTCCAGCAGATGGGAGCATAGCTACACTAAGGTTCAATATACAGTATACCCATGAGTAAACTAAGTAGTTTAGTATATTATACAGAGACTCTGTTCTTTTGATTTACCATATTTCTGTTGATTTCTGGGATGTTTTTGCTGGTGATTTAGTTGTCATTTGAGATAAACTCAGAACTTTGGCTGTATCTAACATTAATGCAAATATGGTGTCATTTTAAACCATTTCAGGTTTAAACATTCCAGAGATTGGACTGTTCTGTCAGATAGGATGACAAATTGTTGATACCTAAAAGGGCAACTCCACTGACTTTACACATCAAAGTCTGGTTACAGGTGAAAAAATTGTATAAGGCCCTTTGTGGGTCCAGAGAGAGCTGTGTGTGTCTGATAAATTGTCTTTAAAATGTTGGTTGGGTAGGAAGCAATAAGTGGCCAAATATTTTTTTACTCCTTTTTCCCATGATAATGGGATACTTTTCTCATGATCTCGAGATAACGAATGTTGTTTTCCCGTGATAACACACCATAGCCGAATACAGGGGTCGGCAGGTCTTTAGGATAATTTCCAAGAAATTTATGGTGTCGCTGGTTAGCTCAATTGGTAAAGTGCAGGTCTAATAATCCAAAGATTGTCGGTTTTTTTATCATCCTTCAACAAAGTTGTTATGAAGAGATTCAGGGGAATCCAATCACACATTTCCCGACAGCTATTTCAAAGGTTCCTAAATAGCCAGTGGGAAATGTGTAAAGTTAAATGGATTCCCCTGAATGAGAATGATGGATGTGGACCAATCGCCAGGATGCGCACAGTCCAGCATGTGCTTTATTGTGAGCATGTAAAACAGTCTCTTCATAAGAAGTTTGTTGAAGAGGATTATGAAAAAGAAAAAAAAAAAAAAATAGGTATTCAGTGTGGATCGAACACAACCCCGCAATCATGAGTGCTGTGCTCTACCAACTGAGCTAAACAGTGACACTGGATACCTCTCTGAAATTATCAATAAGAAACTAAATTAACTACTGTTTTGTTATCTCGAGAACACAAGAAAATGATCCCGTTATCATGGGAAAACGGAGTACAAAAAATATTTCAATAGATGGCCGCTTAGGGCTTCCGTAGTTGGGACTAAAGACTACAAGTTGAAAATGAAAAGAAATCTGGTTACAAAGAAGTAATGTTACCAAACCTGTGTAGCCCGCTGCTTATATCTGCTTGATGCTAGCAGCTCCAGGCTACATTAGCTATTTCTAGCATAACAGACTCAAATTGCTGACTGAACTGAGTGGTCATATTGCATTATGGGTAATGTAGGCACCACATTTTGACAAGGAGGAAGAAGATGGGGACTAAAAAAAGACGATATCCCTGATTCAGGGCTAATGTTTTTTTGTATCCATCGTAAGTCCGACAATGTTATAGGACTTATGTTATAGAAGTACTCTTATTATTTCGGAATAGAAAACTCCAATATGATTCCTGTATATTTTAAATTAAGATATGCCTTAAAATTAATAAATAAACTTCAATAAGACAACTTTCTCAAATTTAACTTGTGGAATGGTAGGAAGCTTAATTTCTCTTCATAAGTGGAATTTATAACGTAACTGCACCTGAAGTCCCTAAAATGGGACTGGATCTGGGCCATGGTCCTACAAGGTGTCAGTTCCTCTACTATCTCTACACTGCAGATGGCATAACCAGCATTCTGTGTGTGTTGTGTGAAAGAGCATCAATGCTTGAGCAGCTTCCCCACCAGTGATACTGTCGACATTACCACTGAGGGTTGTGCCAGCTGAGCGCAGAACAAGCTGATGATGCCAGTCCCACAGCCAAGGTCCATCACCACCTTATTCTGCAGAGAACCACTGTTGCTAAGAATGACCTGCCGGTACGCCTCAGTGCGACTCTTATCTGACAACATCTCCAAGTGAAGCCTCTGTTGGATAAAAAAAAACAGGAAATAAAATACAACAACTGATATGGTTTGCTGCAGCCAATGCATAGTAGTATATCAGTAACATGGGACAAATCATGACACACCTTGTTGTCAAGAAGATATTGGCAGAGACTCAACGTGTTATATATCAAATACAGATGACAAGTTTTTTGTGGTGTTTGTTATGAAGCAACAATGCACGGTGCGCCCAAGCCACATTTCCCTTCAGGGACAAGAAAGTTTAACCTAACTTGAAAAAAAAATGGTTCTTGAGAAAAATGCCACAGTGAAATCAAAACAAACAGACAATTTGTGGTTTACATTATTGCCTTATTTTATCCATATCAATGTTTATTTCATAATGCATTATTTATTTCTCATACATATTTAATATATTTAACAGTTTTGGTATCCATAGTTTTTAATCCATGAACTCAAATACGTTACAATAACTGACAATTATTTTTCCAAGCATGTCCTTTTGGAGCCATAGATTTCAATTTATTGCAGGAGTGGATAAGACCCATGCCTTTGGTGTGAGAGACCTGGGTTCAACTCCCCACTGTGACACGTCCACCGATATGTCCCTGAGCAAGACACTTAACCTAGTTGCTCCAGTGGCATGTGATCGCTTACATGTATAGCAATTGTAAGTCGCTTTGGATAAAAGTGTCAGCTAAATGAATAAATGTGAGAGGTGATCCATCACAGCTTTATTTCCTACCCCAGGAAGAGTAGTTGTCACCAAGGTAACAACAACGGAGATCCAAATAAACAATTAACAATTTCCTCCTTGTAATACAGCAGGGCCTGTTTGGATGTTTTCTTCCTGGTGGTGCATTTAAATCACGTATGTATTCTGGGTTTAATTTCCCAACACTTGTGAATGTGATGCATTTCTGTAGCTCTCTGAATCTAAGAAATTGTCCTTAAAGTCACCACCAAAACACAGTGCCTTATAACGACTGCATTACATCTCAAGGTTAACATAACTCTGAGAAAAGAAAAAGTTATTCATTGTGATGGATTACCTAACGCAAGTATGTTTCAGGTCCCTGCATGTTGGTGTTTATAGCTACCACCCTGAAATTGCATGGCTCACTAGGGGGCTGCAAATCAACCTTAAGTCTTGTGTTATGCTTTGAAATGTCAGTGTGCACTTTGTAGATCATTAGGTTGTAACATGTAAAACATAATGACCCTTTAATGTTTCTTACCAGTGTCCCATAACTGCCGAAGTATTCTTCATCTTGCCATGGGTCCTCCAGGGAGGTGTCCTCCTCCTCCTCAGCAGCATCCTGTCGCAGGTAGTCGGCGGGTGCATAACCTGTGACCCCGTCCAGCTCTGCCCACCACCACCACTCTGATGAAGGCTTGGCGTGCACGAGCAGCCTATCCCCGCGGCTGAAAGTAAGCTGCGGGACAGAAACAGCACGGTTAGCACTAGCCACCCAACCTTCAACTTTCCACTGAAAGTGTTAAGTTACACGGTCTCTCCGTCTGTGTGGGTCTCTTACCTGGTCGTTGCCACTTCCTGTGAAGTTAGACAAGGCAACATACTCCTCTGGAGACGCATCTTCGTCGTCCTCTTTCTCTGTCTGCATGTCTGGCGACAGTTGTTTTGACTCACCTGCTGTTTGGTTCCCTGCAGGACACAAGTTAAATCTGTTCACGAGACAACACGGTAAATAAAGAAAATCGGTGTACTACTGTGAAATGAGCGGTAAAAACATCACAACACCTCAGCTAGCGCAGAACACTTCCTGTTTTTACGTCAGATGATTACCGTGCCTTCACGTGCTGTCGGAAATTCCAAAATTATAAATGGAGCGCAAATGAACGGTCCAAAAATATGACTCTCTACGTCATTACGTAAGCGTAAAATGTGTCCCACTGCATTTTATACGATTTTACAGCAAGTATTGAGTTATTGTAAAGCATGAAGAAACTTTCAATGTTCTTTCTATGCCTCTATCCATGTATACTATATCTCTTTTTCTACATATATTCCCTTAGGATTTGAGAATAAGAAAGCATTTTAGCACTCCCTGGTTGTTTCTCTTTTAGAGCAAAGTAACAACAAGAAAGAATGAATGTACACTATACAGCAATATTACAAAATATTTATTTAAAAAAATTTAACAATCAACAAATTATTTCACACCACAGTTTAATAAAACATAGAATCAGGGTGCAGCTCCACCTGTAGAGTTCACATCATTAATTCTTAAAAACACCCCTCAGCTGATTCTTAGTCAGAAGTCACATTTTACACATTTTTAATTATTATAAGTACTTAATTCAGAGTTCTTTTCAGAAGCATGTCACACATCCTTGATAAGAAATTTCAGCTGTCTTTTGTCTTTGACTTGAGGAAGGGCTTATGCAGCACATCATAGAGTCGCTTTGCCTGCAAGCACAAAATGTCAACATGGTTAACTGGAAAACTACAGACTCTATGTTCATATGGTGCACATGTATTTGACTCACTTTCTGTGGTCCAAGGCCTGGACAGAGAACCAAGTCTTCCTTAGAGGCACTGATGATTCCTCCTACAGACTGAAAAAAAAAAAAAAGCACAAAATTCCTTCTCAGTATACTAACCTGGGCCCGTATTTGTCAAGCTTCTCAGAATTACTCATAAGAACAATGCTAAGGACTGACTTAAGAGTAAAAACATTCTTGGCTCAAAGCTGTGCTTAAAAGATAGTTATCAAGCATCATAGCCCCAATTTGAGTGAAGTGTAGGACTAAATCTTAAGTGTCAGTCTTAGTGCTGATTTACGACACTTTGCTGTGCCACAAACAGGATTTTGGATGACGATGTCGCCAAGGACCAAACACTAAAGATTTCCTTCTTTAAGAATATTCTCAGATAAATTCACATTGAATGGTGAAATTCCTAAGAGGAGTTTATATTCAACACACATTTAACAATAAAGAATTTTCAAGATTATACATTATGATATAGGCCTACACATTATTAAATGAAAGATAAAAAAAAGTTTCTTTATATGAGCGCCATCAAATGCGCTCCTGTATTGCCGGCTATAGGAACTGTATTTGCTTCTGTCGGATTACAGGGGTGTTGTTGGGAAGTCGATGAAACATGTGACAATGTGTGGAGCTGTAAGTGCTAAAATTGTTTCCATGACTATTCGGCTTATTTGTGGTTGTGACAGGCCAAAATCATCAGCATTGCTGCGTTTGTACTGTGGCAAATAAACGAAGCGTCATCACCACCTTCAATTTAACTGAAAACGCATTACTGCATAAAGTCAGTGGTGAGATGACGTCCCTCACCAACTCGCTGACAAAGATTATGCCTGCGCGGTCCGACCCCGTCTTATTAACTGCGCGTTGTCAGAATTCTTCCTCTCCTCTCCGCATGTCTCTGTCTCCACGGTGCCATCACAAACCCTACTGGCAACTCCTAACCCCTTGAGAGACCTCTCGAGGTGTCTTAAATAACTGGGAGAATAAGAGTGATTCTTAGCTTTGAGAAATTTGATAACTTGCTTTTATTCTTAAGTTTAAAAGTAGGAGTAAATTTCATGAATTCTAAGCACTTAAGACTAAAATGGCACTTTTAGAAGCTTTATAAATACCGGCCCTGATCTTTCCCCTCTGAGAACATCACTAAATGAAAGAAAAGAAGAATTCACACAACCATGTCTGTGGATATGTATGTGCGTATACACTGATGATCTTATTATTATTATTATTATCATCATCATAGGATGAATTTTTGCTTTAGTGGTACTCACAGAGAAAGTATACAGCAAGGTAATAGCATCGGTCTTGTTTATAGACTTCACAGTGGTCAGGCAATCTGTAACCTTAAAAACAAACCAATCCAATCAACATTGCATTGTTCAAACACTGAAAAATACGGCAAGACTTAGGCAAATACTCTGATTGCAGATTGTCCTTGAAATTCCCTGTGGCTGCACTCAAACGTCTATCATTTTTTTCAAATTGGTAAAATGATCACACAAAAAAAATAGCAATGAACTTCCCAATCTTTAAATACAAAAGGGTGAATCCACACACCTTTGAAAGATAGTCTTTTTCAACTTGCTCCTTCAGTACGTCTGCAGGTTTCTTTTCATATGACTTATACGTTTCCAGGTAACGTCCTGCCTCCTCTGGACTGTCAAATCAACATGAAGAAATTATTAGATTTCTTTTTTTATTTATTTTAATTCATTAGATAATTATCAGGCACAATGTTCCCTGATCAACAGACAAAAAAGAAAACAACAGAGTTAGGCTAGATGATTAATTTCCATCTGTTAATTCTGTCCAGAATAAAACAACATAATAAAACAACATATCGTATGACTTACAATTAGATGCTTGAAGTATGGCATCAAATATCAGACTACATGTGCACATCGAGAAGTAAACATTTAGAGTATTTTATGTGTCCAGTCTTCTTGGCAATCTGTTGCAGGTCTTACCTCCAAGCCAGAATGAGAGTGCAGTCTGCCATGATGCAGATGCGAGCCAGCTCCTTCAACGCATGATGAGGATCTTTCTGTGATGACAAACCAATGTCAGTGAGAAAAAATACATTCATTCTTAAAGTTTTATAAATGGAACTTGGGGCTATAGATTTGTTGCACATAGGAATGTGCCGAAAGGATTTTCTGAAGCAGATCTTTTTCATACAGTAACTAGTATTTGTCATCTGTCATAGTATTTACTCTGGCATTTATATTTTCCCCACATACAGTACCGAAACTGCCTCCAGCTGCACACATCAGACTTCAATCACACCACTGTTCGCGAAACTAATTCAACTGAGGAAAGATGTACCTGACAAATTAAACGTTCTGCACGGATAGCTTGCAGCTCTCCTTTAATGGTTTAGTGTTCATCTATTCCATTTTGTTAAATATAACATTACAACTTTCCAATCCTTGTCAGCACTTTAAACAGAAATGACATTACCTACCTAAAAGCTATTATATGTCTATGAAGATTCTCAGTCATCCAGGTCATAGTTATCCAACGAAGGTTAAAGTCAAGGGCAACTGGATTTGGTTGAAGATACTGGAAGACGTTTCGTCCCTCATCCAAAGGACTTCTTCAGTTCTGACTGACTGGCAGGGAAACTCAGCTATTTAACCTCAGTGGGGTCGTTAGTCCTAATGACTGTAACGACTGTCGTTACAGCAACCAGGACAGTTGGCCAGATGTGTCCAAGGGCTTTTAAGTCTCCTAGAAACTACTAGGGCTGAAAGATTTTTAAGAAATATGTAATTGCGATTGTTTTGACTAATATTGCAATTGTGATGTGATTTGCGATACTGGAGGTAATGATAATTTTTTACACAATCATTCTCATTTTCATTGAAAAACAAATTAACATTTAGGATGTGATTATCGCAAGGATCTGTACCAAACAAAGATATTTTCTTAAGCCTGTAGAATATGATGTGTAGGCCAGGACATCTCTGCAGCACGACAATATTACATTTAAAATAGTATTTTGACACACATTTTTCCTTTAAAAAATATTGCACCTGAAAATTGCAGTAGGCAATATTACAATTTCGATTAATTGTTCAGCCCTACCTAACAGTTAAATATTTTAAATGTTCAAACAGGAGCTAAATTAATTGAGATGGACTAATAAATGGAACATTGAAGTTAATGAATTAATTACATTATTCATTTATAACTGAGTATTTAATGCAAGGGTGTATTAATTATGTATAACGAAACACTGTAAAAGTACTTTGTTAGAAATAGGTACTCATATTAAATAAAGTACCATAGGAATGCTTAGGACAGCTTGCAAATGATCTTAAAGATTGGGTCTGGACTTCCCTAAGTGCAAAGTTTGACAAATATAGTATTAACCTCAATTCTTGCAGTAGTCAAAACAATATGGTTCACAAAATCTTTCAGCTGTGTGAGCCTGAGGATGTTGACTGAATTAAAAAGGTCAATGTGAAAGTACATTCTTGACATTTGAGTTTTTTTTACTTACCACATCTACTTGTACCAGTAACACTCGCAGGGTGAAAGTCTGTCCAAGCAGCTTGAGACGGTCGTGGATATAGTTTGGATTGAGATTGTGATACCTCAGACTTTAAGATAGGCCCAAAACCAACATCACGGCAAAACAAAACACACACAGGGAAAAAAGAACATATGAAATAAGGACACAGCCACTATTGAAGAAATATGAAAAAAAAAATTAATTTTTTTTAGTGCTAAAAATAAATGATTGTGTATGACAGCCTGAAACCAAAGCATACACCGTTTGTAAAGACACACTATTCTTGAGGAAACCCTACCTGAGGAATAGAGCACAAGTTGTCTGGCCTAGGACATAGTCTGGTACAACATCCCCAAACTCCCAAGGGACACTCCTCACAAACTTCAGAATGGGATTTCCCCTCTGAATAAATAAAAACAAACATGTGATATGATATCAACCATTGTGCAGTCAACAGTGAAACTATTCTATGCTGATAAAAAAACAACAACTTGAGAGCCTGATGCCACCATCCAGATAAGTATCACCAAACTAATTTACCTTGCATAGTGACCGTGAATGCAAACAAGAATGTGCAGAGAATGGATGGAGACAGTTGCCGATTTCTTGCACAAACATACCTGTCGAGGACTGACAATAATGCTGCTCCCAGATCCCACAGGTTTTGGACCCAGGCTGAGGCTCTGATCTGACCTTTGACAGTTCCCCTCTTTTTGGTCTGTGCCAGCCACCTGTGTCTCCTCACTCCTCTTAACCCCTCCAGATCCACCTTCAGTCCCTTCAGGACAGTCCTGAGCCGTTTCACATCCTCCTGGAGCAGACGACACTGATTGCTTCACATTTGTAACTCCATCACCTTCAGTCCTGAGTTTTGTGGAGGGGCCCGCTCTCTGAGGAGGAGCAGCCACATTACTTTTACTCTGGACGATATATTCTGCATATGACAAGAGCTGGTCCACGGGCTCAGATGCGCACTTTGCTGAAGATGAAGTTGAGGCGTTTTGTCCTCCTTTGGATGACGGCTGAAACTGCGGCTTTAGCTGAAATACAATCACACAGAAATCCTGTTTGAGTCTAGAAAATTATTAAATGAATAAGGTAGAACAAACACTCACGTTCCAGCAAGCTATTCTGACCAGAACTCTGTGTTGCGCAGATAGTATATTATTTTAAAAAAGGATTTGAAAATTGTTGCTACCAGTTGGAAAGTTAGCAAGCTAGCTAACTCCTAGCCGCCGAAGATAGAAAACAAACTGACCGGTGTTGTCTTTTTGGTGAAAGCAGAGTCGTCCAGGTTGATGTTAAACCTCTTTTTCATGTTTTTTAACTGATGAGGACTTTATCAGTAAACACATGCCACTGAATAGTGAGACTTGTTGTAACGTTACTCACTATCCTCTAACTACAGACAGTTTACAGCAACTACACTACAACTTCCGACCTGAATCCTTCAGAATAAAAGCACCAGATGAACCACATATATTTTTATATACAGTCTATGATATGAACAAACAAACAAAGCTGGTACACATTATAGCCCTGTCTGATATTTTATATCCATAAAAGTGACATTTTGAGACTTAATGTCCCCTTCCTTCCACTCAAAAATGTGTTAGCTTATTGTTGATTCACTTTAAGGTTTGACCTTCACTACTGAGATTGAAGGGGAGGTTTCTATGTGCTCAGTTTAAATCTGAGATTGAAACATGTATCATCTACAAACATAATTTGTAACATCACAACTGTTTTAGTAGCCAATTGCAGTCCAATATTACACATTGGAGACATCTTGTGTTTGAAATGGAAACTATTTGCATATACATTGACATGTGGAAGGAGTAGATCAAACTTTAAAAAAAAGGAATTTCTTTTGATGTGGGTCCTTAAGCATCGACTGTAATTGAGATAGACAATAGGCTACCTAAACCAGTATTTCAGAACTATAGTTGATGCTCAAATACATTTCTAGAGCAAGAATAAAACTTTCTGTCCTGTTGTTTTCTGAATAAACAGACTAAATACTGCTTGGTTATACTTCATTTTTCACACACTTCTACAATCAACACTTACTTTTATAAATTCAGATAAAATCTAATCCATGTGGCCAAATAATCTAATCAGTTTTTACACCAAGGAATGCTAGAAATTCATTATCTTGTCCATGTCTCAGCTTATAGAACTACTATGTATCTGATGCTTATAAAACAGGCCTATTTTTAACTGTGATCACTCAATGTGAAGGCCAAAGAAATGTATACAATCTGGTTCAGAATCACTGAGACAAACAGATTAAATCATGTTTCAATGTTGTCAATTGTGTGGGTGATTGGTACAAGATGTGGTTCCTGCACTGTAGTTAAACCACCCAAGGTAAAAACATAGAGAAGAAATAGGCTAGTGTGTATTGTTATATATGTGGTTGTTAGGCAGTAACATTCAAACCAACCCATCTTCTATATTTTGTCAATTTACATGTTTATATAAATACAAATTCTCTCCCCAGTAATATGTCTGCACAAGATAAACCTGGAGTAATGCACTTGTAAATATCTGCCACATTGTTCTTTCTCTACACACAGTTATATTCATCTTTTATAACTTGCATCTGTTTAATCCATATTTATACAGTTGTATATTTATTTATCGACTGTATATTTGTCTACATGTTGCACTTCATCACCAAAGCAAATTCCTTGTTGTAAAGTACTACTTGTCAATAAAGCTCTTTCTGATTCTGATTGTTATACTGCAGGTAAGTCTCAGAGCACGCACAAGTCATTTAGTTTACCAGTGCATGAGAAATGTTTAGTGAACTGTGAAAGGTTTCAGATGCTGGGGCAGTTAAGGTTTTTTGAGGTTTGCTTTTTCTTATGTCATTTCATTTTTATGTGTTGTGTCATTTCAATTATTAAAAAAATGCTGAATGAAATAATGTTTCTCTCTGGACCAGGGTACAAAAACCATAAAAAACCAAGTGTTTGGGTGCATCAAAAACCTGAGTGCAGTAAGTAAAGGATCAGACACATACACAGCTATACATTTATGACCACCAATGTAAAATAAAATATAAGATAATGCACATTAAGACAAAAAACACAAAACATAGCTCGTGCTCCAATCAATCCTCTGGAGTTTGTTACCATGGAGTTGCCTAGGAGACGGTGACGCCGCCATTCAAACCGCGAAGCATGGCATGCTGGGATACCTTTCTCCATCATGGCGGATCAGGTGGTTGGCTAACACATTCAACGATTGTTTGCTTTCACACAATTTAGGACCGCAGCCGTCTGGCGTTTTCTACACTGGGACTGCAGCCGCCGAACAAACCCCGGGTAATTATGTGCTACAGAATCGTCAGCTGTGATGAGTGAACGGACTTGCTTTGTTGAAACAAGTAGCAGCTAAGTGTGTTAGCACGCTAGCGAGTTGAATAGCGACGACCGTGCTAACTTAGCAAGCGGTAATCAGTTGTGGATAATGGCCGTGGATCGCCGCTTAGGCCGCGGCGTGCTGTCGGCATAGCTTATCCAACTGGTAAGCGTGCAAAATAATTAACGTTATAAGGAAAAGCGGTTTTATAAAAATCACATTGTTGTATTAATGAAAGCTAACGTTAGCTAGCTGCAGTGATCTGTGAATGAATGTTAACGCTAGCTACAGCAGTGCAGGCCCGACAGTGTTTAGCGTTATCTAACGTTAACGTGTTAGTTGAACTGTCTGCTGCGGCTTGAAACTTTTTGTCTCCTTTTGCTTCTATTATCAGTGCAGATTTGACTTTCGTATAAATAATTGCATCTTTTTTGTGTGGCTTAACACGTTGACATAATGTGTCGGCAATAGAAGAGCAAACTTAACGTTATTTGAAATCCAAAATAACATGTTGGCAACCGTAATGTTACATTTGATGGCTAACTTAGCTTTAGCATCAACTGAAGCAGCAATGTCCACTAACGTTAGCTCAACCTAGATGTGCTGGCCACATTACCTTTAATGTATCTTGTAAATTGAGTAACGTTGTGTTTGGATAAGTAACTATCGCTTAATCTAAATTAATTGTTTACGCAAATAAAGCGTGTAACGTTACGTGATTTGAGTAAACTGAGATTTTGGCTTCGTTGCCAGCGTTTGTGAGCAGCAGTACTTCTCACACGTTATGTATGGTGGTAGGAGTAATGCTGGTTGTATTAAAGCTTTACGATTGTAGGACGACTGCTTTCTTTAGTCAAACGCAGAGTGTGGTCATTTTTTTTGGTAATCGCGATTAAAAAGAATACCATTCTATATGTATGTACTTGATAGGCTTATTGCCAACAATAAAATAAATGTTAAAGATAACATTTATTTGAGGGAACTCAGTCAATTCTGAATGATGTTTTGGAGTAAGGAAATATTGATTATTTAACTGGTGTGGCTAACCTCTGTCTCCTTTGGGTTAGAAGCGGTCTGGTTGTTAAGTCCTAGATTGTTACTTGTAGGACTTGTACTACCAGTGCTGGAAGACTATGCTTATATCTGTCAAACCTCTGGCCACATCTAGGTCAGCGGTGTTTAGGCAGGTATTTTGTCTTTGGCAGCTTTAGATGCGTGCAGTCTATTTATTCCCTAAAGATAGCTGATCTGTTAGAAGACACATGCCACTTTTCACGTGCACTTCTCATTTTACTTATTTGAATCCTTCAAAATTGTGTACTGTAAACTGACTTAAAAGTGTTTTTAGAGACAAATCATAAGCAAAAGGTAATACTCAGTAATCTTGTCAGCATCTGATCTCTGTACTGGGACATAATGTAGGTTTATCTAAGCATCTTAATTTGCCAGCCAAACCCTCAAGTTTTTGACCAGAAGAGTAAAGTTGTTGTGGCCGGATTACAGTATGTGGTGAAAAAATTAAATGTGTTTATTTAAAATCAGTAATTATCAGTCCGGTTTAGGAAGGAGAGATAATGAGACCTGCCAGGGACAGAAGGTTTGCAAAGGAGTACCCTGATATATGAATATAAATTTTTTTTTGCATATTTTTTTTTTTCTTTGTCTAATTTCAGCACAAATTGGTAACGGATCATTTCCAATCTTGAACCTATAGATCTTCTTGGACATTTCTAGTCTTTACTATTGATTTTAGTCCCAGATGGGTCATATAAATAGACTGTATTTAAGAAGTGGACGTAGGTCGCCATGGTAACGACTTGTCAATCATAGATAATCCTGCCCTGAAGCATACTCTGCTTTATGGTCTGTTTACCTCTAAATGGGACCATCATTTACTAAATGAACATCATATTGTATTGAAGAAGACATGAAACGAGTGATTGAGACCATAAACTCATTGGGAAAGTGTTTACTGAGGTAATTAATCAGCTAAGAAGTAGGGTCATTTTACCATTATTTCTAATGGAGCCGGACTTCTTTTTGCAACCAGAAGAGTCGCCCCCTAGAGGCCATTTGATAGAATGCAGGTTTAAGGGACTTCTGCGTTCGCATCAGTTTGCTGACCGGAAGTTTCCCGCTTGGTCATATACAACAACAGTCTAATTCAACAGACTTGCAATAAATCATAACCTTCATGAAGGTTAGTCAAGTCAAATCTGTTTTATTTGTCTCTAGACCAATATCACAAATCACACATTTGCCTCAAGGGACAACGTTCAGTTTTTGTTTGAACTGGTACAGAGGGGTATTTATTCAGCTTCATGGTAATTTTGGAAGCTGTAGTTTGTTGTACTGCTGGTTATACTGTGAGAGATGTTTCTAATATTTTGCTTACCACATTTATATTAATTTGGACAGACTGCTCCCCATTAAATTATTGAATGGTATTCATATACTGATAACAGCATGACTGGCCAGCTATTTTGCTCCTGACCAAAGAGGTACCAGTTTTAAGTTTCTCTGCTTTATCAGTTTTATTGTATTGGAGAGTTGATGTGACTCTTTCAATTATGGATGTATTAAGGAGACCTTTGATAAACTCTCTCGTCAATTGTACATGACGACACATTCTTGAGCCAATGACTATAACAGGGTTTCTGCAGGTTCTTAAAGTCTAAAATCCAATAACCAGAATTTTATGCCTTAAAACGTCTTAAATGGGATTATGAAGTTAATGTTACCTTTATGAAGTTCAACTAAATCTTGCTTTTAAATGTATTTTAGAGAATAAAAATAGTATTGATCATGCTGTAACAACCACAAAATGAAACCAACATGGAACACTAACCACTAATACAAAATGTATCTGTTAGTAAGACTGGTCTGTGGGTAAGTGCAAGCGAGATCTGGCTTGAGAATGGCGCATTTAGTGGTTGGTTGCAGCTGAATTTGAAGCCCGCTGCACCTTGTGCAAGAAAACACTAAAGATAAAAATTTTGCGTAACCGTTGAAGATATTATAGTCGCATGGGAACAACATAAACCTGCTGTAAAAAGCCACTAGCAAACATCTGCCATCACCCAATATTGTTCTGTAATCATATTGGGAGCATCAAGTCTGTTGTTTCCCCAACTGCTGCAAAAGTGAAGGCGGTTAGTGCAAGCTAATTATGTTAAGTAGCCGTATGTCATTAAGTAACTAACTTGCCTACTTGTCCAGGTTTGACAACATCAGGTACAAGCTTAGACTAAACTGATGTACAGCTTTGTCCTGTACACATACTGTACATCCTGATATTACATTTCAGTTTTCAGAGGAGTTTGACAACTGGTTAGTGGTGAAGGTGGAATGAAGGTGGTGACCATGGAGCTGAGGTTAATTAACTAAATTAGGGATCCAAACTAGTCCTAATTAGGAGATGTTTCTTTTGTATTTTAATGCAAATTAAATGCTTCGTTATTATCCAGAGATCCTGTATAGAAAAAAATTATGCATCAGTAATCGTTTAATAATTGCATCGCAGCCCTCTGAATTGTAATCGAATCTTGAGGTGCCAAGAGATTTCCACCCCTACTAAACATCAGTCATACAAAAGCAATAAAGACGTAGGTGAGCTATTTCAAACAGTGTTCCCTGATGAAGTATTTCTAAATTGCATTCATAATGATCTTAAAAAGTCTTACATTTAACTTGTTGAAACCTGCAGAAACCCTGTATAATACAGCACTTGTTACATCACTACCAATCTGTTTTTGTGATGATACGGATCAGTTGGGGGGCTTGCAGCCCTGCTACCAGCCGGGACCACAGCAGCTCAGCACAGCTATACGCTGTGTGTGTGTGTGTGCGCGCGCTAAAGCTGGCCATTACAAGCACATGGAAAAACCCTGTTGGTAGTTGTGGATGTAATCAAGATGGTGTTACTTACATTTTGCTGTAGCATGGCCATGAAATCTATACTTTTTCTTGTGTTGATGCTGCATTCTTTGTTGCTTAAGTTACAATACTTCTGATTCCCTCGCCAGTTTTGAGTGAGGGAGCAGCACACCAGTGACATTAAGAGGACCGTCTACAAAATCAGGGTCAGCAGTACGATGGAGTGTGCAGTGGACATCCCCTCAGGTGAGTGACGGATAAGAAACAAAGAAGTCTGTTTAATTTTACACATTTTGATCCCCCCCACATGTTCATAATTTTAATGAAATAAGTCACCCAAATATAACAGTATGGCCTGAGTTTTTGAGGGTATTCCATCTGTGTGGAAAAAAACTGCATTATGTCAAATACTGCATTCTCAAGGTGAAATGCTAACCAATGTCTGCCAAACATCCCTTAGCCATATATCACTATTTTTATCACTCTTTGTGTACCTTGAACAGTTTCCACAGGATTCCGGGGAACAGTGCATGGTATAATGAACAAAATAATCGAGCCTTCAGATCAAGCTAAATTAAATGCACTAATTTTAAGTGCAGCACTAATTGAATAACTTGCTCTATGTTTTGTACATGTTATGGATTTGCTAAATACATACATAAGCTGAAATATTGGCTGCTCTGTGCAGGTGAGGATGAGTTACCTGAGAAAGAGGACATCAATGCCAAGGAAGGGAATGAGCCACCCCACAAGAAAAACAAGAAGCACCGAAAACACAAGAGCAAGAAGAAGAAGAGGAAGAGGAAGGGGGAAAAGGAGAGCAGTTCAGAATCTGGTCCTGAGTCAGATGTAGAGCCACCACCTCCGCCAAGACCTGTCCGGACCACCAGAGCCAGGTCAGAAGAACTCAAATTTTGATATAAAATATGTTCTGTAAACTAAATGTACTATTGTCTCAGACTTTATAGAAGTATTGTTTAAATGTTGTGAATTTTTACTATTCCTAAAATTGAAGTTAGCTGAAAAAAAATAAGGCCTATTACAATATATATTTGTTTCAGAATTTTAAATTTCATATCTCTGGCTGTTCAGATCCCATATTCAGGCCATGGCTACAGGTTTTGATCATGGGCCATTATAATTATCTAACAAAAGCACAGAATAAATCTCAGTGGAATCTTGGTAGGTTTAAGCTGATTGATTTACATAAAGAAAACATTAATGTAGTGTGGAATAGGAGGTGTAAGAGACACTAGGCACCAAGCCACATCATGAGACATGTTACGAACTAGAATATGGTTTGAATTCTAAATTCTGGGAAAAGCCACCAGTCACACTAAATGGATTTTTGTGCTTGCTTAAAAAAGAAAATGTACCTTACCCAAACTGAAAAAGTGACCTACTTGTGTTTTGTTTGTACTGGAAACATTAACAAGGAAAGACATTTTTCTGAACACTTTCCCTTTTCTTTGTGTTTGTAGTGCCAGACTGGCAGCAGCTGCAGGAGACCATGCTGTGCTGAAGGAGGAGGGCAAAAAGGATGTGATTACAGGTAGGAGACCCTCACACACCATCATAATTCATATTTACTTACTAGTAATGGATAAATCCTATTTTTAAAAAGTAGATAAAAAAAAAAAAAAACATCACTTCTCCTCTCAGATCGTGTGGACACGGAGGGCGATGCAAAATCCAAAAAACACAAAAGACACGCTGCCAAGAAGAAGAAAAAGAAGAGGAAGAAAGATGAAAAGCAGGAAAAGAAATCCCCGTCTCACTCCCCATCTGAAAGCAGCTCAGCTTCAGGTTCAGAGTCTGAAGTTGAAGGAGGTAAAGTGGCTGGTGATGGCAAATACTCCCCAGCTGCAGCATCTGATCTGCAAGAAGCAGTGTCCAAACTGGTTCCAAAAAGCAAACGAGGGGAGGAGAAGGTGGTTTCCATGGTTACACAGAAACCTGAAACTCCTGGAGTGAAGAAAGAGGAGCTATCCGATATGGATGTGTCCCCATCTGGAGGGAAGGGCATTAACACCAATGGATCAGAAAAGGATATGAGGTTGCCCTCTGCAGGCCAGGATGAGATGACGCAGACAGCGACAGTTAAGGTTAAGACAGAGGGTAGTCATGCTGATGGTGCATTCAGCCATGCACAGGAACTCCCTGACATCATCCCTAAACTGGAAGGTGCTACCCCAAGAGATGACTCGGGCCTGAAAGATCAGGCCAATTCAGTTCCGAAGGCAAAGATCAAGGAACGTGATTCATCCAAGTCCAGGTCTCCTTCCCCATCCAGCGGCCTAGACATTAAGAGGTCTGGGTCAAGTCATAGCCGGTCACCAACACCTAGTCCCTGTAGGCAGCAGTCTGATGGTCAAACAGCAGCAGCAGTTATGAAAGAACGGCCGAGAACCCGTTCTAGGTCAACCTCAAAGGGAAAACGTTCTACAACTCCTTTAATGAGTCGGCAGCTGTCTCGTTCAATGTCCCGCTCTCTGTCCCGTTCTCAGTCGCCTATATCTAAGAGGAAGTCACTCTCCCCTTCCCCGAAGTCTCCCAAGCGAGCAAGCTGTCAGTCTCGTTCCACCTCACGCTCACCCACCCCCAAGAAGAAGGTTTCAAAGCCAATAAGGAAATCCAAGTCCCCTAAACGTCGGAGGAGTTCCTTGTCTGTTTCCCCGAAGCGACGCAGAAGTTCCCACTCTCCTAAAAGAAAGGTGTCACGATCCCCTAAACGCAGTGGCCGCAGGTCTCCCTCTCTATCTCGTTCTCCAAAGAGAGGTCGAAGGTCAGAGTCACGACCCCGTGGAGGCACAAGGCGTTCCAGGACCCGTTCACCTAGACGTGGCGGTGCAGTTGGCAGGCGTTCACGGTCACGTTCCATCAATAGAAACCGCCGATCCCACTCTAGATCAAGACGCCCTGTTCGTCGCTCCAGGTCACGATCATTGGCAAGGCGTGCAGGAGGCAGACGCTCCAGGAGTCGATCCTTGTCTCGACGTAGGAGGTCACCACCTCCCAGATCCCGCCGCTCACGCTCCCGGTCCATTCGCAGAAGCAGACGGACTCGATCAAGGTCCGTTGTCGTCCTTAAGCGCAACCGCCGCTCCAGATCGAGGAGTCCCCGCAAACGGACCAAATCCAAAACCCCTCCCCCCCGGCGGCGGTCTAAATCTCGGTCGCCAGTCAGAAGGCGCTCTCGGTCACCTGCCAGGAGAAATCGTTCTCCACCAAGGTCCGGCAAACGCTCCAAATCCCGCTCGTTGTCTCGGAGGAATCGGTCAAAGTCAAACTCACCACTACCTGGCAAGAAGAGGTCCAAATCTCCTAAAAAGAGTCGAAGAAGGTCAAAGTCTAAATCTGTCTCGGTGGGCGCAAACAGATCGAAGTCCAGGTCTGAGTCAAGTGACGGTCAGTCAGACAGCTCCTCTCCAGCGAGGTCCACATCTGTCTCTCCTGTTAAAGAGATGACGCTTTCCTCGCCTAAGGCAGAGCAGACAGCTGGTGGGAAGACAGCTGGAGAAAGTGGAGGACCTTCAGCTGCAGCAGGTCAGACTTTATTCATTGCTATGTTTTTAAAACAAACTGATTGATTTTGGACCATAAGATGTGCTCATTTACAAAGGGTGTCACCCTTCATCACAAAAACAAGCGAAACTCAACCATCTATATTCTACAAACTTGCAAATGTTATTTGGAAATTTGTAAAATTGACCAGAAAGCAATATTTCATGTTACCCTCCACTCCTCTGGCCTCCAACACAATCTGAAATGCTAATTATCATCTTCCTCCTTGTTTGTTCTTCTAGACATGCAGTAATTATTTATTATTGGATATTTGTACTGTAAACAGTGTTTAAAGTACATCAGTCCCCAGTGATTTGTGTTACTGTTGCCTTAAATAGCCTACATGTCTTTATGCCTTGTCATTTAACCTGTAGGTGGGTGGAAACCTGTGCCCTCAGCTGTGCCCTCAGCAGTTGCCTCCAGCCCCCAAGCTGGGAGCTCCTCAGACACGTTGCAGGAGCCGCCTCAGACGCTTGCTGAGGAACAGAGAGAGCGTGTCGGCTCATCCAATGAACGAGATGTTTCCAGGTCTAGGTCTGGTTCCAGAGAGCCTGGCACTGGCCCAGATGGGTCCGATTGTTCGGAAGGCTCAGATGAAGAAGAGGATTCTACCTCTCCGGTTAAAACGGCCCCTCGACGGCAGAGAAGCTCCTCAGGTTCAGCATCTCCACGAGTGCAGAAGAAGCAGCTTTCCAAGTCACGCTCGCCTACCATTCGCCGAAAACTGTCACGCTCAACTTCTTCGCCCAGACGATCGACATCCAAGTCTAAATCCAGAAGGAAGCAGTCTAGGTTTGTTATGTGTGTGCGTGTGTTTGTACCTGGCCTATATCATGAATGTGTGGCTGCTAAAAGAGCTTTAAATTAAATCACTGTCAGGTCTTAAAAGGAATTAAATGTTAAAGACATCATGAAACAGGGACTCGAAAGGGATCTAATCGCCAGCCCCAATGCTCACATTATGCTGTACTGGTAAGTATGATTTAAAAAGTCACTATTCTGCATATTTACGATGTCTTATCATTCACCTTTCCTCAGGTCCAAGTCTCCAGTGAGGAAAAGAGAATCCATCTCTCCATCAGAAAGGAAGAAGCGACGTTCTAAATCTCGGAGTCCTGCCCGGCGGCGGAGGTCCCGCTCACGCTCGGCCACATGGCGTAAGCAATCGGGCTCAAAGTCCCGAACCAAAATCCGCCGCTCCAAGTCCCGCTCTCCAGCCCGCAAGAGGCGATCTCGTTCGCCCAACGGCCGTGGGAGGAGAAGGTCCAAGTCCATAGAAAGAAGCAAGCGATCCAAGAGTCGCTCCACAGGCCGGAGGAAAAGGTCCAGGTCAGGAGACAGAAGCAGGCGATCAAGGTCTCGTTCTTCTGATCGCAGACGCAGGTCTAAGTCAAGGGGTCGAGGGAGGCGGCCAGTGTTTCGCAGTCGTTCGTTCGATAGGCGGGACAGGTGGAAAAGGGAACCTAGCCACTCTCCAGTTCTCATTCTCCGCAAACAGCGCCGTTCAGGGTCCCGGACACGACGCAGCACCAGCAAGACTCCTCCAAGGCTCACTGACCTGGGTAAAACATTTTGATTCAAACGCTTATATTTGTGATGTTACATTTATGAACATTCATGCTTTCATTTTTAGTATGATTTGTTTTTTTTTTATTTTTCTTCAGTTTTCACAGCTTGTATACTAAATCTTGCCGTTTGTCTTTCTCTACATAACCTCTCTGTGCCCTGTTGTTGCATTACCCCTCCCTCTGGCTCTCCTCTGCCCTCTCTTTTTTCAGATAAGGACCAGTTGCTGGAGATAGCTAAAGCTAATGCTGCTGCCATGTGTGCTAAGGCGGGGGTGCCCATTCCTGAGAGTCTTCGGCCGAAGACCATCTTCCAGCTCCCTCTACCCACTCCATCTCCTACCCCGCTCTCCTTACCATTACCTTTACCTCTCCCTATGGGCATGGGGATGCCCAACATGCCGAATATGCCCAACATGGGTCCAATGGGGATGTCCAATATGTCAGGAATGCCCAGCATGTCAAACATCACCATGAGTGCCGCTATGGCAAGTATGACCGCAGCTACTATGACAGCTGCTTTGACCAACATGGGTGCCCTGGCGGCCATGCCTCCCCTTGCCCCACTTCCTACCATCACCAACAAGCCTCCCCCGTGTCTCGCACCCCCGACACCAGCCCTTAATCTGGACCACATCGAGGAAGCAAAGAGGAAGGTCACTCAGCAGGCTAACATACACACCATCAAGGAGCTCACTGAGGTACATGTTTTTTGTTTGAAAGAATGTTAAGAGAGAGTGATGTTTGTGTTTTGTAGTAGAGCTGTGCCAACCCAAAGTAACTGAATTGTTTTTCTGTGTTTTTGTAGAAGTGCAAGATGATTGCAAATAGCAAGGAGGAGATGGCCATTGCTAAACCCCATGTCTCAGATGATGAAAGCTAAAACTGCCAAGTCCTCACGGTGAATTTTTCAGTCTTTATTCTTCAATTTCTTTGTCAGTCTGTGTCCCCTGCTTTTATATTGGTGTTTCCTCTTCATTCTGTTGTGGGCATTGTTTCTTTAATCACTGATGTATTTGACATGCCATTGGCTCTCATTTACAAAAGTGCTACATTTTCAGTCATTGAATTATACATATATTAACATTTTTAAGCTTATGAAATTGATGTCAGCTGTAACATACTTGGCCATCTCAATATGAAATCATTTTCTTTTTTCTACCACACTCTAATCAAGTGTTTATCCTTCCACTTTTGTCTTTCATCATGCTTGCATAAGAAACATTCTTCCTTTTGCTTTATAGCCTTTCCCTTTGGCTCCCACTGTGACCCCTTTTCCCCCTAGTTATCCATTCCTCTTCCCCACATCCTTCATCATTTATATTTATGATTAATTCAGTCATTTATCAGGTACCCATTAAAATACAATGAACCCATTAATTATTTTGAGATGTTTTTTTAACCTAGTCTAATTTTCTCATACATTTTCATCTGTTTAAAGACCCACACAGACTTTTTGGCTTTATGGTTATTTTACCTGATATCTGACAACAAGATTGGTACTAATAGTTATGTCATGGTAGTTCTGCATGTTTGATACCACACTGTAGCGTCCAGCGTTAATGCAAGTTGTCATTGTTATCCTTTTTTTCCCCCACTCATTATTTTTAAGCATGCTAACCAGGCAGACTCACTAAACTTTAGTTCTCATTTTTCATGGTTCAGACAATTATACTGTGCTTCATGTATGCTAACAAGGAAAATGCCATCAGCCCTCCCCTCTCTGAATTGTTCCTCTGTATATTAAGTAGACAAGACCTAGTAATCGTTCTCTGTCGACATTAATTGATGATCTTGTCTCGAATACAAATTAGACAAAATGTTTTGCACCAACTTTGACCTTTTCTCTCTCTTTGTCTGCACACAGCCACTCCCCTCAAAGGACTGAAGGAAGATGTAAATGCTTTACAGTTCTCTTTGGCAGCCAGAGTGAGCTTCATAAACCTCCACCAAGAAGAAGAAGAAGAGCACCCTAGTTGTCACAATATAGGAACACCGGCACCAGCCACTGTCCCACTCAGCTTCCCAGTTTTTTTTTGTTTGTGTAAAAGAGTGAGACTGGCAGACTGTCACCTGTGATACCACTGAGAATACTGTACACACTGACACGTGTGCACAGTTGTATGACTGTATAGTGAGTGTGAGTCTGTGTGTGTGTGTATATAGTGACTTTCACCACCAACTCCTCAGTGGTGCTGCTCATTTAAGCAGTCACTGTTGTAAAGACTGAGAGGAAACCAAACCAACTAGTGGCGCAAGTGTTTTTGTAAAAGATTAGTTTCTCTAAATTTTTGTTTTACTTTTATGCTTTCTTAAAGGATTGTGTTATGTGGAGACTGCTTCCCTGTTCTGCTGTATTCCCCTCAGCCATCTCTAGTCCCTGATTTTATAAACAAACAATGCAGGTGACGTTTTGGTAGATCCTCACATGTTGTTTTCACAGACCTGGGGCTCCAGGGCGAGAGTGACCACATGTTGTGAATTCTGCAACAGAGTGCCAGATCAGATTATTTTGAAGGAAGGAGATGATGAATATATTTGCTGAAGAAGGTTTGTTTGAATTGTGACTATAACAAAGATTACCATCTCCATTCACAAAACAACTAATTCAGTTAATCTGCCCTGGGTGTGATTTCCCCCCCCCTTTTTAAAAGACACCAAGCTAATCTTTGACTCTTACCTGGTCTTTCATTCGGGCTTTGTTGTTGGGTTTTTTGTTGCACTTGGAAACATGTTAGTAGATTTAAATTGACATTTCATCTGCCATTCTAAAAGCAGAAAAGTATAATATATGAAATGATTTGAGATGCACAAAAGCATACCATTGCCATTAGTATTTGCTGGAAATTGCCGTGAAAATCCCAGATTCAGATCACAACTAATATTCGATTGAGTGGACCTATGCCAAACCCACCAAGCTTAAACTAAATCAATATTACATTTCTTTTTCCTGATAAACAATGCAACCTCCCTTAAACTTTCCACTATAAAAATTATTACTCGTTTAGAAGAACATTTCCATTTCACTGTGTAGCTGAATACATCCTAAACAATTGGCGTTTTTAAATACACTTTTGCTTTTGCCTTTCTGTTGCTGTTTACATTATGAAAACATTTTCTTTCAGTGGCTTTTTTTCCTCTTTTTTTTTTTAGAGGCACATAAGAAGAACACCATTCATGTTATTGTGCTGAGGGGTGACAGATGACTTGTAGTGGTTATAGAAGTAAATGTAGAAAGTTCAGGATGTCCTGAACTGTGCCATTGTTCAAAGTTTTTGTGTATTAGACAATCAGTTTCTTTGTCTCAAGATGCTATTTTTGGAGCAAGAACTTCTAACCACATGCAATTTACACAATTGAATTTTATTCAGGTCACAAATAGAGAATCGTTTTGAATAACAGAATGAGTAGTATTGTGCAAACATTAAAAAAACCCCAAGAAGCCCTTTTCATTTAATCAACAGGTAACATTTAATATCTGCTTTACTTGTAAGTGTTGTTTCCCTAGCCTGTAGTAGGTCTTCATTGCGAGTTGTGTCTGGGTAACGGAGTCTGTGTTTCGCTGGATGCTTTGGTCCCATTGGATAACTAAAGAACAAAGATGAATTTGGTGCTCTTGAACAAAAATGGCAGGGATGAGGTTTTTCTGTTTTTTAGGACATCTTGCCCTCGGCTCGTTTATTTTCATTGCAGAGGCAAATAATTCTGGATCCATCCTCCTTTGTCGACCTCCCATGCCCAGGGCTGTTTAACTGGAAGATAATCCGTGAAGGGTTTTGTAACTGTAACTACACGGACTCTGTACCAAAAGTGTTGAACTGTTGAATTGATTCCCCGAAGTAATCTTTAAACATTTTAATGACAAAAAAAAAGAAATTGCATTTTATGATTCTTTTTTTTTTTTTTGGGTCATGTAAGTATGACATCGCTTGCTTTGTACATAAATGTGTTGATGATTATTAAAAACCTCAGTGATCCGTACCTACTTGTGTCTTGTGCTATGTTCACTTCAGTCAGGTCCTAATGTATTGCTGCACATTTCCAATTTATGGAACATTTATTAAATGCCTTTTAGAAATGGGAAGGGGTATCGATGAGTTTTGTGTGACCCAAACTTATTGATCAGACAAGACAAGGCGATGCAGGGGGCTGTGTATTCTTTTAATTTACTAATGTAGTTGCACATGTTACATATTCACTGAGTTATAAGCAACCTTTTACTTTTTTTTTCTTTTTTTTTCTCCCTTCTGTTTATTAACATTCAGTTAATGAAAGTAATTTAAAGCTGACATGGTTATGGAAATAATCTGTCATCTGTTGTGAAACTGAAGTGGTTTTATCAATAATAAAGGGACATCTAGTGTCCACAACCATAAGGGGATGGATTTTAGATGTATAGAGAAAAAGACATACATAGACTACTCTTTGAATGAAATGTGAGAAGTAGATTATGTTGTTTTGAAAGAGCAAAGTTTTTGTAGAAGCTTTAATGAATAAAATTTTCCAAACCACTAGTGAGAAATGAACGGTCCAATATTCAGTCAAATGTCCTCTGTTTCCACCCAGGGTAAAACAGTTTGTAAATCTGCTGATAGGAAGACAGTTGGGAGAGTGCAACTTGTTTAGAAAAAAGATTAGATACTTATTTTAAAGTGGTCTGTACCAAATTCATGGAGAAGTATTTCTTTTTAAAATGGTGGAGTGTTTTAAAAATGCCATTGGAGCCAGAAAAACTGTATGTTAAAACAATCAAATTCATGACAGATTATTTTGTATAAAATGCTTTTAAATCACAATATGCAATATTGAGCTGTGTATCCGCATGTTCTAAGCCCAATATGTGCATCAAACTCTATATCCCAGCTCCAAACTGTCACTATAACACACCCCATTTCATGATCAAATGGCTAATAACTTTAGTTTGCAAAGAATCCACCAGAAGGTTTTGTAATGTGTGAGACCGTGCATGAGTTTCCTTTGTTTAAAATTAGATTGCACTGCCAGGTATGAATGGGGTCATGGAATAAATGGTAAGTGAAGTGACATTGGCCCAGTTGTGCACTGCTCAGCAGTGAGCGACCAGCTTTCAGATATTAACTGAAAGCCTTTACAGCAGAGATGGAGCCCAACAGCAGAACCTGACTGTACAGTCCTATTGATTTGCAAGACTGTGTGCTTGTGTGTGGGCAGTTTCTGAGTTTGCCTGTGTGAAAGAAAAGTGTTTGAAGAGGGCTGATGACACTGTGTCATTTCCTGGGTGCTGGGATAGTTAAAATGTTCTTTCAAGCAAATTATTTAAGCTACAAAATACCTGTAGTTATGAAACCCTCCAACAAGTGGTGCCCTTTCTCTTTGTTTCCACTGTATTTTATGGTGGAGGTCAGACCCTCTCCATCTACAAAAAGCACCAGATTGAGCTGGAAGAGTGTTAAAATAAGTAAAGTAAAAGGGCTTTGACACATTAAACACTTTATTTTCAGTAAACAACTTTTCTGATTTATGATGTCGAGCGAAGATGTGTGACCAGGGCAGTCTTCAAAAGGCTTGGATCTGCTCACTGAACTGGATAAAAAAATTTTAAAAACTCCAGAGTGAGAGCTTCCGCCTCAGTCTTCATCATGGGGTTTAAAATACCAATCGCATGGCATATACTCAGATGATAGAATCATTACCATAGTCATGGATTAAGGGGCTTTGGACTGAACAGTGCTGTGGATCAAAAGAAACAAACACTAAAGAAAAGAGGAAACACCAGCCTCAGTTCTTTTTATGTCTTACATAGTTTTCACAAGTGAAGTGACCCCTTATTTTGTTGGCTTGTTTTGATGGTAATTGACACCAAGGGCGTCACTTTGTGTTGAAAAGTAGTGGGGACATAAGGGCTCAGTTTAGGGGTATGACTATACACTTAGCTCACAAGATGTGACGATGCACAATATAGGGGTCACAAGAACACGATTAGAAGATACTTTAACACTATTTTAAAGAAATATTCAATGCTAAGATATATGGGTGGTGGTCTGTGGGTCCTCCCCCAGAAAATTTGGAGCATTAAACACTTAATTTCCTGCATTCTGGAGAAATTTTCTGCACCAATTTTTGGTGGAAATAAATGTCTTTATTTATAGGCTTTAAAGGGAAACACAAAATTCAGGTGGCAGGTGACAATTCAAAATGTAAAAATATAATTGAATATAATGCAATAATTAGTAGCTTGTTTTTTTATCTTAAGTTACTCTTTTATCATAGTTATTTCTTCTATATTTGCATTGCCTGTTTTCTTTTAGTGCAAATAATCCTTTCTCAGGGTTGGTTATCAGAAAATGTTCTTACAAATGCTTTCTTAAAATGATGGGGACAAAATTTTTGGAGCCAGGAACACTGTTTACCTTATCTTTTCTTCACACAAAGCAATCCCAGTCCCGGCTATTCTCATCTGTGACACCACGATGGTGGAACGAGCTACCACATGCCATCAGAGCAGGGGCGTCCCTCTCTAACTTCAAGAAGCTCTTGAAAACTCATCTCTTCCGAGAACACTTCCTCTTATAACACCTCTAACTCCTAACCTCTAACATGCACTTCCTGTGCTCTTCTTCTTCTATCCCCTACAATGATCTTGTATTGATTGCACTTTTTGTTTTGATTGCACTTTTTGTTAACTCTTACTTCCTTCCCTAGGTATCTACCCCATTGATGTGATATGTACCGTGAGCTCTTACTAGTATTTATTGCTGCTCTTACTAGTATGTATTGTCAGTTGTAGATCTGTAGTTGATGCTCTGTTGATGCTTGTATGTTGTTCCTCAAATGTAAGTCGCTTTGGATAAAAGCGTCTGCCAAATGAGTAAATGTAAATGTAAATCTTTTGTAGCCTACTGCCTAGTTTGTAATTTTTTAAAATTCTGTTGGGTGTGGGGTAGCCAGGCATGGGTGGAATTAATTCATTTAAAATTTGGTGGTTGCTACACCAACCAAAATGGCATGTTTAATACAAGGGAAGAAAGAGGTGCTGCAAATTTGAAAATTACATTTGATTCAAGCTTGTTTCATTGCAAAACAATAAGTGACTAACATGTTCTACAGATTCAAGGAAGTCGTATAAAGTTGTTGAAAAGATACATAGGCCTGATGTTTTTTAATTAAATATATGCCAATACATAACTTTAAAATAACACATAAACTACTGTAAATGTAAATCTTATTTGCAATAAAATAAAATTTATTGATCAATGAATTATAGTGATAAATGAGGTATCACTGAAACACCTGGTAATAATCGCACGCAGATATCTAACTGTGTCTTGGTCTATACATTTCATCCACAATGAGAAGAGACTGACTTATCGCTCATACACGTGAACATATTTATTTTGAACACAGTCTATATGCCTGATGCAATCCTTTATCACCACATCTTCCAAAAATACAACTTTCCTTTCACTGTTTCGCAGATGACATCCAAATTTACCTACCTTTGAATACTAAAACAAACTCAGTTGAAGCGCTGAGAAAATGTCTACATGAAGTAAATGACTGGATGTCAGTGAATGCGGGAAAAGGCGCAGTGACCACATCACCCCTGTACTGTCGTCTCTCCACTGGCTGCCTGTCATTTTTAGAATCCATTTTAAGATCTTATTGTTTGTTTTTAAATCTCTTAATGGGCTGGCACCATCATATTTATCTGATATGCTGATTTTGCACACTCCAGTCAGAGCACTCAGGTCCACTGACCAGCTGCTTTTAGACTTTCCAAGGTCCAGACTGAAAACCAGAGGCGACAGAGCTTTTTCAGTAGCAGGTCCTAAGCTTTGGAACTCTCTTCCTCTCAACATTAGAGCAGCTACCTCTATTGAGAGCTTTAAATCACTTTTAAAAACACATCTTTTTGCACTGGCTGCTCATACATGCTGAGCCGTGATATTTTATTGTTGTTATTGCTTTAAGTATAGTTTTTTATCTGTTGTCTGTTTTTTTTGGCATATTCTGTTTTAGAAGGGTTTTATTGCTGTTCTCTGTATCTGTACAGCACTTTGGGGCAGTAGTGACTGTTTGTAAACGTGCTATATAAATAAACTTTGACCTTGACCTTGACCACGAACCTCACACTAGGGCTCTTTTGGAGACAGCAGACAGCGTGACTGCAGCAAGGTAGGCTAATTGTTTATTCAATTTCCCAATGTGAATGTTTTTGTCACTGAAAATGTCAGAGCAGAAAGTCCTGAATGGTTGCAGACATTTTAAAATCATACAGGTTAAGGTCAGTTGGAATACAAATGGAAGACTATAGCCAGGCCTATCATTGATGGCACTGACCAATCTTCCTTTGAGAGGTATCACCGAAACCAGTGTTGACTGACATGGTGAGGATTTCATTAAAAATGTAATCCGGTACGATTACAAATTACTATCAAGTATCCAAGTACCACAAAATAAAATTAATGTAACCTAATTACTTTTAGTTACTTTTGGATTACTTCAATGCCAAATAGGCAAATGAAGACAAGAGAGTATTAATGATGCATTTTCTGCTTAGTGTATTTTTAGAGAAACATACAATAACAAAATCTTCCATTGCCATGAAATCAAAATCCATGTTTAAATGTTTATGCTTTGCACTATGTCACCACCCCGCGACCCTGTACGCAGAATAAGCGGTTGACGATGGATGGATGGATGGACTATGTCACCACTATGGCAGTATCTGGCCCATCAATGACAAAAAAACTTTGTTTTGTTGGTATTCTTCATGATATTTAAGAGTTTGTCAATTTGGAAAACCATTTTAAAATGTTGATGACTCATTCTCCGCTGGTTGTATTAATTTAGTGTCAAATGAAAAGATTCTCAACATGATGCTGCTGATTGCTAGGACCGAGCCCCCACTGATAACTGTACAAAAACACAACTTTTTTCACTGATTGTGAAAGTGGATCATATTTGATGGAGAAATATTAGAAATAGGGAGATAATATTTTCTAGTATTCTCTCTGATTTCCCCCGGCTGCTCTGTTTCCTGATGGACAGATAACTTTACCCGTTGGTGAAGTTAGTTAACAGCTAACAAGCAAACTCTGTTTTTAGCTCAGTTAGCTGTGCAACCACTGCTCATGTTAGTTTACTCTGCCCGTACTGGGAGATCGGAGCACAGGGGGAGTGTTAGTGTTTACCATAGACTGTATAAGGGTGTTTACACATAAGCACTGGAGGTTTTCAATACAGGGGCGGGGGTACCAACGAAACCTCCCAGTGAATACGGCATGAACAGGACCGAACACAACAGAGACAAACAGGGAATCCAGTATTGAGATGACTTACACAGAGCTTCTTGATGGATAGCTTTACTTTGTGCTAAACCGCTAACTGTAGCCTATCTGCCTGTATCTGTGGTTGTTTTTTTAAGCCAATGGAAATGCCAATCAATACCTGCGACACGTCCCTTCCTAGCTTTGTGTTTTTTCAGAAACATGCACATACTGTACACCATATACTGTTTATAACAAACATATATGGAAGCAAATAGCACAGCGTTGTCTGTTTTATGGAAACTTTGTGCTTAAAGGGGACCTATTATGCTTTTTCATATTTTCTGGCATTTCTATAGTGTTACAATGTCAGATGTTCATGTTAAACATGACAAAAGTGTCAAATAATAAGGTAAAAGTATTTAAAAGAAATCCCTGTGAACCAAAACCTCAGATATCCCCCTGTTCTGAATGCTCTGTTTTAAACTGTTTTTTCTACCAACGGCTCGGTATGATGTCAGTCCAAGCCGGATTTCCATATATGGTCATTTGCTCCAGGTAGAGAATGCTGGCCACGCCACAAAGGAACATGCAGGTACCTGCGGCAGCCTGGTAAACACATTCTAATGTCCAATCAGAAGACAGTGGGATTTGGGGGGAGAGGGGGGGTCTCAAAGAGACAGGAGGATCTTCAGCTTGTTTCAGACAGAGGCTGAAATGAGGGCCTGCGTGAAGTGCCAGTATAAGATAGAAATGTTTTTTGTTTTAACTTTGAATCATGCAAAGCTACCTTAAAGGAGTCACAGAACTACAATATAGGGCTGGAAATGCAGTATAATAGGTCTCCTTTAAAGTAATCCCCATGAGTAATCCCTGATTTTACTAAATGCCTGTAATCTGATGTCTATTTTTTCTGTACTGTAAGGGAATAGTTCATTTTTTTTGTATCCTGATTACGTAATGCCAATACATGTAATCCTGTTGACTGATTGTGTGTGTTGCGTGTATGTAGGTTACAGCCCCCTCGGCCACAGAGTGAATAAAATGACAGGACTGTACTGTACATGCCCAACTCGTAACATGTATGTCACATCACAAGTTGTGCCAGCAGATAAGGCCAACCTTTGCCAATTTCTTGTTAACACAATAGCTAATCAGCCAATCACATGGCAGCAACTAAATGCATTTAACCATGTGGACATGCTCAAGACAACTTGTTCGAACTGAGCATCAGAATAGGGAAGAAAGGGAATTTAAGTGACTTTGAACGTGGCATGGTTGTTGATGCCAGACGGGCTGGTCTGAGTATTTCAGAAACTGATGATCTACTGGGATTTTCACGCGCAACCATCTCTAGGGTTTACAGAGAACAGTCCGAAACCAAAAAAAATATCCAGTGAGTAGCAGTTGTGTGGATGAAAATGCCTTGTTGATGTCAGAGGTCAGAGGAGAATGGGCAGACGGATTTGAGATGTCAGAAAGGCAACAGTAACTCACATAACCACTCGTTACAACCAGTGTATGCAGAATACCTCTCTGAATGGACAACAAGTCGAACCTTGAAGCAGATGGGCTACAGCAGAAGAAGCACACACCGGGTGCCACTCCTGTCAGCAAAGAAGAGGAAATTGAGGCAACAATTCGCACAAGTTTACCGAAATTGGACAACAGAAGATTGGAGTCTCGATTTCAGCCGCGACATAGTAGGGTCAGAATTTGACGTAAAAAACCTGAAAGCATGGATCCATCCTGCCTTGTATCATCTGTTCATGCTGGTGGTGGTGGTGTAATGGTTTGAGCCCCTTTGTACCAACTGAGCATTGTTTAAACGCGACAGCCTACCTGAGTTCATCCCTGTATGAACACAGCGTACCCATTTTCTGATGGCTACTTCCCGCAGGATAATGCACCATGTCACAACGCTCAAACTGGTTTCTTGAACATGACAATGAGTTCACTGTGCTCTAGTGGCAATAGTCAATAGTCAATCCAATAGAGCACCTTTGGGATGTGGAATGGGAGATTCACATTATGGATATGCAGCCGACAAATCTACAGCAACTGTGTGATGCTATCAAGTCAATATGGACCAAAGTCTCTGAGGAAAGTTTCCAACACCTTGTTGAAAGTATAGCTGGCTACGGCCATGGGGGATGAGGAATAGTGTAAAGAACTTCCCTCCCTTTATCCTTCTTCTATTCTGACCCCTCCTCCCCTGTAAAAACTTTCATATAGTCCCTTAAGACACAAAACAACAGCAACAAATGTCTTAATTAGAAATGCAGAGCCAGTATTTTAATTCCGCTTTTAGATTCCAATATTGCTTTCTTAATTACCATGTGTGGGTTAAGGTTAGTAATCTGCATCAACTGCAGCCCCTGAAAGAGTAACTGTTTAAGTATTCTGGCTCAATCATACTCATTTAATTTGTGGACTGTAATTACATTAATCAGTAATTACAGCCCTTCTTGTCAGCGTCTGCATGTGCGCTTGTTTACACACAGCAGTCACGTTTGCATGCATATGTATGTAGGTTGCATACTGAGCAGCTAGTGAGTCATTAGAATTTGCAGATCAATGGCTGTCGGTCGATGGATGGCAGAGTGTTTTGCAACGACCACCCAGTCCAAGCACTCTACCCGCTCTGTCAGGCAGCCAGGAAAGGAGGTCACGTACACAAATTTCCTCTCACTCCCTCTTGCTTTCCATTTTTACAACACACTTCTCTCACAACATCGCTTCACACTGCGCTCATATACACACACACAAGCACACACACACTGGATAAGCCGATGAATTCAGCCTGTGGTGGAGTTTTGGATCAGAGTGGAACTTGTTTCACTACAATGTGAGACAGGCTAACGAAGACAACAGAGACAGCGAAGAGAAAAGGAGAAAAGAGGATTTGAGGGAAATGAGAGGCTCGACGAGATAAAAGCTGACGAGAGGGGAGAGAAAGGAGAGGGAAAACTGAGAACAAAAGAGGAAATAAGATGCCTAATTTTACTGAGGAGGATTTGGAGTGCTGCCCACAGAAACCAAGTGAGCTGTGTCTGTAACTGTGAGGGTCCATGTACTGGTCAGAGGAGTACAAGTAAAGGTTGTGACTTTGACTGTACTTGTCGGTTCATTGTACTGTCAAAACTGTGTGTGCACATTTCAGCTCAAGTGTGTGTGTCACTGTCCTTGACGAACCAAAATTGAATTGAATTTATGAAAGCACGAGAGTCTGCGGCAACAATAGAATGTGAGCATGTACATCTGCATGACTGAAGACACACATGTTGCGTGCATGCATTAATATTTCATGAGGGCACTGGGAAGGAGCAACTATAAATCTTAATTTATGGATGAGTGAAGTTAACCCATTTAAAATATTCATGCAAACTGAAAAGGGAAAATGCAATTTCAAAGTATTCTTTTCATTTTGCATTCTAAATTCTAAATTAAATTTTAATGTTAGGAAGAAAGTCGTAATGTCCAAATTTACTGTTAATATGCAAATGACAATTCATATTTGAAAGGTCAAATGTTGTACAACAGTTGACATACAACATTTGAAAACAAAGTTAAACGTGATTGTGGTATTGCACACCTACAGTATATGTGGATCAGACTGCGTGTTTCCATAAAACTGCCCATCAGGCAATTTGTTTGTATTTACAGGTAGACTTGAATTAGATTTTCAACTAGTGCATTGGTCATTTAGGACAGCTGATGTTCTATTGGTCTAAGACGCCAGACAGTAGTGTTTCTCCTTAAGAAAGGTTCCCCATCTGACCTTTATTTTAAACAAGACTCAGAGAACATGACCAAAAATAATTCAATTAAATTCAGTTCAATTTTATTTATATAGCGCCAAATCACAGCAACAGTTATCTCACAGCGTCATAAAAGAGCAGGTCTAGACCATACTCTGTTATTTACAGAAGCCCAACAATTCCCACCAAGAGCAAGCACTAGGCGACAGAGGCAAGGAAAAACTTCCTTTTAAGAGGCAGAAACCTCGAGCAGAACCATGGCTCAGGGTGGGCGGCCATCTGCCTCGACCGGTTGGGGTGAAGGAGAGAGAGAGAGAGAGAGAGGGAGAGAGAGAGAGAGAGAGAGAGAGAGAGAGAGAGAGAGAGGCAGCCTACACAATATACACACAGAGGTACAGACAGTGAAGGTGATGTTGCTATAGACTAAATGAAAAATGGTACAGATATT
>NC_060156.1:11146649-11147619 GCF_021292245.1 Micropterus dolomieu | reverse complement strand
GAGGGAGAGAGAGAGAGAGAGAGAGGGAGAGAGAGAGAGAGAGAGAGAGAGAGAGAGAGAGAAAGAGAGAGAGAGAGAGAGAGGGCAGGAGAGGAACAGAGAAAAAGAGAGGGATGGAAGGAGAGAGGGAGGGGAGGGAGGCAGCCTACACAATATACACACACAGAGGTACAGACAGTAAAGGTGATGTTGCTATAGACTAAATGACTAAATGAAAAATGGTATAGATATGTATAGTAGTGTTAATGATAATAATCGTAATTTTAATGATTATAATAACAATAATAACAATAGGACTAGTAACAATAGTTATTGTAGCAGAGGGTGTCGAGCAGGAACACGGGGGCAGCAGGTGAACCGCAGCCACAGATCCAGACTCCACAGCTCCAGAGCCATAAAACACCTGCAGGAAGTGATAGGAGGAGAGAGGAGAGGGACGAGAAAGCACAAGACTACCAGAAAGGGGAGAAGTTGTGTTAGTAACATGCAATAATGGGATGAGGTTGCATACAGAGGGAGAGAAAGTAGAAGAGAGAGGAGCTCAGTGCATCATGGGAAGTCCCCCGGCAGTCTAGGCCTATAGCAGCATAACTAAGGGATGGTTCAGGACTCACCTGAGCCAGCCCTAACTATAAGCTTTATCAAAGAGGAAAGTCTTAAGCCTACTCTTAAATGTGGAGATGGTGTCTGCCTCCTGAACCCAAACTGGAACCTGGTTCCACAGGAGAGGAGCTTGATAGCTGAACACTCTGGCTCCTAGTCTACTTTTGGAGACTCTAGGAACCACAAGTAACCCTGCATTCTGGGAGCGCGGTGCTCTGGTGGGGTAGTAAGGTACTATGAGCTCTTTAAGATAAGATGGTGCCTGACCATTAAGAGCTTTGTAGGTAAGAAGAATTATTTTAAATTCTATTCTGGATTTTACAGGAAGCCAATGCAAAGAAGCTAAGACAGGAGAAATATGATCTCT
>NC_060156.1:11145613-11146549 GCF_021292245.1 Micropterus dolomieu | reverse complement strand
TGGAGCTTAAGGTGAATATAAGGCGATGTTCGCTGACCACCAACTCAGTTCCATCCTGAGACCTGCAGGGATGTTGCTCGGGTTTATCTGTCCTTTATTGGAATAAACTCTTTTGCACCGACTCTTGACCGTCTCCAGTGAAGTTTTTGACTACGCAGTTTTTGACTAAAGAAGAAATCTAATAGAGTAATTTTATTGAGTTTATTACGTTGGTTAGGGTAGGGACCAGGTCTTTTACTGGCCCGGCCGGTCCTTATTTCCGACCCGACACTGCATTCACCATTCACACACTGAGCCTAAGTGCTCAAACAGAAACAAACATTCACACACATTCATACACTGGCAGAACAGCCACCAGGGGCAATTCCGGGTTCAGTATCTTGCCCAAGGACACTTAAACATGCAGCCTGGGGGAGCTGGGATTGAACGGCTGACCTTCCGATTAACAGCCAACCCGCTCTACCTCCTGAGCCACAGCCAATGGAATCTAACAGAGAGATAACCGCAGTACTGAAGCTGTCATTCTCAACGTCCACATGAATATTAAAATCTCCTACAATAATAACTTTGTCCGTTTTAAGGACTAAAGTTGACAAAAACTCTCCAAATTCAGATAAGAATTCAGAGTACGGACCAGGTGCTCGGTACACTATAACGAAAAGAATTGGTTGCAGTGGTTTCCAACTTGGGTGCGAAAGACCAAGAACAAGGCTTTCAAATGAGTTATAATTTAGTTTAGGTTTAGAGCTGATTAGTAGGCTAGAGTCGAAGATAGCTGCAACTCCACCTCCTAGGCCTGTGCCTCGAGGAATGTGAGTATTAATATGACTAGGAGGGATGGATTCATTTAGTCTAACATATTCTCCATCACCCAGCCAGGTTTCAGTAAGACAAAATAAATCAATATCATAATCTGATATTAGTTCATTTACTAGT
>NC_060156.1:11075954-11145593 GCF_021292245.1 Micropterus dolomieu | reverse complement strand
TTCCAACTTGGGTGCGAAAGACCAAGAACAAGGCTTTCAAATGAGTTATAATTTAGTTTAGGTTTAGAGCTGATTAGTAGGCTAGAGTCGAAGATAGCTGCAACTCCACCTCCTTGGCCTGTGCCTCGAGGAATGTGAGTATTAATATGACTGGGAGGGTTGCAATGTCGCCTGCTCTTGCCCCAGGGATGCACTTAACTATGGCCACTGGCTTTGCTAACTTCACGTTTCTCAAAATGCAGCTGCCAATGATCAGAGTTGGTTTCTCAGTGAGTGTGTCGCTGAGTGTGGAAAATCTGTTAGAGACGTGAACAGGTTGATGGTGCCCCGTGGGCTTTGAACGCTTACGACTATTCCTCCTTCGGACAGTCACCCAGCCACCCCTTCCTGGCTGCACAGGAGATGCTGGGGGACGGCTACCACAGTCTAACTCAGGCCGTTCCGCACTGACTACCGGGGACTGGCTAGCTACAGTAGCTAAAGACTGATCTACCAAGGTGCGGAGCCGGACTTCTAAATCACTGAGCCTTGCCTCCATGTCTAAAAATAAACTACACTTATTACACATACCATTACTGCTACAGGAGGCAGAGGAGTAATTGAACATCTGACACACCGAGCAGGAGAAAGTAGGAGCGAGAGAGGGAGAAGGAGAAGCCATCGCTAGCTGCTGAGCTAATGTCGCTAACGCCTAAGCTAAAGTACTGTAGTGTCAGCTACAAAAACCTTTGAACAACTATGAGATTGAACAGCAGTCACTAAAAGATGGAAAGAAATGTGAGTGCTTAGGCAAAATTACTGTAAGAATAAGTAATTTTACATAGCGTACAGTTGGCCGCTGTAATCTAACAAATGTAACTGGTATTTAGCGAGAGCAGCACAACACGCTACCAACACACAAGCACCGGAAACGGAAATGAGTCGACACGCTTACCGGAGTACGTCAGCAACGTCAGCACGTCTAAAAAATAACCCATTAACAGCAGACCTAACCTGCAATTTAGAAGTTCTGCAGATCTACCCAAGAGAAAACAGGGTACAAGGTTGCCCTACTTTGTTAAAATATTTGTGTTGTGTATCTAATTTCATATCTGATATAGAGACCGCGCACAATTATATACCGCCCACACCGGAGGAGAAAACAATTCATCACTCTCCACTGTCTTTGTATTGCATGAAGGTGCCTCCTTGTCTCCTCCAACAGAAGAATGCCTAAAAGCTGCTTTGCGGTGGGATGCGCTAACAACAGGGTAAAGAACCCAGAACTAAGTTTTTATAAGCTGCCAAACAAAAAAAAAAAACTGAGCCTTTAAGAAGACAAAAGTAGATACAGGCAATAAGATGGGAGGCATTAGCAAGAAGAATGGGAAAACAGTGGGATCCCGATAGTATGCATTTCTTTTCAAACTGTAGAGGAAAGAAGCTATACAAGGCCTGGTTTTGATCTTTGTTAGGTTAAAGGATTATCTTACCTGGTGATTTGATCAAATAGTTGTAAATATCAAAGTATTTCACTTCTGGGCATTCAGTGGGATTATTTCTGAAAGAAAGAAAAGCAAGGTAAGGTGAAGGGACACTGAGATAGACTAACAATATTGAGTTTGTTTATATACCTTTCTGGTAGATGTGGGGTGCTAAATCAATCATCTGACATGCTGAAATCCAATGTGTTCAGCTAGTTATATGCATTTTGTTTGCGTTTCAGCCCTTGGTTGCATATTTAGGTGCCATTGTGGGCATGTTTCTTTCAGAGTATGACGTGACAGGACTGTCATTTATTGTCAGAAATACAGTATTTGTAATGTGGCTTCTAGCCATCAGGACTTTGGTCATCGAACTCTGTTCACAAGGGCGGGGGAGACACTGGCTGCTGTCGCAGAGTTGACCTAGGAAGTCAGCCACAGAGACAGATGGTTCTTGACTGGAGCTTGTGTTGGTGTGAATGATGATAACACTAAGGTAGTACAGTATAGTTTGTGTGTGTGTGTGTGTGTGTGTGTGTGTGTGTGTCTGGCTGGTTGTATAAATTCCAAGTGATTCATTTCTATAGGGAGAAAGTGTGTGTTTGTATGAGTCAGAGATCATAGTTTGTGTGCCTTCAACAAACAGCAGCAAGGTTGTGTGCATGCACGTGTGCACGTGTCCTCTTTGACTCTCTCCCCCTGCGTGTGTGTGTGTGTGTGTGTGACAGCCGCGGGAATGTGTATGTTAGTTCCAGTCCATTGCTTGAGAATGAGAGCAGAGGTGGTGCTCTGAGTATGTGTGTGTGTGTGTGTGTTGTTTGTCACATGAATGGAGGGAGAACCCGTGATGATGTCCACAAAGATCAAGGTAGATCAAGGTTAATATGATATATAATAATTAATTAGATTTTCAACATAAGATAATTTTATATAACTACTGTAAATCCCTCTAGATGTCACCTGAACCAACATCCTATAACTGCAGTCATACACACTACTCAGACAGTTATAAGTATGTGTGTGTGTGTGTGTGTTTGTATCATATGTATGGGAAGTTTCAGTCCAGTGCTCACACCTAAGCTCCTAACTCGACTGTTGAGATGTGTGTAAAATAGAGTCATGGACGTTCCAGTCCATCGCCCATGTTAGGGCTTACAGTAAGAGTGAGATATCAAAATGATGTAAGGTCATGATACAACAAGGTAGACTGTTGCACCTGTGTGTGTGTGTGTGTGTGTGTGTGTGTGCTTGTGTTCGTGTGTGCTTGTCACTTGCACTGAAGCAAGATCTAGTTCATCGCTCTTGCTGACGTACACAAGAAAAGCATCAGTGTGTGTGTGTGTGTGTGTGTGTGTGTGAGTATGCATGTGCTTCAGGAGGAATAAACTGCACAGCAGCAGTTACACAAAACATATGAGGAGCTTTCATTTCATGGTGGTGCTTTGACAATTACCTGCATGTGTTTCCTTCCCATGACTTGAATATTCAGTGTTGCACATATGTATGAAACAAGCTATTAATCTATTCAGATTGTTTGCTGACTCATTAAATACTCACAGGAGCCAATAAATCGCCTGTTGTGAAAAAACTACTTTATTAATCAGTGTTTGTTAAATATTTAGGTCTGTACCTTACCAAGGAAAAGTTTGCATGGTAAGCCTACAGGCTGCTACAACAATATTGAACAATGTAAGATTAAACGACACAGGGGGACTCTTCCTTCCACATTAAAATAACAAGGTTTCACATCTTACCTACCTGCAACAGGCTAATCAAATATTGAAATCTGCAACTGGCTGATTAAATATTCAAACTTGCCAGAGGGCTGTAAAGTACTCACATTGGTTAGTTGAGTGGTCTCCCTGGGTTACTGAGAAATCACAACTTTTATTTCTGGATAAACTGGTATAATCTTTCATTGCTGAAAAACTGAATCCTTTTGGGTTGCTCGTTTATTAGTCACCTCTCAAAGCAATGGTAGAATGCATCTTCTTTTTCATTACATCGATCGAGTGCTTGTTTTTCCCGTTTCATCAAAAGAGAGCCATTTCTAAGCTTTCAGTTGGTAAAAAAGGGTCTTCGCTGCATCGATGGCCTTTATTTTCAAAAATTCTTTAAATAATTAATGAAATGATGAAAAGTCACAGAAAAGGTTTGTAGAGTGAGAGTTGAAAGTTTTAGTATTATACATCAGGGAGATATAAGAAAGATGACAAAGACAGAGGGGATAAGATGACTAAAGTAATGAGCCAGACTTGAACCCACCTAATGAATCCATAGTGACTGGATTCACATGCGGACTACTTCGCATTATTATTTTTTGACCTTTATATCAGTATATCCTATCCTATCTTTTACCATCTTATCTTGTCCTTTCATCCTATCTTTTTTCCATTGTATCATATCCTATCTTAACCTAACCAATCCAGTCTAATTCAGTCCTATCCTGCTCGGTCCTGTCCCATACCATCCCATCTCCCAGCCCAGCCCAGTGAATGTCAGCTGGATGACTCTTGGAAGGGCTCTTGGGAGAAGTCACATGTCACTCTTTTACAGATATACACCAAACAACAATAACTGTCTTTGGTGTCTTATCTGTTGCATTCTAAAAGTGTTTGATACACAAGACTGACTGTGTACATTTTATTCTTGTGTTACAAGTTTGTTACAAGAATATAGTTAGTGGCAAAGGTACTGAAATGTTTTCCATATGCAGAAGAAATGACACGTCTCTTCACTATCCCAGTACTTTTCTCAAAGGGCCGCACTTAGCACATTTTATTCATGCAAGGTGTTAAACGCTGACTCACTTTCACCAGTAGCGACAAACCTTTTCACTCTGCTGCTGTCCCAAGACTTTTACTTCTGACTGTACTTGTACACATTTTTATACGTGACAGCTCTTTCAAAGTTCACTCACTGTTCCCTGACATAGCAAGACTGCCAAGAAATGCATGTTTTGGCCTGCTGCTGCATGCATTAATTATGGCTCCCATGCAAAATAGATTAGGTCTGCAACTTCATTGAGTGGCTGAGGCAGTCATGGCTCACATGACGTTGCCTCCCGCTCCAGTTCAACTAAATGAAGCCCACCTTTACCCACACCAACCTCAGAAATAAAAATGTGCCAATTTACGACATTATGGCCGTCATTTTCGTTTCTTTGGTAGGTGGATATTACATCCCTTATAAGAAGGTGATCAGTGCTGCTGAGAGACAGGACTGTCATTTATTGTCAGACAAAACTATTTATAGTAGCCACAGTTTAAAACAGAGAACAGCTCCTTTGTCTATTTTCATAACCCTTAAATACTTTTGCAGTTTGTAACTGTTCCCAACAACATTGTCCTGTGTTACAAATATGACAGAAAGTCCGATGTGTCATTGTTTTGGTTATTTTTCTATTTGTCTGCAGGACATGTTTGACTTTGAGAATACAAGGGGCTGTCTGCTAGCCTGTCTCCTGTTGTCTCCCAGTGTTTGCCACTTTTGGATGCTTGCTGTTTGACAATACTGACCAAACTCACAGTGAGTCTTATCTCTGTGTTTCCTTTTCGGTCATTTGGCAGAAAAGATGCACTAGTATGCGTCATGAATGAAGTATCTAGTGGAGACACTGGTTGTAACTGTAACATTGTTGGATGGATTCGATGCTGTCATTTTCATCCCTTTATCTCATTGCTGTGGGAAATTCATGGGGAATCTGTTCATCACATTCATGTATTATATAGTAGACCAAAGTCTTCTCTGTAGCCAAATCCATCTCAGTTAGAATAGGGAGGCATGAGTAAATATGTCAGTGCCCCTGATATGGCACTACATTTTTTTGTCAGTGGGTGTTTCCACAAGTTAAGACGTTTAGTCCCAGGCTTTTAATTTGAGAGCCGCTATCTGTGTCTGTGGAAAGAGTGCTTTGCTGTAGAGGCTGTTATCGACCTTCTTTGCCCCTAAAGTGTTGTGCTTATTAGCCACCTGACAAACAATCTATGGCAAATGGACTCTGCAGGCATCAGTGTGGTGCAGCAGGAATAGTAACAGCAGGAAACCATTGCCTCACAATTTGGATTTCATTTTCTGTACTATTTATTTCTCATATCTTCTGCATCTCCTCATTTCTTCATACATGCATGCTTGAGTATTTGCATGCTGACACTGCTCAAGTCTCTCGCTCTCTTACATTCCACCAATGAATATATTTTCACATGAAGAACAAAGATAAATAATCACAAGTCAGTCTTCAGTGTATCTACATAAAGTAAAAGTTCATTTTATGTAACTGAAAAGACCTATTTAAGGTTGGAGAAAGATCACCAAAACATTTCGACTGTATGTGGCAGACATGACACAAATAGAACTGTACTCTGTACTCCTATGAGGATAGTCATTATTTTCATGATTCATGATGATCAAATGATCAGTGCTGTGAATTTCCTGGTGAGGATAGTCTTGGAAGACAAGAAATAGGTATATTCCCCCCAAATGATGAAAGGTTCCTTTATTTGCAGAACAAGTCCCAAAAATAACGAGTGTCAAAACTGTGACTCAATCCAGTTCTACTTATCATGTCAGATGCCAAACATTTTTTTACCCCTGCTGTCATTTTTTGAGATCATCAATTGACATAAATATTTTTGTGTGGTAATACACACAATAGACTCTCACCTGCCTTCCCTTGTTTGTGGCAGACGATTTCCACCAATAGCTTGATTCAGCAGCCCCCCACCCCCCAAATTTGGCAAAATGTATAATAAAACAGTTAACAGTTTATTAATGTTGAAATTACAGCTATTTTTATCTGCCTCTTCCTGTTAAAAAAATATAATTTCCATTCCATTATAATAATGTGGAAGGAAGACGTCTTTGTAGTTAAGGTTATCAGCCTGTTCAGGGAATGTTTCTGGAGAATTGCCATTAAGTGTTGCAGCCTCATAGGTCGTAGTTCACTTGGGTCTGTGACTTCATTTGGGGGTTGGGGGGGTGGCTCAATTTGACAGCTATTTTGTTGGAAATCCATTTTGCTCTAGTTAATGCATGTGATGGATAACTTGTAAGCTAAATTTTACAGAACATTGCAGTGAACACTTTACACTCATGTGAGCAATGTACCAATTTACCATAATGTTTCATTATTTTCTTAGAAGCTGGTTTTGGAGATTAATGCATATGCCAACCAAAAGCCTAAAGGATGAAAGGATGAAGTAGATGGTAGAGAAAATGGTGGAATATTTAAGTTTAAGTATTATAAGTATACTGTATTACTAAATAAAATGTTATTATATGTCATTATAAAATATCTTGTATTTTTAGAATAGTTTTCCATTTCTTCATGTGTCCTATGAATACAAAATTTGTACTTCTGTTTGTGTCTATAGGCATGAGCTTTTTTTTCTCTCCACCTGTCTGCAGAAGAACAGAATACGCAACCCGCTAAGAGCCATTTTGTACATTACATTGCACATATATATTACATATCTTAAATCCGTGCTCTATGTAATCGTGTGTTCATTTGGGTTTGTGTGTGAGCCGGAATGTGCTCCTGTGCTTCTGAGTATGTGTGTGTGTGTGTGTGGAAGGGAAGGTAGGCCTCCGACAGGGGTTGCCGTAGAAACACCAGAGTGTGATGGAGGCAGAGCTCGTGGCCGCATTGGAGATGATCAACAATTGGACAAAAAAAGCCCGTCAGCCTTGTTTACTTCAGTGCGAGCAATGCTCACAGCGTGCTTGTAGCATCAAGGTTGGTCTACACACAATCACGCACGCTCACACAAACGAATACATTAAACCGAGGTCAACTGCCAACAGCATCGATCGCCTTCCCTCTCTAGAAAGGTACTGAAAACAAACCTGGTGTTCAGTATCACTGTTTAAAATTGTATAAATAAAGTGTTTTATAATATATTTTCTGATTGTTTCATTTTATGTTACATTACTTTGCAATTTGAAAAATGCTTGAGATGATGACAGGTACCAATCGATTATTGATAAGATCTTAGGTGTATGTATGTGATTTATGTATTATTGTAATGTGAGGCTTAATTTATGAATGATTAGTTTCTCCAAAACATTCACAAGACCTCAGAAAAGGTCCCATCCTCCTTAAAGAATGAATAAACAATCAAGAGAAGTCTTTCTCACAACAACAAGAAGAATCAAAATTGTGACAGTAATTCTGTTGAAACACTGCTTAAGTAAACACAGCAGGAGGTGTGTAGCTTCTGCACAAATCCAAACTGATCTGACAAATTGGAGTTGATGCACTGTTTTCACACAGGGAATTTAAACAGAGACTCATGCAAAGTCACAACACAAAGCTGACAGAGAGATGACTGAGACAGGCAACAGAGAATGGAGGAATCTTTAAGTTAAGCAAGAGGATTTTACTGGCACTCCAGGAGGTTTGGTCGGCTAGCAGTGCCTATAGGTGTTGTATCAATTCATGGGCCAGAGAAGTGGCTATTTGTAGTACAGGTATCTTTGGCAATAAATCTCCTGACACAGATAAAGAGGGAGACACATGTAAGTGCATATGGACACAAGCCTCTCACATTGCACTCACTGCTTCAAACCAGTGTTCTCAGTGGATGAACTGGAGCTATACCTCATGCACATTTGTGGATACAAACAGACATATTTTGAAATGGAGAAGCTCCTGTCCCAGAGCGATGAGAGCTTCCTTTTTAAAATGATGTGAGATGACAGCAGGAAACCCCTTTAGGGCTGTGATACATGCACATCAATTTCAGGCACTGTGGATTTACATGGGCAGTCCTTCCTGCAGCACGCTGAGATAAAAGCAAAATGACTATATATTGGGTTACGAGGTAGAAAACATGCTATACGTTGTAGCTGTGACAGAACTATTCAAAAACATTTTATAAATGGCATTTAGACCATTAGTTAATGTAATGTTAATGTTAGACCAATAACATGTACTTTTAGGGCATTACACTACACAGCAAAGTGATTCTGTGTTTCAGGTGAAAGCGTAATTTTGGGAATATGTTGCAAGAAAAACAACACAGCAACAATACTCATCTGACAACTTTTTTTTGTTTTTAGACAAACTAGAGAAGACAACGATCAACCAGTCCAGTCTAGTCAGTCTGTCAATTACCAATCCATAATTCAATCAATAAACTGATTATGGGTCAGAATTCTGGAACCCTTCTTGATGATAGCCTGGTTCCCAACCTCTAAATTACATCTCAGATTCATTCCATTCTCTGAAAAAACAAATGGAAATTCAATCTGATTGTAGGGATTTTCTGAATAAATACTATTTGTCTCTGCTCATCTCATGTTTGAATGATAACAGTTGATATATTGGGTATTCTTGTCTTTTTCAGTCCCATGGACAATCTGTTAACATGTAGTTGTCTTTTTATTGGGTTTAACCTCTAACCAAACCAGTCCACAGAGAATGACCAATTATAGGTTTTTTATTTTCACACTACACAAGTATGGCCCAGACATGTCGGTTTCCACAAAGCCTCTGGATGTATGTACACGCTGGTGCTGTGAGTCAATCAATACTCACTCTCACCTGTCTCACTATCTATATCCCTCGAGCTGTGAACGCACTAGGTTCACAAAACAGTTCATTTAAATTTATATTGATAAAACACCTCTCTCTACAATATCTGATTGTTTTTCTATCTCTGCATCGCTCTCACCTCTCCTAATTGCTTTTCACATTTTTTCACAGCCTCAACCCCCTCTATTAGTGCTCGTTCCCTCCCTCTTTTCCTCTCTCCCACTCTCCTTTGTCTCTCACCAGCAGCAGATTTCCTTTGCCCAACATGCCTCTCCTCTCTTCCTCATTTCCTAACAGTCTTCCTCCTCATCCTTTTTCTCTGTACCTCCCTCTTCCCTTCCCTCCACATTCCTCATTTCCATCTCATGTGCCCCTCCATTACATGCTCCTCTCCCCCCAATCTCCACCTGACATCTGTCTTTTATTTCCCCTCCCCCTCTTCACATTGTTCCGACGTGAGAAATACCAATAAGGACTAGTGCTGTGTGCAGAGGTGTGTGCTCCCAAAATGCTGTAAGTGTGTCAGCCAGTGCTACTTTCACCACTACTTCCTACACTCCTGCAAGAGTGCAGAAAATCCACCAAGCATGACTGCACTAAAAAATCCGTGACTTCACAGATGACCCCGGCCTACACATGAGATACATGCAATAGTGTGGCCCACACTTGTGTGGGTGTGTGTAGGTGACATTTTGAAAATGATCTAAATCAAAATCCGGAATAAATCAAATTGTTGGCATATAAATGCCTGGCAATGGGAGCCAAAAACAAAGGCATTTGTTACTGAGAACGATAGTTTGCTCTCGGATGATGAGTAATACGTGGGTGATGTGTTTGTTGTTTATGAAATATACTGTATATTAAATAAAATTAGGATGATAGCGGAATACATTGAATTATACCCATAGGCACCACTCAGTATATGCCTGTATTGTCCAGTGACAATCCAACATGGCTGAAAAATTACAGTTGAGGCAGAATCTTCAGACAATCTAAATAAATGCTTAAGAGGCCATAACGCCAAAGCGAATTTGTTTTAAAGAGGTGGTATTATGCTCATTTTCAGGTTCAAAATCCTATTTAGGGGTTGTACCAGAACAGATTTACATGGTTTAATTTATTTTCATACTGCACATTGCTGTAGCTCCTCTTTTCACCCTGTGTTGGAGGCTTCGTTTTAGCTATGGAGTGATACATGTTGTCTCTAAATGATCTTTGTTGGGAGTTGCACATGTGCAGTTCCTAGTTAAGGACTACTAGCCAATCAGAAGCAGAGAAGGGCAGGTCAGCGAGAAGCCGGTAAACAGCTTCTATTCAGCTGTAGGCTACATGTTGCCGACCAGCTTGGCAACATTAACTGGAGCAAGAGTTTCAAAGTTTTAAGCTCTTATCTTTACATCACAGTAACAACTTTATGTCCATTGACTGACTGGAGGGTAGCTAGTGTTTGGCAGGGAGAGGAGATGTGTGCTGCAGCTTAATGTTTTTCCACCGGTGTTTTTGAGGGCGTCACAGGGATGAAAGGGAAACGGCTGGACTACAAGAAAACAGCTCATTTTCAAGCAGTTCAGAGTTTTCTGTGGGAGATTGGAACTGCCTTTGTGCTGGACTTTGGGCTTTTTCACTTTGCAAACCTATTACATGCACAAAAAAGGTATATAACTCAATAAAGGAGAGGGAAAAAGCCAAAAAGCATAATACCACCTCTTTAACTTTCATTACTTACTTTTAGATAACAATTACAGCTTATGTTATAACTTAGGACATATTTTTATCATTTACACAAGGATACTGGAGACACTGGAGATTTCATAATTCATCACATCACATTGCCCAGTCACAGAGCTTAAATATATAATGTTATGCAATCTTTTAGTGCATCATTGTTGATATGTGACTAAACTGTTTGTGGGTGTCTACTTGAGAGAGAAAGAGAGAGAGTTAATGCATAACCAGTCTGAAATGGATAATTAGATTCACGTCAGCAGATATGTCTTCCCAAAGATGGACTGTTCAACACTGTCTCTGTTCTCTCCTGTCTATTGCTATACCTTGAAGATGTTTTATAACCCAGCACTTTCGCAGCCATTTCCACTCACAATATGCAGGTCTCCATGCCAGTCCACCCATTTCATCATTTCAGACAATGTGTCAGACTTTGCTCCAGACTACATGCCCATTAAGTCATAAAAGCTTCCTACATGAAGACCAGCCATCATTTTCTCTGTGGCTGCTTTCTTGCCGTCTGTGTTAGTCTGGCATTTCACCCGAAGACTCTGTTTGCTTTAATATGTTCTCATACACGTGCTGACAGGCACACTTACACACATAAAAACTCTGAAGGTGTGTGTGTTCTTGGTTTTGTCTTTTATTGGCCCTTGTTTTAATATCAGTTTTTGTGTCCTTCGTTTTCTTTGAAGCAAAGTTCTTTGTGACAGAGCACTTTGTGACAAGTGCTTTCTAAATAAATCTGACTTGATTTGACTGTTCAGCCATTTAATATGATGGGAGGGATAAAAATACTTCTTAAAGCAGGGCTACACCAGTTACCCTTGGTCAGGGAGATGGACAGGAGAGAGGCTCTCAGACAGCATTATGCAGGTGGACTGAAATTTAATTGGAACGCTCATGACTTAAATGAGATCTTGTGTCAAGAGGGTGCACTGGAAATGCACAGACCAGTGGTGGGGCACTTGTTTCTATTTTAACATTGTCTGAATAAGAGAAAATGACTCAAATGAAGATGCTCCATGTGCAAATTGTGTTCATTTGTGTGTGTTTTTTGTGCACAGTAGACAGCTATAAGAAAAGGTTTTCCCAGTGGCCATGAGCTTTGATAACAGTAATAAGCCATATACATAGAAAAAAGGTTTAAAATGTGGTTTAAGAGCCAAGAAGGTTTAGGTAATCAAACGACAAGAGAAAATCCATTTTGTTAACTGTGAATTCTCTTTAGCGAGTAAAATACTATAAACATTGTATATTTACTGTGTGTGTGATTAGCTCAGTCAGTGGTGCACAGGACTCCTGTTTGGATGGCTGTGTGTTCAGTCCTCACTTGCCACTAGTATTTTTTCCCTCCTTTTTCAACAATTTGATTGTGAAGAGATCATATTCACAATTAAGCACGTGCAGGAGTGTGTACATCACAGTGATTGGTCCACATCAACCTATGGATGCTTATTTTTGTGTCCCCAGTATCTCCAGGCAGCGGAAATTCCTGCTTTTCTCATTCAGGGGAATCCGCGCTCTCACGTTTTCTGATGGGTTTTTCAGAGGTGTGTCAGAACCTTTCAAAATAAAAGCTCTCAGTTAAACAAGGCTTTTATTTGGTAGGCACAATGACTTAAGAGGAAGTGATTATGAGTAACTTTTGCTGTCATGACTGAGATCTGTTTCAGCACTAGAAGCTATAATTATTATTATTATTTTTGCTGCTATGAAAGTAATCTGGCCAGGGGCCAGATATTATTGCTGGCGGGCCAACTTTGGCAAGCGGGCCGCCTATTGCTCTGGCTTCCTCCCACCTTCCAAAAACATGCTGGCTAGGTTAATTGGTGTCTCTAAAATTGTGCTTTGTTTGTCTATGTGTGGCCCTGCGATGGACTGGCGACCTGTCCAGGGTGTACCCCGCCTTTCACCCAATGTAAGCTGGGATTGGCTCCAGCCCCCCGCGACCTTGTACGCAGGATAAGCGGTTGATGATGGATGGATGGATGGATTGCAATATGTACAGTGCATTAAACTATAAAAAATGATGTAACATAAAGCCATTGTTATACAGAGGGTGCATATCCTGAGTTTTGGGGGTGCAGATAATCAGGTGACCTTCGTCATCACTGTAACAAGTTTGGTTAGGTTTAGGTACCAAAACTACTTGGTTAGGTTTAGGTAAAGATCATGCTTTGGATTAAAATAAGTACGTAAAGTTACGTCTGTTAAGGGTTAGGGTTATATTGCGTACTTAAGTTAAAATAAATGTTTACGTTTGGTTTCACGTGGGACACGAACAGCGGCCTTCTAAGTGAAAGTCCTGTGTTGGTTTGACCCATTTTGACCCATTCATCCATTCCAACCACCTTCTTACATGGATACACATTTTTTCTCTCTATGACATGCTGTCTCAGCACATTATAAGTCAGTAAAGACTAAACAGCGTGAAATGACATGTAAAAAGCACAAAATCTGTTGTGATAACATGCAAAAATTATTGAAGACATTACCGTATTATGCATATGCAATTTGGTGATCCCAGGCTATATTATCCTTTAAAGTGTGTCTAAAAATATATGATGTTATCTTGTGCATGAGGGTTTGCACAGAGCAATGAACGGGCTAAGGATAGCTAGTGTGTGTCAAACAGACAGAAAATGTGTTTAAGACATCAATGAATATTTTAAGAGAGAGCGGGAGCTGTGGGAGGGATGGGTGAACTGAAAGAGAGTTGGGCTGCTGAGAGACAGAAAGATAATTTAATAGACGAGCAGAGCAAATGTGTTGGAGGAGAGACAGAAAAGCTGGAGGGATAGGAGATGAATGAATGGTGGACTAATCTGGACTAAGCGATGGAGAGAAGAACCGACATTAATTTAATAAGATGGATGAATGGACAAATAGATGCATTGTGTAATGTCCAAAAAATCCCTAAACTTGAACAGGCTTGTGACAAGTATAAAGTGTGTGTGTGTGTGTGTGTGTGTGTGTGTGTGTGTGTGTGTATGTAGTTCACAAAATTAAATTGTCTAGAAAACGCACTATAAAGGAGGACAATTGTAGGAAAACAGGAGACTTAAACAAGTTTTAGACAGATGAGGCCTGGAGAGGTAAACAGACAAATAAGGATACAAGGATGGAAAACAAATAAGCATTATCATTAAAAATGGCACACACAGACAAGCGCAGTCTCCTGATTTCTGTGACACAATGGTGAAATTGAACAAGGGCCACCTCTCTTCTGTGCATGTTAAGGGTTCATTTTTGCCATAATGTCATATATGAGCAGCACTTGAGCTAAGAGAGACACCTGAGATGACCAGAGAGGCCCTAGGGGGCACTTGTAGGGCAATTGGGCTGACCAAAAGGGCTTTTTAGGAACACTTGAGCTGATCCAGCCGATCCAGCTGATCTTAGAATTTACTTTCTTAGCATAATGACAAAATGCTGTTAGTTAACATATCAGCAAGTTGTAAAAATGTTGATGTTGAACGTATCAATAAAATGTTCACTGTCAACATGTTAAGTATATAAGTTTTTTTCCACCAGAATAGGAAATCTTCACTTGTTGTGACTACAGTTTTACTCAGTTTTTTATGGTTAGGGTTAGAAATGAATTATTTTTAACACTGAACCGAAATCATGATCTGCTCAAATGTAAGGTGACAAAAATGAAGCATGAAAATGTCCCAATAGACCACACCTATAGCAAACATGCTACCATTTTTTGCTACCTCATCTGCCAGAACGACACTGAGCTCCACTGCTGTGCTGATGATTATCTGTTAAATGTACATCATAGTTTATCTGTGTAATTTAAGATTGACAGATACTGGCAGCGATTTAAAACCAGGGAACAAAATTGGACTGAAGATCATCAGAGATGACCAGAGCTCCACGCGTCTACATGAAAATTACTTCCTGCTGCAGCTCAGCTCCAGCTTCTGGTTGTCATGACATAATGACTCAAACAGGAAATGTCACTTAAAAAAAATGAAAAAGAGATGTATTATCTGGTGTCCAAGTGAATCCAAAGTAGTATTAAATATGATGTTTCCTGCATTGCTATAATCTGCATTCCCTTTCCAGTGATTTTTGCCTGTTTGTGGTATATCCATCTCCCAAAATAAAAAATGTGCACCGTGAACAGCCTGTTTAGTTTGGAAGAACTGTTGGTCTTAACTGGCTCCTTGAATCTTTCAGAAAACAAAACAGGTAGTTTCACTAACATGGGTGTAGAATACAAATCTAGACCCTGGTGCATTATGCATTCCCAGATTTAGTTGCTAATAATGTAAATGTTAAAATTGCAGATAAAAAGAACTTTAATGTCAGGCTTTTTGCAGGCCTTGTGTAAATATTACCACTATCACACACTAGGACACAGCTTTCACCTGCCACACTGGTGCCCGTTGGTTGCCCCCTAACCGTGGATTTCAGTCTTCCTTAACTTTTTCACCTACTAAGAATAATGAATTTAGAGGTTCTTAACGTGCATCACGATTGGCATTTGGCCTCTAAAAAGCACTTAAACAGCAGGAAATACTGAACCCAAAGTCCAACGCAGCACCAAAGCGGTTTGTTATCTTAGTGAAGGGGTAAATAAATGAAATGTAAATAATTCATGTTTGTAAAATAACATTATTTCAAGTTCTCCATCACCTTTGCTACTTATCTACTCAATGCCACACAGCTCCATTGTTGTGTTTTATGTATCTGGTTTAATTAGAGAAAATAAACCCTGAGACGACAAATATAACTAATCCAGATCCTTCCATACAGGTTTACTGAATGATACAATTAAGCAATTCACCTTCTCTGTATAAAAATGCTAAGCAGGCCCAGTTGAGAAAAGGAAAAGCTCTGAAAGACTTTGATAGAGTGCTCATTATTGGGACATGGATGACAGGAGCTTTAGTCACAAAGACTGGGAATAGTATTGCAATGCCAACAGCACTATGAAAAAGTAAGTTCAGTTTCGGAAAAATCAGTAAATAAGTTTGTAAACTTTGGTTGAAAGCACACAATTACAGACCCTGATGCTTGTGCATTAGTGTGGAATGATAAACTCTTCCTTTTGTGACTAAGAATGTCAATGGAGGACGGGATCAGTTTGTGTCGGCGACAACATTCTGCTGACACCTACACAGAGAGGAACATTATAGTCAGGTTACAGTGCATGAATCCTCCATTACACAACAAGTCTTCACAATTAATTGACAAAAGATGTCATTAGGTTTAGGGAAAGGTCATGGTTTAGGTTAAATGACTACTTTGTCAAGGTTTGGGGACCTTCGTCGTCATGGTTACAATAATAATCACATGGTTAAAGTTAGAGGATGATTGAGGTAATGCTGTAAAAAACAAATGTTCATTGTCAGTAGAAAACCGGGTCTCTGGTGTTGAAGTCCACTGTTTTGTTGACCCAACAATCCACCCCAACGTCCTGCCTACACGGACTTTACCGCTGTATAAGAATGTCAAATGATGTTGTAGTTTGTTTCTGTCACATTTACTATGGCTGCCGGAAGGATTTCTCACTTGCACGTAAGCATGTGTTCTGCTGGTATTTTCTTTGAATTGTCACCGAATCTGCTGATACACTCTATGTTTATAGTATTTTACTTAGGCCTACTTAAGAATAAAGCCCCATTAAGCTTTGTGATAATTAGCTAAATTAGGTATTGCCTTTCTCGTATGTCTGTCGATAATAAAAGCTATCGTCAAATCTTATTATGTAGGCATTTATTTTCTTTTACATTTATTGAGCTTGTTGTACATTCTTGTCTGCTATCTTTTGTCTATTTTATTCTTTCTTCAGAGATGGCAAGAAAAGGAGAGTGAAAAGAGTGATGACAAACACAGGGGACGCTTTGTTCCCTCTAACGTCCCAACATCCAAGTACGAGGGCTCCCCGTCCAAACACATCCAGATGTTACCTCTGTTAAAAAATAACAGCTTTGGATCTAGCTGCTCACATTAGTAAACACTGCAACAGGAAATAAACTCTCTATAAAATGTTATATACTTTGACAAAACTGAAGTATTGTTGTGTTGCTAGCACATTGTTATTGCTCCCGAATCCATTTCAAATCAAACTGAGAAATCTGTTTTGCTCCTTAAAACAGATAATAGACTTTTGGTATAATCTTTTTATCCAAGCTCGACCTTTGAGCAACTCTCAAATCATCATTTTTACTTCAGAATCAAGCGTGCTTTCTGAGCTGTTCGTCTCAAATCCTGCGAGACCAAATTGCTGCAGCTTACTTTTACGGCCTTACATTTACAGTATGGCAGTGTTAGAGTTACTCCACGGATCTCATTGATAACTTCATTGGGTTGTACGGGCCTAACCTCTTGCTACAACTCTCACCTTTTAATCCGATGTGAGCCTGAACACAGCCTGAGATATCCATGCGGGGCTTTTTTGGCAGTCTCGGTTAAAAAGAATGAGTGACAGGGGTTTTGCTGTTAGGAGCCCTATGGCTTTGTAAAGCTTAGACTATAAGTCAATGTCATCCTTCTAACTCAACTCCCAAAACCCTATCTATGGGCTACAAATAAAGCCATCCTACAAATTTACTTGCATGTTTTATTTTGCCTGATTAAAAAAGATACGTAGACAGTCTGTTTTAAAAGAGGGGAAAGGAGAGAGAGGGGGAGGACTCATGGGAGGGGGCACAAGTAGAGGCAGACACAGAGGAAATAAGCAAACAAGTGCATGGGCAGACAGAGAGGCAGACAAAGAGATGGATGGGTGAATGGAAGATTGTTGAGGAGAGGAATAGAAAGTTCTGAATGCTACTGCGGCAGGCTGTGCTGACGTGAGGAGTGTTCCCAAACACAGTTAGTAGCGACTGCAGACCCACTGCATTACCATACCCACTCTCACACACACACACACACACACACACATGCAGGCACATACACAGTGGCTAAGGGAGAGCTGAGTAGAATGGCAACACAATCTCCTGTTCTGGTCCTGAAGAGGTCACTGTGTGCTCACTGTGTTAGTGTGTGTGTGTGTGTGTGTGCGTGCAGGTGTGTGCTTGCTACAGGTTTGTGTGAGGAAGCATTGAGTGGAGTTTTATTTGTTTGTGCATATCTTTGCGTGTTTGTGTAATGGGACCATCCACAGGTGTGTTTAGCCCACATTTGTGGAGCCATGTATGTTTGTGCACCGATGTGCTTTGCGTAATGTGCGAACTTCTCTCTGTGTGTGTTTGTGTGTGTGTGCCTGTTCCCTGCACAGGTCGGTCCTCTCCTCTCCTCCATTCCCCCTTCTTCTCTCTGGTCTGCTCTTCCTCACGGAGCTTAGGTGCGTATCATTGGATCAGTAGCTGCTGCCTGCCACACTGTCCAATCGCATCTAGGGAGAGAGAGAGAGAGAGAGAGAGAGAGAGAGAGAAAGAGAGAGAGAGAGATGGGGGAGGGAGGAGAAAGAAAGGAAGAGAGGGAGATTGATTATTTGAACGTCCTGGGCCTTAGATTCCGTGGAGAAACACTTTCTACAACGAATTTTTTCCTTCCATTTCCACCTTTCTCTGACTGAAAGCTTGAGGGTTGGTTTTTTTCTCTCTCCTTCATTTCTTTTTTGAGTTATTCCCACACAAGAGACGTGCCATCGCCACCATCACCAGCAGCAGAAGCAGCAGCAGCAGAGCAGCAGCGGAGGAATATCTCCCAATATCCCATCCCGGGCACGTCGGATAAGCTGCAGCAGCGAAAACACGAGGCGAATATTGCGGTGGACGGGAACGGGAACATGCTCCCTGTGATTTCACACCTTTCACCCTGTTCCGGGTACAGTATATCCTACATTTTGTCATTTGTTTTTTTTTTTTTTTTACTGCAGCGAAGATGCAGGTTTGCATTGAGTATGTGTGTGTGTGTGTTTTGCCGTAGTCAGCTCCGGTACCGATAGAGATTTATATTCCACCTCACAAGCAAGCATTTCCCCTAGACTTTGCTCGTATTTTTTCTTTTCATTTTTTTCTTCTTCCTTGATCATTTTATTAAGAGCACGACGCAGCTTTTATCTGCTCTGTCTGTATAAAAATATACAAGGGGAGGGTGGCAGGCAGGTTTGCCTTGATAAATGGAGCGTTATTCATCAGCGTGTGTGTGATCACCACTGGAATGTTAACTAGCACCTTGGACAGCCTATACCAATACAATCTAACATGGGAGGGGCGATAGTAGGCTACTGATCATTTTTACACTGTGCATGTTTGCTGCTTTGTGCGCGCGCGCACACACACACACAGAAATTGATGTTCTCTGTGCGCGCGTGTCTGTACGTGTTAATATTCTGCCCTAAGGCCCTGAGAGAGAGATAGCAGTGTCGGCTGGGGAGCAGCTGTACGTGTGTGTGTGTGTGTGTGTGTGTGTGTGTGTGTGTGTGTTTGAGAGAGAGAGAGTATGTAAGCCTGTAGAGAGATCAAGAAAGTGTGTGTGTGTGCAGCTTTGGAGGAGAGAAAAAAACTCTTTGTGTTTGTGTGTGTCTATTAGTGAGAGACATAGAGAAGGGGTGTGAGCATGCATCTGTGGGAGTGAGATAGAGAACAAAGTGTGTGTGTGTGTGTGTGTGTCACAGGATTCCTACCTTATGCTACATGCAGGTCAGGTTAGGGTTTAATTAAGCGTGTGTGACCCCCTCCGTCTTGACCATCATCACCACCACCACACACCCCCTAACCGGGTCTTGTGATCTGTCAAACAGTGTGTGGTGACACACACACACACACACACACACACACACACACACACACACACATATGCCATTCTTGTGCGACACAGCAGTCCTGATGCCGAGTTAACCTGAGTGGACAACAACTTCTCGTTTGCCCTATTTATCTATGGCTCTCCTATCTATTCTATTTTTAACGTGAACAGCAGCGAGATAGTACTGCATGTTTTCTGATGTGATGTGTAAGCTGTGTGTGTGTGTGTGTGTGTGTGTGGCTTTTTATTTATTTATTTTACACTGTGATTATTCTAATGAAGATGAAATTAATCATTCTCTCCTTCTCTTTCCATGTCTCTTGCCTCTCTGTCTCTTTTCCAGGAGGCAGTTTGGGCTTGTTATGGGGGTGACCGGAAGGAGAGAGTGACAGAGGAACAGTGATGCTACTGTTTACATAACGAGAGACTCACACATACACACACACACACATACATACTCACATTCTGAAATCGCCAGTCTAGGACATCCACACTCGCTTAAACACATACATGCACACGCAGACACGTATTCTAGGGACTCACTGACTGAGTCACCACACACTCAGAGGCACAGACTCGCTGACTCACACACAGGACCAAGCACACACACGCACACGCACACACACACACACACACACACGCACACACACACACATACACACACACACACACAAAACACAAGAGGAAAAGGTTGTTTGCAAGAGTGTGTGTTGTGTGTGCTATGGGCCAAGCTGAGCAGCAGCTTTGTGTAAGTGTTGGATACCTCTGAAGGGTCAACACAGCTGTAACCCTCTCCCTCCCCCAGTTCTTTTCCCCACTCATCCCTCATCTCCAAAGCTACCCCTAAATACACCACCATGTCTGGGTTGAGGGTCACGAGAAGTCCCTCCCCCTCGTCTCCGCTCCCATCCTTTTCCTCCCCGTTTGGGTTTCTATTCCGCCTCCTATCCCTCTGCCTCGCCATTTCTCTCTATCCGGCCTCCTCATCTGCGCAGCAGACTGTGCCTGTCATCTCCACGGCTCATGGTCGCATCCGTGGCATCCTGACCCCGCTGCCCTCCGACCTCCTGGGGCCTGTTATCCAGTACCTGGGAGTACCATACGCAAGGCCTCCAACGGGGGATCGGCGCTTCCAGCCTCCCGAGCCTCCTCTACCCTGGCCAGGGATACGAAATGTGACGCAGTTTGCTCCAGTATGCCCGCAGTCGCTGGATGAGAGGAGCATGCTGGGAGATATGATGCCGTCCTGGCTCACGGCTAACCTGGATATAGCGGCGACGTACCTCACTCACCAAAGTGAGGATTGTCTCTACCTCAATATCTACGTGCCCACTGAGGAAGGTGAGTGAATCCAAAGGTGTGTGTGCACAAACTCTCTCAGGGGCAAGTAAGCATGCAGGCTTAGAATTAAGTTTGAGGTTCATTTTGGCCTATGGTCAAAACAGAGTGGCAACAAAGTGACCAGATAGGTGCTTGGGGTGACTGCAACGGCATTTTGGCAAATGATTGGAAGTGTCCATGGAAGTGTCCTGTCAGGGCACAGAGATGCCCTTGTTAAATAAATAAATAAATAATGTTTTTTTAAAAAGTGGATCCCCACAACCAGTTCCCTCCACCCTTCTTGTGCACGCCACTGGTTGAACCAACACTTAATATGCAGACACCTGCGTCAGTCGCCAAGGGGTTTACGCGTTTACTTGTGGAGGAAAGTGGGAAGGACACAGACTCACTCACTCATGCATACATATTGGTTCATACACATGCATGTGACCCTACACACACAGACAAACACACACACACACACACACACACAATGGCGAGCATAAACACTCCCACTGCCTCAATTTATTCACCAGCTGAGAAATGAAGGTAAGGAGATATGAAGCACAGGGAAGCAAGAGAGCCACAGCCGGTTTCTGCTTCTGTATGTATAAACCCACTGAGTGATCAAAGGCTGAGATACATACAAATGGTCCGGTGGACATTCAGTCAGTCAGACACACAGACACACACACACACACACACATACAAACAGTCAATATGGACAACAACAGACAGAACGGAGGCAGAAGGAAAGTGGGTGGATCTGTGTGTACACTCGTGCGCTTCAATGATGTCACCTTGAACACATCTATCTATCTATCTATCTATCTATCTATCTATCTATCTATCTATCTATCTATCTATCTATCTACCGACCTACGCTCTCTGTCTTCCTCAGACATCCATGAGGAGGGAGGTCAGCGGCCGGTGATGGTCTATGTCCATGGGGGCTCGTATACAGAAGGCACCGGTAACATGATGGATGGCAGCGTGCTTGCAAGCTACGGCAACGTCATTGTCATAACCCTCAACTATCGCCTAGGAGTGCTGGGTAAAATAATATATCTTCTATATCTATGTAATTTGATCAACACTTCCTCACAGTAATATAATATATTATAATATAATATAATATAAATTTATATACTTTTAGTATTGGTCTAGCTTTGTGTCCCCAGCCTATTAGCATCACTGTTAATAAATATAATATATATAAAACATAACCCTGGATTGTAATTCCAATCATTTGTCCCTCCTATTGCTTTTTTCTGCAATACAGATACTTATATATTGACAACCAATGAATATACTGATAGATGACTGAGTTTTAGAGTGCCTGTCGAACATATACAGGACTTTATTGGAGAACCCCTAAACATATGCAACTAGGAAGCTAGATACAGTGAAACAATCCACATTTGAAATGTTTTGTATTTGTGCTACAACACCACGCTCCACCCTTTGAGCAATAACAATAACAGTGCAATTACTGCCAAGGTGCTCTGGGTATTCTGATAATGTCACTGCGGTATCAGACACCTACTGTATAGTAATTTACTTTATTTTGGGGGCTAAAGGGCGAGGAATGGATAATAATTGGAAATGCAATGTACACATCTCTGTTGTATTATGTAAGTTGGAAATTCAGCAGTTTTTCCTTTTACAAAAAAATGCAAAAGAGAATGTAGCCCCTGTTAGAAGCTGAAGAAGAGTAGAGGAGGTGGTATAAGATGAAGAGATGCAAGTCTAGTCTTTGACAGTGGTCAATCATTAGATCTGTGCTAAAGATCAGCAATGGATAAACAGAGATCACCCATGTTGGTGTGATTGTTGTGGATTAATGTTTACACGTGTTGTTAGTTTAAATCACACTGTTAAAAACCAAAGTAATGTTTTCATATAAAACCACACCCATTGTTGTTATTTTAATTCAGTTTGAGGGGATGGGACACATATATTTATTACTAAAGAACTATACGTTATTACATTGATGTAATGTACACTTTGTAAATGCTATTCGCTTGAACAAAAATGTTCATACCGTTGGTCCTCACTGTAAATTTTATAGTAATGTTACATTTGCATTATATTCACCTGAATTGAGGATCATTTAAGCCTTAAATGAGCTATAAAATGTGAAAACCATTAGTGAGCTGTTTTCACCCAGAGTGCCTTTTGTTTATTGAGTGAAAACATGTTCAGTATGGGTGTCCCTTGTGGAAATAAACCCCCTGAAGCCATTTTTTCCACTACTAGCATTGACTCAAATCTGATCTTTTTACCGCCACAAGTCTCTGAGTCATTGCTCTCTGAACAGGGAAAATCTGATTCCCTGTGGTTTTTCTAATTTTAGACAGCCATGCAAAGCTCACGGGCTGAATAAATCGAATTTCTTAGAATCCTAGCATTTAGGCTTTTTGTGGCTGTGAGTTTTAAAATTACAAAGCCTGAGCAGGGCCAGGGGAAGGTTAAAGACATACATTGAAGGCATCGCTGGACTACACTGAGGGCATCAGTCTTGAGTAGTTTCTGTGAGCACAGTATGCCTTCATATTGATTAAGTCAGCTGAATATCATTCCATTGGCTGGGTTAAATCATGCCCTCCATCTCATTAGGAGTTGCACGGTATTTAATAATTCATATGAAGAAATTAATTAAAATGTGACAGCAGGTTAATAAAATGTGTATTTTTTGTAATATAAGTTATTTGATTCAGCCTATTCAGCAGTGTTAATCTACTTGATTATGTGGATTTATGTTGCGGAAAGTGACAGATATTTTGTAAAAATAAATGTATTGAATAAGGCCTTTAATAAAATGTATATTGATTAATTGATTGATTGAAATGTACCTACTCTATAAATTATTTAGTGCGCTTATTATGTTTTCTATCTTTTTATGCAGTTTTAGCACATTTTGTACACAACGCATCGTGATAGTGTATGAAAATGGAGTGGAGTTAAATACATGTTAAAAGGTTAAAACATTCAACAAAAAAATATTGATTAGAGTTTATGAGATTTGTACTGTTTTTTTCATTTTTTTTCAAGGCTTTCATTAGATATTGATTTTAAAAGATGCCATACATCTGCATCTACCCGGTGGGTGAAATAACTATTTAATTTTGACCTTGGGGATAAAACTCTTGGCTACAGCTGTATTGAACCAAATAAAGCCAATCCTACATGTTTCTTTTTGTCTTCATCGCCATCCTCTGTGTTTACACCATCTCCGATACGATCATCACCATCATCACCACCACCATCATCATCATCATCACGAGTAGCAGTGTCTTCCCTTGTCTTCTTCCTCCTCCTCCTCATCACTGCCATTATACATTGGATGCATGAGGTGAGCCCATGTATGCGCAGCAGTGTACAATTATGCACAGTTATCTTTTTGCTCATCTTACTGTAATGTGCTGGAATTGGGGCATGTTTCTACGGAAATATAAAGAACATAAATAAATTAAAACATTGACCCAAATCTTACTATGAAAGCACATCATACAGTATATAAAAAGGAATTTTGAAACTGTCATTATGATTGCATTAATGTCCATTTTGCATGACAGTTTTTAAAAAAAAATGTTATTGAACATAAGTGATGATACTTTAACAGCATTGCCTTTCTTGCTCATTATACTTATGTGTTCAGGACCAGTTTGAGGCTCAGAGAAATGAGCTTCTGCAGTAATGAGATATACTGTAGTGGAGTGAGCCATTAGGATCCTTTGTGTTTACCTAACATCGTCAGCAGTAAAGGGAATAAGGGATGGCTGCATTTGCAACTGCATGCGTGTGTAGGTTTATGAGTGTATGTAAGTAGATTCTCACTTACATGAATATGGATGCACCATGGTGATGGTTTGATCTAATTTTCAGGGGATTGTAGGGGAGGCACATCATTTTTAATTCATTTTCTCTTTAAATGTATGATAAACAGGACTCATGCATAATTGATCTTAACAGTGGGGATGCCTTGATGTGAGGATGTCCAACCAATCACCCCCTTGTGTGTTTCTGTGTGTTTGTACATTGTAAGATAGAGAGGTTTTCAAAAAGTCAGCAGGAGAAGCCTCTTTTGATCGACCCATTATCTTTGCATAGTTTGCTCAGATCTCTACATGGAAGTCTTCTGTTCTACCATATGTAATTACAACAGCTCTCTCTCCCTCTGTGCTTGTAGGATTTCTTAGTACAGGTGACCAGGCAGCAAAAGGGAACTATGGCTTGTTAGATCAGATCCAGGCTCTCCGCTGGGTGAAGGAGAACATTGGCGCCTTCGGAGGAGACCCAAACAGGGTTACTGTATTCGGATCCGGGGCCGGAGCTTCCTGCGTCAGCCTCCTCACCTTGTCTCACTACTCAGAGGGTAAGGAAGAATAACACACAAAAACCCTGCTTACCCTGTGTGTTTTCATTGGTTTAAATAACTTGTGCAGCACAAGGAAAGGTTTTTGTACTTTATAATATGCAGAGAGTATAAGCAGAAAGACAGTTGGGCACCTGTAATTGTTGGTAGGCAGGTGGGTTCTGTGAAAGCTACAACATCTAGGGTTATAAAAAGTTTCATGGTCTCCAGAGGATTTTAGGAATACGTTCTACAGTTATTTGTTCAGATTTGTCTCTCAACACAAAGTTTAAAGGCTGTGTCAAAGATCTTTATTCTCTTTACTACCAGGAATAACATTCTGGTGGAGAAAAACATGCTTATAAATAGCTCAAATTCACATTTTCACATGTTGAAGATTTTTCACATGTGAAATGGTGCTCCATATGTGAAATGTGTTTTACATCCACATGTAAAATGTGCTTAACATATGATAAGAGTGCTTTTTTGTAAGGCTAAATAGAAAATACTAAAATACTTACAGTGACCACATTATACAGTAATAATGAATGGAAGTTTTAAATTGTAGAAAAGAACTCCCCACACATTGTTAAAACCCCCAAATTTACAGAAAAAAGGAGGACATGACCTCAGTAGCCTCAGTTGTAGCTATGGCCGTGTCCAGTGGGCCAATACAGTTTACATTTACTGGCATAAATGCCTGAATAAGTCTTTGAATCCTCTGAATAACACAGCCTGCTCATGACTCATATAGCTAAGAGCTGTATTATTTAAAACATTTTAAATGCAGACCCTCACCTACATAAACTTGGTGCTCTAACCATGACCTGTCATCCTTTTGACTAATGCATGTGAGTTCAGTGTTTGTTTGCTGTGGGAATGCTTGTTCTGCATCTGTTAATATGTGCAAATGTATTGTGCAATCTCCCAAGTATGCAATCATATGATTGTGTGCATTCATGCATGCATGTGAGAGTGCATGTGTATCCAAAAGTGTGTGCCACAGTCTCCGTATATGCTTTATACACCCATATATATATATATATATATATGTATATATATAGTCATGTGTGTGTTTCATGTGTATCTCAGACCTGTTCCACAGAGCCATCATCCAGAGTGGCAGCGCTTTAGCCAGTTGGGCTGTCAACTACCAGCCCAGCAAGTACGCCCGGCAGCTTGGCGAGAGGGTGGGCTGCGGCATCGACGACAGCACCCAACTGGTCGCCTGCCTTCAAGGCCGGAGTTACCGCGAACTTGTGGAGCAGAACGTTACACCGGCCAAATATCATACAGCCTTTGCCCCTGTGATTGATGGTGATGTTATACCTGATGACCCCCAGATTCTGATGGAGCAGGGAGAGTTTCTGAACTACGACGTGATGCTGGGGGTTAATCAGGGCGAGGGCGTGAAGTTTGTGGAGGGCATCGTGGACTCAGAGGACGGTGTCACGGCTGAGGACTTTGACTTTGCTGTGTCAGACTTTGTGGACAGTTTGTATGGATACCCAGAAGGCCGAGATACACTGAGAGAGAGCATAAGGTGAGTGAGTCTATGAGTGTCTGAATGTATTTTAGGAGTAGTTTTACATTTTGGGTAATTCACTTATTCGCTTTCTTGCTGATGAGAACACTGATTTATGTCACTGATCACTATCATGTCTGTTCAATATAAAGCTGCTGTCAGGAGACGGTTAGCTTAGCTTAGCCTTAAGACTGGAAGAGGGGGGAAACAGCTAGCCAGGCTCTGTCCAAAGGTAACAAAATCTGCCAATTAACAACCCTAAAGATTACTAATTCACATGTCATGTCTTATTTCTTTAAGTGGTCCCATTACCCATTATGTAATATTGAAAGTTTATGGTTTTATGGGTGGTTTTGTGCTGGACTATTTCTTGGCCAGGAGTAGTGACATACTCAAATCTTGTCTCACTGTGTGGTGCCAGTCAACCAGCAAAGACTCACCAAGGAATCGACAGATACTTGCTAGCCATCCTGTTTCCTGACTTTACCTAAACTAGTCCTCAGCTGGCGGTAGCTTCAGATTAAGTGCATAGATGTGAGATATAAATCTTCTCATCTAACCCCTGGCAAGAAAGTGAATAAGCGTGTTTCCCAAAATGTCAAACTAGTCCTTCAAATAAATATGCATTTGCATACTTATGACATTTTATAAATATACATTGTATAAAGTTTAATACCTTGAGGGTGGGCATGCATTTCTAATCTAATAATGATGGAAAATAAACAAAGTGGCTCGGACAACAGCAACACAACATTTTTCCAGCCATTCCAGCCATGATTTGTTTGTCAGTTTATATGTTAAATGAATTTCTGATGGAAATTCACCATACTTTCTAGTCTGCCAAGATACCCTCATGTTGTGAAGTTAGCTAAAAGTAGCAGGGGAGTATTTCTGTCTGGAGCTGGGGTGCTCTGGGAAACCTTCTTGTCCTCTGCATGTTAGCCTCGCAACAGCAACTGCAGTTTGCTAACCTGCTACTTAGCTAACATTAGTTACAATACTTGCTGTGTTGTTGTTCGCTCTACTTCATGGTATTTTTCATGGTACTGGATTTATCAAGAATCACATTAAATTTTTTTTCATACATAACAATAATTGGCTTGTTACTAGATTGGTGGATTAATCGACTTCATCTTAACTGATTAATTGATTAACTAACTGGCTCGTTTGAAATGTACACTCTAAAGGTTCATGTACACAGACTGGGCGGACCGAGACAATGCAGAAACCCGGAGGAAGACTCTCGTAGCGCTGTTCACAGACCACCAATGGGTGGCACCAGCGATCGCCACAGCTGACCTCCACGCTCAGTACGGATCCCCCACCTACTTCTACTCCTTTTACCACCACTGCCAGAGTGACGCCACACCTCCCTGGGCTGACTCTGCCCATGGTGATGAGGTAAGACGATGTCACAATGTTGTATTGCTTTAATAATTTGCAAGAAGCATCACAGGACATAGAAATAAAGAAGAGGAGTTAAGAGATGAAATTTCACAAACTGTAGGTAACTAATCTCTCAAAGATTTTAGAAATATTCAGCAATGAATCAGGAGCTCTCAGTTAAGATTACCATTGAAGTGCTGCTTCATATTGATTTGTTCAAAGTGCTAAATAAGTTGAATACAGCATGATGTTTTTTAAATGTTCATGGTTTTTATTTTACTGCAGGTCTTATTTACCTGTATATTTACTGCTATAATGATTAGAATTTATTACAGGAACATGTTTGATATTTAGTAACAAAGTAGTCTATGTTTTTTTGTATAGTTGTACACTTGCTTTTCATATGTTGAGCAGACTGAATGTGTGCGTGTGTGCATGCATTTGTAGTTGCTATTTGTGGGGGTGGATTTTAGTCCAAACTTGAAGATGAGTGTTGTGACCTAAGTTTAGGTTCACTGCAGTTCCACATAAGGCCGTTTCTGCCTTCCCCAGGATGAGGTTAGAGTTTGACATGATTCAGTTATGGTTTTAGTTCCTGTCAAGAGAATGAATGTGATCTGTTGGCTCCAACAGTAAGCTATCCTAAAGTATGTGTGTGTGTGTGTGTGTGTGTGTAGGTGCCCTACGTGTTCGGCGTGCCCATGGTGGGACCCACTGATCTGTTCAACTGTAACTTCTCCAAGAACGACGTGATGCTGAGCGCTGTAGTCATGACTTACTGGACCAACTTTGCCAAGACTGGGTGAGCTATTGCAGCGTACACTGATGTGAGACGCTGATTTCAGCGCAAAATCCAAAAGTTTTTTTTCATTTTGCCTTACTATACCACTTATAGCAGTAAATCAAGAAAACAAGACAAAACCAAGCTTTAGCATGATTCAGTTCTCTTTATTTCAGCCTTCTTAGGCGCAGAAATCCGTTTCTAATTTCTGCTATTAATATCTAATTCCCACCCACATGTAGAAAATGTCTCATGATAACGAATGAAAGCCAGGCCATTTAATCGCATTTTAAAATGTGTAAAAAAAATGCACAGCTGCCAGTGCAAAATCAGTCATTCTTCATCCTTTTATCTTTGCCTCTGTGCAGAGACAAGGTATTGGCAGCACAGTGTGTTGTTTCTTTAAGTGTGGACAGCTCATTCCTGATTTTGCAGGAACAAACATTCTCCCGGCTCGAAATAAGACAGCCAAGACTCAAGTCTATGGTGTCAGCAGCATAGGGCCTCTCCATTTTAAAGTGCTTGAAAAGTTTAATTTGTTGGACTGATTGATAGCAAACAGGAACATGGGCATGGAGTGTAGTTGTCTGGCAGGGTTCACACAGAGCGAGGACAATCAAAGACGAAGAACAGCGGGGTGAAGATGAACAGGTTTTGATTATTAAGTAGCATTAAGCAAAAACACTTCTTAAAAATGATGTTCATATGCAACTATTTTGCATTTGCTGAATACAATTTGTAGGAAATACGTGCAGAATCAGATCAGCCTAAATCCCTCCCTCTTTTTTTCATCAAGATAAGTAACATTTTTATAGGATAGGAAGAAACAGATAGAAAATTTGGCTTTATTTGGAATAGAAGTTTAAACTAAGTGAAGCTGATATTTAATGATGCATTAGAGGAAAACACTTTTAAGAGCAACAAAAATAATGAGCTCACAGGCAAAGAGTATTTTATTATTTTCCTTCAAAATGTCTCGTACTTGCTGTCTGACGAGAAGACACCACTTTAGATACATTCATGAAAGCAGCACTGCAGACTAATTTTGGCAGAGCGTGCACACAGGTTCTCTGTCATGTCAAAATCTTGACAAAGCTTTTCCTCTTTGGACCTTGGCTGAGAAAGTTAAAGAACCCCTTGCTCTTGAAAAAGTCCTTGAGGAAAGCCAAGGTAATGTCCCAAAAGAAGTATGAAAGATTGCCCCCTGCGTGATAAATATTCTCTTCTCTCTTCTGCATCTTCAGTCTTCAATTTGTGGTCAAAACTGGTGCAGTGAGATAGAGAGCTTATTGAACATGTTAAATCCAAATTAAAATTGTCTGCCAGTAGCTAAAAGCTTCTAGAGATCAAATTTATTAAATTGAAAGTGAAATGATCTGCCAGTAGCTAAGACAACTACAGGTGTTATAGAAAGAATCCACATTAAAACTTTAGAAACCTGACAGTCCACACTGATAAGAGCACCTTTTATCTCTCCACTCTGACATGATATACAAGATAAAAGTAATTGTTAAGGATGGACCCTATTTCTGCAGTGCTCAAAGTGAGTAATTACCAGTAATTAATCCAATCTAGGCTCACTCCACTGAGACCTCTTCAGATTTACAGAGACATCTGCAGTCTAGACCTTGATCTAAATCACCACAGCGCCATGTTATCTCACAACATACAGAAAAGTACAGTACTCTCATATATTTTGGTTGTGGCATTAAAAAACTTTGTGTGCGCTTTAAGGCAATCACATTGCATTAAGTTAGCAGTTTCTAGCCCATAAGTCTGTATTGTCATTACCATCACAGCAGGCTGCAGAGGAAAATTACCAAGGCTTCAGTGTGCACTTCAATTATCAATGTGGAACTTTATCTGAAGAAAGATTTCACTCGGTTGAGAGGGCCTCAGATTGTGATGGAGCTCTGCTACAGCTCAATTTAACGGGGAAGATATGATGCTCCCTGATGTATATTTTGTAAGCCTCTGGGTGGGCGTAGAAATCCTCAGCTTCTGTGTGTGTTTGGGTGCCGGTAGGTCTTCACGCTCTCTGCCTCTCTGTGCCGTTCATATGGGGTTGATTGACAAGCGAGCACATCGCGTGTAACTGGCAAGTCTGTGAAGACGAGCTGCTGTTTCTTTTTGCGTCATTCTTTTGCTGCTGACACAAATAACTCGGTAAATCAGCAAATAAGTGCCTGTCCGGATGTGTCAGAGAAGTGATTTTTCAGGATTTCTTTTTTACTATACCACGCACACATTCATTTCTAATGAAAATATCTGACAGTTTTATGTTTGTTAGAGAGAGAGGAAACATCCACACACACTTGAAACTGCAGAGTATGAAATGTGCTACGGAAATGTTTTATAAGAGGCATATAAAGTGGACAAAAATCGATTCACCTAAATCACCTTTGAGCTTGGTTTACAGGAAATATAAAACTAGTTTTGCAGTTTTAGTTGTTTATTTGTTTTGTTTAGTTGTCTATTACTTTGATATTGATTAGAAAGATGTGTGCCAGCGCTGGTGAAACCGCTGGCCAGCATGAGAGAAACTCGTACTCCTCAGAGGACAGTCGCCAGCTGAGAAAAATGTCTTCAGCAGCTCTGTTAGGAGTGTCTGACATTTGAAAAACTGAGAAGCATGAAATATTGGTATTTACACTTTCGCTGAATGTGTCCATCACACATGGTAGAACAGTGAATCACTGCACTAAAAGCCTCTTTTACAAAAAAAATATAAGCCTTGAATGTATGTGGGTGGAAACTGTGTGTTTTCTTCTGCATTTCATGGTGGTTTATTTAATCCTTGTTGATCATGGAATGTTCTTAGGTGTTTGGTTGCCCTATTATTTTGGTGATTTGATTTCGATTTTCACATTTTCATCTGGAAGATGCTCAGTGCTGCTGAAAGGTACTTCACTTTTGTTTGGTTTCTTTTTTCTCTTTTTTCTGTTATCTTCTTATATGTGATTACAGCTATTTGTAGACAGGTTCAGCGATGAAAAGCAATGCCTAACACAAATCATTAATCCCTCCTTTTTTATCTACAATTCATAAAAAATATATAAATTTACATAACCACCAACCCATCTGGATGTGAATAAATATCTCATTGTGTTTCCCTCTTTCCAGTGACCCAAACCAGCCAGTTCCTCAAGATACCAAGTTCATCCACACTAAACCTAACCGTTTTGAAGAGGTGGCCTGGTCCAAGTACACCCCTAAAGAGCAGCTGTACCTCCACATTGGCCTGAAGCCCCGTGTCAGAGACCACTACCGTGCCACCAAAATCTCCTTCTGGCTCCAGCTGGTCCCTCACTTGCATCATGTCAATGAGCTCCTCCAGTCGGTGTCCTCCTTCACGCATAGTCCGTCTCCACAGGACGACACCCCTTATTCTTACACCAAGCGTCTTGCCAAAGGTTGGCCGCCTAGTAGCACACGCCATCCAGGTTCACAGGCAGGTACTCCTCAGCCACCGGAGTCTGCTTTAGGCCAAGGTGGGGAAGAAAACGGGGTCCGCGTCCCTAATGAGGACTACTCAACTGAACTCTCAGTGACGATTGCGGTGGGAGCGTCACTGTTGTTTCTCAACATCCTCGCGTTCGCGGCTCTGCTATACAAGAAAGACAAGAGGCGTCTGGAGCATCGTCGGCCTCGTCCGCTTCCTCCCCCGAGACGAGACATCACACCTGCAGATGTCGCCGCCCACCTGCAGGGGGAGGGACTGATGTCATTACAGGTGAGCTATGTGTTTTTGTATTTTTATTGCGCATGTGTGTGTATAGTGTGTGCAGTGTCTTTGCACATAGCCAAATCATTTAAAGTGATATTGAAAATAATTATTATTATTGTTAAAAATAAGTTGTGTGTGTGGCTGTCTGAATGAACTCCTTTCTTGCCGGTGGAGAAGCTGCCAGGAGAGCACTTCTGAAAAACATAGCTTGTCATCAGCAGACATTATCAGTGTGAGAATGTGTGTGTTTGTGTGTGTGTATCTGTGAGTTTGTTTTGATGCATGTGCATGTGTGAGCTGTGTCCAATTGCCTGAATTGCTTCCAATTGCCTCCAATTCATCCGCTGACTATTTGGCCACTTCTGTTCCTCTGAAATCTCACATCGTGAGTGCTAAATGTCAGACCTCTTTTATAGCTGACAAATCCTGTTAATTGGCAATTAAACTACCGGAATGCAGTTCAACATTGCAGCTGCTTTTGTAATTGTGTTTTATTTATTTTAAATGTCAGTGCTTTTCACGAATGGTAGATGTGGTATGACAAGCAAAAATTAAGCAAGTCTTGTTGTATTAGCATACATTATTGTCATGCACTGTATTCTTGTGTTAATTATTCTGACTAGGAAGAAACACAAAAGCTTGGCAGACGATGACATTGAAATCAGTCAAGCTCAGACAGACGTGGTTTAGATAATGATGTCAAATAGCAGGGATACAGTTTGAGTTTGATTTGAACTCTGGTTTGTAACTTTGACTTGGTAATGGCCGGACCATATGATTGACTGCCAGATGCTGCTAAATCTGACTGGCGTAAACTCATAACTTACCCCAAGAATTTAGACTCTTAATAAATAATGTCACAAATTTGAATGTGTCATGGTGGTTAAATTATTATTTTTGTTTAGGACAGAAAGGCTTATTGAGAGTATGTTTGGGGATGCGCTTGCTTGAGTGGCAGGTGTCTAAGCCAATGACACTAACTCAGATTGAGTTGTAGCCAGTTTTTGCCCTTCAGGCACAACATGAATTAAAATAGTTTTCATTACATGTAAGGCTGTTTGGTAATTAAGTATTATTATTTATTGATTTTCAGTTGATGATTCAGATGAATTCTTGTAAATGGTACTGTGTACTGTGGAATGCAATTTATTTCACTGAACCTCAGTTGTACTATTTATACATGATCATAAATACATTTGCAATACCATGATATATATTGACTTTAAAAACATTAATAACATTGTGATAGTGATTTCAGCCATGTAGCCCAACGTAATAAGATGGGATTTGATTATAGATAAAATCAATTAGTCGATTGACAGAAAAATAATCTGCAGCTACATTGATAATTGTTTTAATATCTAAGTCAGTTTTTAAGCATTAATGCCAAAACATTCTCTGTTTCCGGCTTTTCAATTGTGAGGATTTGCTGCTTTTCTGTTTTATATCAATCTGTACATTGAATATCTTTGGGATTTGGACTGTTGGTTGGGCAAAATATGCAATTTGAACATGTCACCTTGGGCTGTAGGACATTGTAATGGACATTTTTCACTATTTTCAGACATTTTAATTGACAGTAGTAAGGTAAGGTTTAATTGAGTAATCAAGAGACTTATTGACAGATTAATTAAATGAATATACTCCTTAGTGGCAGCCCTAGATTTAATTATTTGGTGATGAGCCTGATTTTCAGTTTCTTTCCCTTTCTGTCTCTGTATGCCTATTTCTTATATGAGAAAACAATAACTCCTTATTGTTTTCTCATCCACCCATTCACCTATCCTCCCATCCAACCTTTTAGGTGAAGCAGCTGGAGTGTGATGTTGCATCAGCAGACGAGAGGAACAACACTCACCACCATCACACTCTAGACACGCTGGACGCCCTGGACGGCATGGACACCCAGGACATCTACAGCACACTGGACACCGTGCGCCTCACCTGCCCACCCGATTATACCCTCACCTTGCGCCGCTCACCTGATGACGTCCCCCTCATGACCTCTCTGACCCCAGGATCACTGCCTGTGACCCCTGGGTCACACCCTGTTACCCCGGCAACGCCAATGACCCCCATGACGCCCGGCTCAGTGGTGGGGATGAGGATGGGGCATCCGCACCAGGGATACACACACCATAGCCCATATAGTAATACACACTTGCCACACACACACATCTCAGCGCACACACACTCCACCACGCGTGTATAACCGCAGCAAGATAACTGCACATACAGGGACATAATTATAACACACACACACAGCTACTAACGAGCACACACACACCCGTGCGTACACAGACACACACACACACACGCACACACGCACACACGCACACACGCACACACGCACACACACACACACACACACACACACACACACATATAACAAAAGACTTAAATACCTCTACTAATTACCCTGCAGGATTGTTACAGACGGAGTGACAGAAAGACATTTTCAGTAACAGGATGAAAAGACAGACAGCTGTGTGTTGCATGTCTGGGAACTGAAGAAAAACTGGATCCCAGGAGATGCAGTTCTATGCATCATTCGCTCATATCCTGGAACAAGACGAGCCAAGACATCCATCAAATGTCTCCAAACCTGCTTTGGATATTAAATCTTCTGCTTTTTCTATACCTGAGGAGTAAGAGGAGGAGCTCTGTGGCGAAAGGGTCAGTTATGGATCAGTTTACATCTCGTACTGTACCTGTGCTGCACAGTGAAGCAGTGCTGGGACTGAGCAAAGCAGATGCAGATGCAGGGCTGAGCTAAAGAGTACCACACACAGACTGCTGATGTCAACTTGAACAACCTGTGAAATGTGAATGTAGCATTTTTTCCATTAAAAGATCAAAGGCCCTATCTGCCAAGGATCAAACTAAGCTGTGGAGAAAATAACAAATTTCAGCAAGAGATGGATGTAAAGACAGACAGAGAGGAAGAGGGGATTAAAAAAAACAACATTAGTTGATGGAAAAGTTAGTCAGATGGTGTGAAAAAGATTAAGATTTTATTGAGAGGGATTTAACAGCTGCGAGAGCGAGAAAGACAAAGTGAGATAGAGTGAAATGGAAAACACAGGAATGGAAAGTGTGCCAAGAGACAGAAACTAGCTTCAGCAGAAGAAGGGTTGTCAGATTTACTGAAGAATCACTCTAACCAGCTATGTGTTAAACTCTTGTAAATAGAATGGAAAGAAACAGATGATATATTATGATTTATAGCATTTACCTGCTCTTGCATTAAAACATGACTTATTTAACCACATTATTGCTTTCATTTCAGATATTACTATATTATTGTATAGATGTCCTAAAGCAAGGCTGGTTGTCTTTCTATCTCACCCACTGTAGTATGTACACAGTACATTTATTTAAAGGCTATATTTGCTATGCACAGCCATTTCAGTAATTCTTAACTGTGTAAACATCTAGATACTTGTTTAGTAGTTGAAGTATAGGACATTTTTCACACCATCCTGTCTATTTGTTTAACCATTGGGTGATGAGCTAGTACTGTGTAGATAATGCAATATTGGTTTGATGATTGAGCACCAGCCAAAAACCATGACCCTTAACCCTTTGAACCTAACCCCTTCCCGTTCTCCTTTCCCCTTTGCTCCTAAAATTCTTCTAATAGGCCTTTCCCGTAATTCCTAATTAACCCAACCTTAACAGACAGGTGGTGATGATTCAGGGGGTCCCGAGTAACAGCAAGTCCCAAAAGGTCAAGAATGCTTTTTCATATTTGTGTGACCTTTATGTTTCACACCTTACCAGGGGCCCCAGTAATTCTAGAAGCGCCCCTGCTTGAACTACCTAATGCTGACTGAAACCTTCTCCCTCTCAACAGAGATCGAAAACATTTCGCAAACTAAGAATTGTTGAAGCTTAAAATCTCTCCACAGTGTCACCCTGTAGAAAAATGTGGATCTGTCACCCACATTTTAAAAGTCTGGAGTTGGGTTTACTACATGCCACCATGGTGTCAATTGTTTGGAGCCAAATTTGATTAACGAGCTGGAGCCTGGGTGGAGCTGAGGAGGGATGATCACCTCGGCTTTGTGTGATCGTTTGATTGACTTGACATTGATGGCAAACACGCCTCCAAACATGCCGCTTGTTAAGCCTTAATACCATCTTAACGAAGCAATACTGTTTTTCAAATTGCCACTAAGACACACTTTAGAGCAGTGAAATGAATGATCAAACTGACAACCATCCAGTGGAAATAATGATTGACTGGATTTCAGAGAGAAGCTGGAGGTTTTCCTGCTGACTTCACAGTGAGTGCTTGGGGGACGGTCGTGGTTACTGCTATGTGTCATCATAATAAGACTCCCAGCATTTCTAAAATCAATTTCAACGATTCATATTGAGAATTCAATATTCACAATTCAATTATTCATGTGGCAGACATGTGGTACTGTAGTTTTACTAAGATAAAAACCCCAACCTCCCATACCTTAATCCTAACCGCTAACTCAACCAAAGGCCCTAACCCCGTTATTGTAATTTACCTATTTTATCCTCTTTTCCTGCTTTCCTTCCCTGTCTCCTCTACCCCCAACCCCAGCCCCCACCCCTCCCAGCCTCACTTGTGCGACTACATGCAGCTTTGTCACAGTGAGGCCTATTTAACCTCCTCTCATTCTAAGTAACTTCTTCACGAGAGATTTTAGTTAACTGTCAACAGAATACATGAAAAATGAAAGCCGAAAAATGTGTAGATGGCAAGCAAAGAACTTTTACAAAATGATATAAAATTAATGTTAAACAGATGTTTGATTGACTGAATATTTTTTTCATATGGGTTTATTGACTCAGCGGATGGCTGGATTGTGTCAAGCATAAAACATTTCTGCTGCATTTTTGAAAAATAAAATATCAGTATTTTACAATTTATGAGCATTTTAAATGTCTTGTATGTCTCAATTCAGAATATTTAATAGACACATGTTCATAGAAATTTAGAAGGGATGTAGGGAGCTTTGCTAATTACATCCTCTTAATAATATAAAATATGTCCTTACCACAGAGTTTTACAAATGACACACACTACACATAAGAGATTAGCACTGATAGTTACATTGTTAACATTTGGTTTAACTTGGTAAATTGGTTTTGGTTATTGAAAAAATACATTTCCAGCAAAGTAGCAGAATTTATATAGTGATCTTCAAAGAAAGTTTGACATTTTGAGAGTTACTCTTATTATCCCTCTTGCTGAGAGATGTATGAGAATATATCTCTCTCGTGTATGAATGCTAAATATGCCAGGAGACCTTTTGCTTACCTTAGACTGGAAGGGAGAACAGAGCCAAGCTAGATGTTTTCCCCTTCCGGTGCTTCCGGTCTTTATGCTAAGCTAAGCTAATCAGCAGCTGGCTGTAGCTTCATATTTAGCCTACAGACATGTGAGTGGTATCAACTTCTCATCTAACTCTCTGTAAGAAAGAAAGTGAATAAGCGTATTCCCCAAGACAAACTGATTTTTTTTTTTATTTCATAAAAGCAATGTAAAAATAATTCAATATGGATTATCTTTAGCTTCGTTATATAGTACATATGTTGTACAATTACTGAAGTCACCACTGCAGCAAAATAGGGAGATATTACTGTAAATCATCATGGACCAACAACTCCTGCCAGCTGGCCAAGGAGACCCTGTGAGATGTGAAAGAACCAAATTAATGGCTGACTTCCAGACCAGATTGATGTCTCCTACCTTGTGTCCCCGCTCTAATCCCATTAACTAGCGCTAACTGCTGTTAATTCGATTTATGGCAGGCAACACATTAGAAAGCATGAGTTCAAGTCATGACCAGGTGTTTTTGTGTTTGACGTTAACATGTGCAGAAAGGGACATTGCCATTTCAATTTGACATTTTTAGAAACACTTACATGGTGGGCTACTTGTCTAAGTCACTTGGACACAGAAACACATTTCCCCCCAGTTTAATTGAACAAGTTACATTTTTCTACCTTGGCTTTTTCTTGAATCTATTTCAGCAGGATTTTTTAAAATGCTAAGTGCAGCCCAGAAATTATGTGTGTACCAAGATGTGTACAGATGGTGGAGGTTGGAACATTTTCTTAGATACCTGAGTCATTTTTAAAACTGATGTGAATCATCTGGAGATGCTAATACCTTGAGAAGGTAATACTTGGCTGCATTTGGTAACTGTTAAATCTCAAGCATTGATTGTTTAAGTGTTACCTCATTTTATACTCGTCTGAGATTTTAATTCCTCACTGACTTGTTTTTATCTAAAGTGTTGAATGCTTTGTTTTTTTTTTATCCAAATACTAATCTCCAGTAGAGAGTCCACGGTCCTATGTGTGATATGCTTTTTGTAGCAGTGAGCATAGATACAACGTGCCTGGTACTGTGTCCTACATGTCACTAAGGGGAACTTAGCTTTAAGGAGAAAGAGAGCAGGGAGTCACGAAACACTCTGAATGGGATGTTTAATTCATCTTATTTAACAAGGATTGAACATAAGAATTGAGAGTCGACAGCCATGTTAGCGGCTCTGTGAGGCACAGTGAAACTTAAAGTAATATGCACAACACCAAAATCAATAAATAACACCAGCATGCTAACATGCTCACGATGTAATTTCTAACATGCTAATGTTTACCACGTTCACCGTCTTAGTGTAGCATGTTAGCATGTTAAACAAAAAGTACAGCTCAAGTGGCTGGGAATGTGATTAGTTTAGTGTTTATCAAACACTGTAAGACTTTGGTCCTATTGAGCAAAATTCTATTAAGCAGAGGACTTCCGGCTTCTGATCTGACCAAATTATCCCCACTTGTGTTGCATCCCACAGTCTGAAAGACCATGACAATGTGATCTCCTCCTACTTTTTTCTTTTTAGGGGAATCGAGGGAATAAGTAAGGAGGGGCGGGAGGAAGATAAAGCTAAAAAAAGAACGTTAGAAAAAGTAGTTGAGCAAGGAAATATTGAAAGATGAGTCCATGTGAAGGATGCCTGATGAATGATAATGGGACATGGAGAGGGGGAGTGAAGGAGATAATGTTAAGGACAGTAAATAAAGGATGTATGGAAGGAGGAGAGGAGAAGAGGATAACAGATAAGAGGAGCTCATTAAGGAATGGAACACAGCCTGCCTGGTTGTTTACTGCCTGGCAGGCTCATTGTACTTAATCACTCCTGCCAAGATGCACACACACTCACATGCACACACACACAAACAGACACACACAGACTCACATGCGCGCACACACAGACACACACATACTCGCACACAAATGCATGCTTGAACATTCACTCTTGCATTTCTGCATGTCTGCCGATACTGATAAATACACACTGCGTGCCTGCCTCATACCCACTCAATACATGTATCCACACACACACACACACACACACACACACACCACTGCATGCCTCATAGCAACTTGAGTCACTGAATCATTTTCTCTGTGGCCTTCATCACTCTCTTTCGCTCTCACTATTACACTATCCTCTTCTCATCTCTTCACGGTTCCTTTCGTCTCCCTCTCATCCTCCTCTCCTTTTTTGTTGCTTTATAGATATTTGCTATGTTTGCCTTTCTTTTTTTCCCGTTGGTCTCCTCACTATCATACCCCCCCCCCCCCCCCCCCCCACATTGCTTTGTCACCCCCCCCTCTCCTCTGTCTGGATGGGTTCCCTCTTATCTTACAACCTTGAGATGATCTTCAAAGCGTCATTGCAGCCGAGCATTGTGAGGTCACAGCGTCTCCACTCTCTCTTCTCCTCTTTTCTCATCTGCCTGCGCTCTCTCGTTCCACTCCTCTCTCCTCTCCACTGCATTTAACTACTCTTATTTTTTTGGCTCTCTTTCTTCCATCTAATCTGCCCTCCTCCTCCTCTCTCTCTTTCTGTCTGCATCCTTCACTTTTTTTCATCTCACACTCCATTTCTCTCATTCTCTTCTACCATCTATCTCTACCTCATCTGGACTCATCTCCTCTCATGTGATCTGCGCTCCATCCTTGCTTCGTGCGTCCCTTTCTCTCTCCCCCTCCCCAATTTTCCTCCCTGTTTCTCTCTTTCCCATCCCCCCTCTTCCCAACCACTGCTCTCTCCCTCTCCTCTTTTCGGCCAAATCATTTACTTCCCTCCTTGCTCTTTTCATCCCTGTTTTCTTCACTCACTCCTCATCTAAAAAGCTGTGAAAAGAGGTGATACAAGGTTCCTTTGTCGTGTGTGCACATGCCAGTTTTTGCACGTGTCTAGGTTTTTGAGTGTGTTGTTGTGTGTGATGTTACACGCCTAACTGTCTTTCAAACAGCCGAGATGCCCCACAGTGTTTTCACTCTCAAATTAATTAAGCATGGGATGATTTAGTCTGTTTATTGCTTGTCTGTCTCACTATCTTTTTGTCTGTTGACCATCTGTCTCCCTCTCACCTCTCTTTTGCCATTATGGATCACTCTACCTGTCTGTTTATCTGTCTGCCACATCTATCTGTCTCCCTGTCTGCTTGCTCGTCTGTCTAACCCCCTTTTTATCTTTCTGTCTGTCTCTCTCTCTCTAATTGTATGATCCATCAGACTTCTCTCTGTGGGAGAATTGCTACATAATTCAGTCTTCTCTGATGCCCGCTGCTTTTCATGGAGTGTAAACAACAGCAGTGACACAGTTGGTCCACCTGAGGTCAGCATTGTTCCTGATAAATTATGAGCAGGAAAGAATGCCTGAGGAGAGGGTTTAGGGCAAAGTTTCACTTTTTAAAATGTTTTTGTTTATTTTAGAGCATAATAATCATAGGATTACAGGGGCGTTGGTCCATAGAGGACAGGCAAAATTATTATTTTCATCTGTGTGAGCTGTTTCTTTAGAGAGCACCCTTACAGGAGAATGATACCTCACATTTTGGGCCTGTTGTGCATTTTAGTGAGCCATGACTTCCTCTGCTTTGTGTAACTTTTATAGATAACTATAATATATATATATATATATATATATATATATATATATATATATAAATGTTCTCCATGTTTCATTGTTAACAGTCTCTCTGCTGAGATATAAAAAATACTTCTACTGTGCCTCATTATTCTTTCTTTTGGATGAGAAGACCATTCCCAGGCTGCCCTGCTGCTAGACAGGATTGTCTGTGTGTGTGTTTGTGTGTGTGTACCATTCACCAGGACCATTCCTGTCTGATCTTTGTGCACTGCCCTCAAGTAGAGGGAGAGTGAGATAGACAGATGGAAATAGACAGTGTGTGTGCATGTGTGTGTTGTTTTTGGCGTGTGATGTTGCTCAGACAGGAAGGAAGTTTGGCTTTTCTGCATTGATTTCCTCCCTGCAAAAACTCTCTTACCAAACATACTCACATACGCGCAGAGACACACACAGAGTAGGCACAGTATGAGGGTGTGAACTGTCTGTGATTGTGAGAGGACACGATATGATCATCTCACACCCTGCTGCCTCTTTGGTTGTTCCTTTGCAGGCAGACAACCAAAGTCATTATTATTATTATTAACTTTTAGTCAGTTAAATTCAAACCACGACGTCGCCTCAAAATAGCCTAGAAACCAGCCTCATTGGTGTTGCAATGTGACCTCCTGTGTCACACTGAAGCCCGCTGTGCTGTAAAGTTTGTCTAGCTGCTTGTGTTTGTTTAAGAATGCAGCGCATCTCTGTATTCCCACTGGGCCTCATTTATGAATTTTTCAGCTAGATTAAAATGAGCTGAATTACTGGGTGTTGTAAATTAATGCAGGAAACATCTTTGTTATTGTCCACGTTATTGCTCATTTTATTTTCTCCTGCCACGTTTCGTTGCCTCAGTCTCAGGTTCGCTGCATTTTTTCCCCCTTTAAAAGCTTTATCATGTGTATTCTTCCTTGTCCTCTCAGCCACACTGGTGATGTGCCAGTTGTTTAGGTAGCTTCTACCAGCATTTTCTGTGTAATTGTTTCCCAAAATCAAGCTCAAACCATCAAATCAATGTCCACAGGGGTATAATTGTTGTTTTTCTGTCAATTAGATACAGCTACTGTACAGAGCACCTGTAGCATTGTACTCATACCCTGATGTGTATTGGACAAAGAAATGCTTGTCAACTTGTGCCAATTCCTCTCTGACTGCACATTGCCACAGCAGTCCCTGCCTCAGGCAAATACGATATTTCAAAAGCGTGATAGCTTAACTGCCTCAACGCATTGGATTATTTTTTAAATTCAAATTCTGCATGCTTGATTGAAGCTACACTGCTTAGCATAATTTAATCTGCCTTCATATGAATGGATTACACGTAGGACAACTATAGTTTCACAGCATTAGTAGAGCATTGATTTTTTATTTGCAATCACATGCCTTGCTTTCAGAAAAACATCTGCCCTCAAACATGGAAAATAGACATTATTACTTGGAATTAAATGTTGTTTACTAACTAGGCTCACCATTTCCTTGCTCTAGCAGTACTGTTACTCAGTTCTTACTAACTGGAGTTGTTTTTGTCACCAAACAGCATTCGCTCATTATCCATCCAGGATGTGGAGCTGCTCTGCCTTCAGTGACAGGACTCTTTAGACAAATGGCTCTGCTTATACAGTCTGGTCATGTAGAGACAGATGAGACAAACAGAATCACTTAGCCAGCTAGCCAGGTACTGTACTGTCTGTGTGCTGATTCACTCGACAGATGCACAGCCACAGTCCACCGAGACCCATGTATTCCTAATTTTATCTAGCCTGCTCCAGACCTGCACAAGGCATCTGCATTGTTATGTATGGTGTGTGCATGTAGCTGTGTGCATGCGATTCTTCAGCTTTTTTGTGCACATGTGCCTGTGCATGCTTGTGTGTGTTTGAGTGTGTGTGTGTTTGTGTGCGTGTTATATAAAGTACACCCAGGTGTCTCTCTGAGCTGTGATGTAACTGCAAGGTTAGTAGGCTCACAGCTGGGAGGGGTAGATAACTACCTGGATGTGTGTGAGTGTTTGTGACTGTGTATGCAAATTCTCTCAATATTCTCTGCACTCTGGATGTGTTCTTAGATAAGCTGATTATAACTGAGCAGGATTCCCATTTGACCTTGTGATGGTGCAAAGTTTTCTTGGGGAAGCTGACCAAATAGCTCTAGGCTGCTTGTTCCAGAAGCCTTGAGTATACCTGACAGCGTTCACACCATTAGCTCTGGGCAATCTTCAAAAAGCCAAAAAACCAAAGCAAAAGTGGGCTCAGTCTCTGTCCCTGCAAGTAAAGACATTAACAAGAGTGGAACAATAGAAACATATAGCAACAGACGTAAAATGCAGACTTAAAATGATTAGGTAGCTGTGTTGTAAATCCTCTTCAATCCCGCTACCACTGGTACGACAATCAATGCAAAGTCATGCTGTGCAGCCAAACATTTTTCAAACCCCCATAGCTTTCTTTATTTGAAATTCTGCTGAATATCACAACATTTGTATATATACCAAACATGCTGCGTTGAATTTTGGAGAAATGTGGATAGAATGATGCACAATACATTCAAATATTTACATTTCACGTAGTGGTGCAGTCATAAAAACATGGAGTTGAAGGATTTAAATATTTCATACAGCCAAAAATCATAAAACTTCAATGAAGGACTGGAACAGGCAAATGAAAATGAAAGAAACCTGTATATTAAGTGCATAAATGTGCTTTTGGTTGTATCTTTTTTAGATGACGTATCTTTTCCTCACTTCTACAAATTCCTCCCTTTATGTTTGCTTAACCTCGTGATGTTTTCAATTGTGGTCAAATTGGCTAGAAAATGAAAAAGGACATAATTTGATTAGACTAATAAGATGCAGCCAATGTTTCTTGATGCAATTTTGCATTTTTGGCAGCTCCAAGAGGCAGCCAATTTTTGAATCTGGTGAAGTCAATTATCCAGAAATCCAGTAAAACACCACGTCAGTAAACCGTTCACTTCTCTCACTTCAATATCTTCTCCTTGGTGGCTGCAGGAAATGAGAAAAATGTTTTTTCCAACAGCTTCAGCCACTGTTGGCGAGTACAGCTTTGTTGATGCTGTTAGTAGCAATTTTGTATTCTGCTCTTCAGTTTTGATGGTTATGCTGATATGACTTCCTACCAGTGCACACACTCAGCACCAGAATACTAATAATCTGACCAAACAGAGCAAATCTGCAGTTTCTCAATTAGGGAGAAGGTGACACTTGCCTCTTGTCTAGCTCCACTTTGTGATTCCAGCTGAAGAGAAAGGTGTTTTATTATGTAGTGGAGTCATTCTAAACATATGCAATATTTAAGTCCTTTTCATAACACACCCACGCAGGCTTATCTATGACTTTGTGAAAAAGCGAAGCCAACTATAGCTTTATTTTATTTACTTTATAGGCTAAGGTAATATACTCAATGTTTGGATGAGACAGAGCAGAGATAAATATACAAAGCAAGCCATGCAGAACATAAAGAAAAGAGACAGAAAACTGAAAATGGCACATAACAACTTTCTCTGTGTTTGTTCCACTCTGAGTTCAAGTGTGTGTTTATTAAAGATGTTTTGGAGTAACTGTATCTTTACTGATGTCAGGGGTCAAACTCTATTGTCGTCTCCTGCAGAGGTCAAATTTATAATCCCCTTCTTCTTTGATGTTAAGGTATGCTCAGTCTCCTCCTCCCTCTCCCCTCGTTACCTCGTTACCACAGCACACTAGGAGAATGGCAATTTTTCATCTCGCATTTTGCTGCCTTCCTTGCTCCCTGTGACTGTTCTTTCTTCTCCTCTCTTTCCATCTGGATTGCCTGCTTTATTGCCTGCTTTCTCCCTCTGCCCTTCACTTTACCCCTCCTCTCTCTTCAACCACACGGTTTCACAGAACCAATATTTTTAGCTTTGAATGCACATCTGTCCTAGTCCAGGTTTGCTCGGAAGGAATGTCGGTCTGCTCCTCTGTCCCCCTGCCTTTCTGTCTGTCTCTGAGTGTTGAATAAAGCAAATAGCTCCATTGGAAGAACTTGTAGAGAGCTCAGATGTGTGTTGTATAAACAGTCTGCTGGAGTTCAATATCTGCTGTCTGCCCAATAACAAAGCCACTTGTCTGTTTCTCTCAGAGGAGGCCACTGCACAGCAGAGGTCATTTCCCCATGGCCAATTGCTTTACAAATTCACAAACTCAAATTCACTTCAAACTACTTCTTTGCTTGGTTATCTTGTTTCAGCTGTCTTTTCCCTCTTTGTGTGTTTTCTGTTCTCTCTCTCTCTCTCTCTCTCTCTCTCTCTCTATCTATCTATCTATCTATCTATCTCTCTATCTCATGCTGTCAAACCTGATGGATTCCCACTTAAAGTTCTTTTGGAGAAGACCGATACAGTGCAGATGTGTTCAGGCCATGGGCGTCAAACAGGTGTGCATTAGCAAGAAAGTGTGTTTGTTTAGGTAAGTGTAACTCTCGGTGCACGTGTATGTGTATGTGTCTCACAGACTGAGGGCGTGTTTTACCGGAGGCTGTGTTTTAGTTTTAGCTCTGACATTAGTGACTCTCAAAGTGCCCCTCAAAGTACAAACTACTACCTTTGTTCCCAATAAATCCCTAGCTATGCTTCTGTGTGTGCAGTTTGTGTCTCTGCATGCATGTGGCTTTGTGCAACAGTATATGTCTGTGCATGTGTGTGTGTGTTTGCATTAGTCTGTCTATCGGTTCAGTTCAGTGTTGCATGTTGCTAGTGATACTTTCACTCTTAACTAATAAGAAAGAGTGTTTACAGAATCTCTTTTTTATGGTTAAGTGTGTGTGCAATCATAGCATCAATGGAATAGCTGTGAGTCTGGGAATGTAGCTCTTCTTTCAGCCAAAGAGCATCATGTAACGGCAGTATTTTACTTCTCAGACAGAAACAGTTGTCTCTTTTTGTATGTATCTCTGTATTCTGATTCATGGGTGGTTTGATATCCGCTGGCTGGAGAAACACTTAAACAACACTCTCTGCAGGGAAGGTTTGTTTTTTACTGGAATCAATGGCCTAACCATCTTTCATGAGAGTTTCATCTTCAGCCCTACAGAATTTAAACCCAAACTGCAATCTGCTCTGTCAGGAAAAATTGAACTGCAACACACACACACACACACACACACACACACACACACACACACACACACACGTTAAAATAGATAAAAATCACAACACTCTGTATCATGATATGCATTTTTGCAGACAGGCTTCTCCTCCATAAATTGCTCGCAGCACTACAGGAATAAATTATAAAAGGGATCAATATCTTAATCTATAATAATATCAAAGATCAAGCATTGCAGAGTTATGCCCTGTTTAACATTAGTGACATCAGTTGAAAATAATTACAATTAGATAAGATACTTTTAGTTACACCACACCCCAAAATCTCTTCACTGCTTCTGTGGCATCACAGAACTATTTTTTATTTTCATTCTTATGGCAACTCTTTGACTTATGGTTTTTGGAAGCAGTGTGACTGTATTCTTGGCCCAGTTTGTTGTACATCAACTTTTCTCCAGATGGCTTCCTCCACCATCCAGTCCTTCTGGAACAGAGAAAATCTGTAACTGAGAGGGAATAACCATGGTTGAAAATGCGCTTGTGTGCGGGTAATGAGGGGTCACATGACCAACGAGCAGTAGTCGAACTAGCACCATCGCCAGCGTTTTACTGACGCTGACCACTATTGGCTGTGTGCGCAAGTTCTTACAGTTTTATCTAATGGACTACACTGACTGTACGTTTGTTGATGCTCTTGGTAACACTTTAAAATATGGTACACACAATTGTGAATAGTTACTATGAACGAGTGAGGAACGAATCAGGAACGACCTGATAATTAATGATGTAGTTAGTGAATAACTCCAAGTGGAGGACTATGATGATGATATGATGATGATAGAGTTACAATTTAAGCGAATCCTTATAGGTAGGTAGCAGGGCTGGACTGGTAATCTGGCATACCGGACAAATGCCCGGTGGGCCGACGCATCTTTGGGGCCGGTGTAACGTAAATTATTTGTTTATATAACTGTAAAACGGGCCAACGATCGGCCCATAAAGCATGGACAGCGGCCCATTGCACTGTAAAAAAAATCTGTAATTTTAAAGTTTTTTTCCTTTTTATTTCACAGTATGTCAAAAAATTGCTAAAATAAACTGTGAATTTACACGTCTAATGTAAAATAACGTGAAAAACCTGTAGCTGTGATTAACCATAAAATTTCTGTTATTTTAAAGAAAATATTGGGTTTTTTGACATAAACAAACTGTTACAATACATTCAGGAATTTCCCGTATTTTCACAAATATTATTTTTATTATTAAAAAGAAAAAACTGTTAAAAATAAGTTTAATACTGTAAAAACATTTCTTAAACTTGGTACAATTAGTAGCAGTTAACTGTAAGAAAAAACATTTGTTCTGTAACTTGACATAGATTTTCTTGTTAATTGACAAATATCTCCTTTAATTATGGATATTTGGAAAATAAAAACATTGAATAAATTTTATTTTAATCAGTATATAGTGTCTACAAGTATTGTTAAACTGTCGAAACACAGTTTTGATCATTGAAAACAGCCATAATTACTGTAATTTCACAGCTTTTGACTTTTATTATAATTCTTAGATTACAAGTTTGATTAACATAGTATATAATTGCCCCAAAGTGGTAAAATTACAGAAAGGTAATATTTAATTTATTGTTAAATGACAGGCGTTCACACCTCTTTTAATGGGGTTAAAAAAGAAAACTTCCTGTAAAATTGTGATGAAAAATAAATCTTAATGCCATTTTACAGATACTTGATTGAAGAGTCTTAGCTATAGGTGTATTATCAAAACCTAAAGTAAACATATTTAAATCCTGTTTTTTCATAATTAAAAACTACCACATGTTCACATTTTACATTATTTTACATATATCCATTTATCCTATAATAGAGACCTGCCTAATTAGCATGTATTTGTATGATTTTCTTTTAGTAATTGACAGTGCGAGACCCTGCCATTAATATAATTCATGTTACCTTTTACGTTAGCTGCAGACGTTGACGTTTGGTTGTCATGTTATCGTCAGTCGTGGCTGCAAGATTGGGAGACACAAGTTAAAGTGGTTGGAGGAAGACCGATCGTTCTGTCTAGCTCAAACAACTGTAGCCTACATCACGTCCTCCTCTCATTTGCGCAGGTCCAAAAAATTATCTATAACTACAGTTAAAATAACTTTCTAAAGTGTGTCTTTCACCGTGATTTGTTTTCCTCCATGGATTATTTACCTCTCTTCAGCGGTGCACCTGTGTATTAGCTCGGCCGGAAAGTGAAAGTGAAACTTAAGTTCGGTCCGACATCGTTTTCTTGCTACCTTCGTTATAATGTGTAAGTTACTCTTTTCTGATCTTTTAGCGGTAAAAGAAAAAAGTAGTAAAATATTATTTAACCATTATTTTTATTATTATAAGTTTAAAGGCTGATATTTTTTCCTCAAGAAACCAGATGGTTAATTGTGCTTTTAAACTTTTCTTTATGTTCAGAATATGACAAACACTTCGTGCCAAAAAGCAGCCTGGTATCAAACAGTGGATCACTTCACAAAGCTGAAGTAGAACATTCAAAACAAAACCCTTTTCTTCAACAAAATAAATATTTTAATAGAAAAGAAAGTGCTAATTTGTTTGTGATTCAAATAAATTAAATCAAATATTTATTGAACATTTGTATATTGTTATTGAGGAAGATTGTATCACTATAATTAACATTATTGTTTTATTGCCCCCTAGTTCACGTTCACAAACGGACATGATCAGTTCACCAAAAACATGAGCAAGATCAATAATCTACAATGTTTGAACACGTTTAAGCACAACATTGAATGGACACACTGTCCAGGCTCCTGTCTGCGCTGTCAGACTTTTGGATTTTATTTGCAGAAGACTGCGACCAGTACATATTTCCACCCAAGCAGTTGTTGTATGTGGATAGACAACACATTTGCATCCTTGTGGTCATGGTGTCCCTGACCACCTCCAGAGATCGTTTTGCTGATCGGATCACAATCTGTCCTCAGTGTGTCTCGTTTTGAGTTCTTATATTTATATTTGTTGAGGTCTTAAAAAGTCTTAAAAAGCATTAAATTTGACTTTTAAAATGGTGCAAGAACCCTGAAAGCATGTGTCTTATCAATTGTGCCATCACCACCCCACAGGCCTTTCAAAGTACCACCACAATACAAATTCCCACATCTGATACTATTTATAGACCATTTATTCAGTTCCATGCTCACAACAAATAAGCCACACAAGTCAAACATTTCAGTGTAAAGAATTGTTCTCCTGAAACAAAAGTAGTTTTCATATACCTTATTGATGACATTTTCAGATCTATTCATTAGAAACCTAATTAGGTCAACATAAAGAATATTTTGGATACTGTTAGACACAGCTCCAAGATTAAAGTGCAATATGAATGTAAAGTAATTGGAAAGTATTTCTTAAAATGCTGGCATTTTGCTTTGATAGACTGTACAGAGACATGAAAGGCAAAGGAGAGGGGAAAATGATGGTTTTACATACAGTGAACTTAATGCACAATCCAAAGACTTCTTCCCTGGTTTCAATATGATATTTTATGACTTTCTAAAGCCAGTTTTTGTATCTGGTAAATGTTGTTACGGCTGTATGTGTTTCTCTGTGTTGTGCATCCTTGTTCCTTTTCTGTCCTCTAGTTCTACCCCAGGAGTGCTACAGCTGATTGCTGAATTAGGTCCACCTGGCCTTGCAAGGCAGTGCACAACTATGTGCATGGGAGTTGGGGAAGTCCAAAATTTCTAAATTAAGTTGGTATACAAAAAAGATGCAAATATATGCAAGTAGAAAGACAAGTACGAATGTGACGTTCTTCTTGGCAGTCCAAATGAATCCATTTGTTTGCAAGTTTTTGGTATGCAAACCAAAAGTACATTTTCAGATTCGACTGACTTTGCACAACAACACCTCTGGATGACCTAAAAAAACCACTTGGGTTCTTAGCTCAATTGGAAAACATAAACAACGGCAAACAAAATCAACAGTATATCTATCCAAGGTCTGCAAGACATTAAGTAAGTTTCCCTTAATAATTAGTATGGTGACCAAATTCTGGAAAAGTGTTAGTCCATAGCCCTCTCCTCAGAATTGGGGAAAAATTCAAGTCTGGTGGCTACATGGCTGCAAAAATGACAGAGCAGATAACCACTCTCCCTCCACCACCAGCTCTTCCATTAAGTGTGAGCAATAAGCAAAAGGCAGATGATCTACACTAGCTTGCCGTTCCTTACATCCAAAAAGCTTGATTTACAATATAACTTCATTGATAAATAGGACTGTGTGATCTGATGGTATACACTTTATTACCAAAAGTATTGGGACACCCCTCCCGAATCATCGAATTCAGACGTTCCAATCACTTCCATGGCCACAGGTGTATAAAATCAAGCACCTAGGCATGTGGACTGCTTCTCCAAACATTTGTGAAAGAAGGGATCGCTCTCAGGAGCTCAGTGAATTCAAGCTTGGTACCTGTGCAATAAGTCCATTTGTGAAATTTCCAACAGAAACTCAGCCTTGAATGGGTAGGCCACATAAAATCACAGAGTGGGGTCGGCGCATCTGCAGAAGCTGCCAACTTTCTGTAGAGTCAAGAGCTACAGACCTCCAAACGTCGTGTGGCCTTCAGATTAGCTCTAGAACAGTGCGTAGAGAGCTTCATGGAATGAGTTTCCATGGCCGAGCAGCTGCATCCAAGCCTTACATCACCAAGTGCAATGCAAAGCGTTGGATACATGGTGAAAAGCACGCTGCCACTAAACACTAGTGCAGTGGAGACAAGTCTGGGTTTGGCGGTTGCCAAGAGAATGGTACTGGCCTGACTGCATTGTGCCAAGCGTGTGAAGTTTGGTGTGGGGGTGTTTTTCAGGGGTTGGGCTTGGCCCCTTAGTTCCAATGAAAGGAACTGTTAATGCTTCAGCATACCAAGACATTTTGGACAATTTCATGCTCCCAGCTTTGTGGAAACAGTTTGGGAATGGCCCCTTCCTGTTACAACATGACTGCGCACCAGTGCACAAAGCAAGGTCCAGAAAGACATGGATAAACGAGTTTGGTGTGGAGAACTTGACTGGTCTGCACAGTCCTGACCCCAACCCGATAGAACACCATTGGGATGAATTAGAGCAGAGACTGCTAGCCAGGCCTTCTCATCCAACATCTGTCCCTGACCTTACAAATGCGCTTCTAGAAGAATGGTCCAAAAGTCCAATGCGCGCACACACACACACACAGCTGATTACCAGTATTTTGACGTTTGACGTTTTTATTAAAGGAAAATCTAGCATTTGCAGGTGTTGTATAAATTTTTTTTTTACAATATATATTGATTACATTAACAAGATATTTATGCGAAATTATATAATAAAACTCAATTAAAAGCAAAACTCTACTATAAATTTTAAGCCTCATTATTTGTATTATAGCAGTGTTCAACTATATTTAAAGGTAATTTAATTGCTTTTACAGGTGTATATGTTCTTAAAAAATGAAAGCCCCAAAGATTGCACAAGATTTTATGTAAAATTAAAGTTACAGACTTGTCATTATGGAATATTACCGTATTTTTACGAGTGGGTTATTTACTGTTATTTAACGGTATTTTTCTGGTACCCCAGCTGCCAGAATATTTCCTTTTTTTTTAACAGTGTGGGTAATTTTTTATACTGACATTGGGCTGGCCCAATCACATATTTTACTAGCCACCACCCCTCTGTTTCTTGCGTTACTGGCCAAAGAAACCCCATTCTTCAGACGGCTGCCGCCAAATGCGTGAAAAACAACCGATATGTTTACTACCGGGGCAGCGGTAGCTTCAACATCAGCTGCAGTACCCTGTGTAGAGCAGGCAGAGGCACTTGAAGGAGTAAAAGAGCTGTGGTGGCCATTGTCAGGCAGAGGAGGAGGCGTGTGTTAGCGAAACAGAGGGACAAAGTGGCAGGGCCGAGGGAGAGAGAGAGTAGGAGGAGAGTGGAGGTGAAGCAGTAAGCATGGAGTAGCTCAAAATTGTCAATTGTCACTTGCCACCTGAATTTTGTGCTTCCCTTTTTAAAAATAGAGACGTTTCCACCATAAATTGGTGCAGAAAATGTCCCCAGAATGCAGGAAATTAAGTGTTTAATGCTAAAAATCTTTTGAGGGAGGACCCCCAGACTCCCCTATCAAATATGTCATCTATAAAAAGCTGCTCTGGTGGTGTGGCAGCTGAAACTTCTGTCTCTTCCCAAAAGGCAGCAGGGTGAACAGGCTGTGGCTGGGTGGGTAATGTCCTTTAGTATCCTTTTACAGAGCCCTCCGGTCCCGGGCCGTGCACATCCCATGCCAGTTTGTGATGTTTCCAGTCAGTATGCTTTCAAGCTGACAAGAACTTGGCGTGAGAATTTGGCCTTCTTAAGATTCCTCAAGAAATACAGGCGTTTTTGAGCTTTCTTCACCAGCGTGGAGATGTGAGACGACCATGTCAGGTTCTCTGTGATCTCTCTCTGATTGCCAGGAATCTGAAACTGTTCACCTGCTCCACCTCGGCATCACTGATGTGGACAGAAGTGTATGTCTTTATCTCGTTCTTCCTAAAATTGACGATCATATAATGATTAGTTCATAAATATCTGTGTCAGAACACTGTGAATCGACATACTGACCACTTTCTTAATGAGTAGTTCCTGATTAACTCTGAATCAGCCGCTGAACGGTACAAAGCTACTAACGACTCATTTCTTATTAGTTACTATTTCTGTGCACCCCCAAGTGAAGTGATACTGTGTAGCACTGATAATGAGTAGTTACTAAGTAATTCCACTTACCTCATGAGGGAGAGAAACTTGAGGGGTGCACAAACAGGTTAAGTAATGTCAAGCAATGAGGTAAGAGGGATTAGCAACTTGTTTGGTTAATCAGTGGTCCTGCTAGCTTTTGCCATAATGGACTTTTTGCTTCAGAAAACACTGCGTGCAGGGTAGCAGAATCACTTTTACAATACTTCTTGAAATGTTTTTATGTGATTTATTTTATTATTTTTAATGAAACATTAATTTACAGTCTTACTTCATACATTGTTTAATCATGTGGTGCCTTCTGTTTTATTGCTTTTATTAAATTTTACTGGTATGGTGTTTGTATTGAATTGTTGTCTTTTTAAAAGCATCACAAGTAATACAGAATAAAATGTCAGTTGCGGAGACTCAAACGCCATGTTTTTTTCAGTACAGTGATTCTGACAAAAATAAAAATAAAATGTTTACATATTCAAAAGTGACTCACAATATGAACTCTGACCTACACACTTCCTCAGGTGTGATGAATTCCCTCTATGTCATTATATGGCTGCTTCAGGTCAAAGATTAGAAGTTAGGAGTGAAAAAGGAGGTCAAATGAAAGGCTGACTGTGGGAAGTGAACCCTTCCTGTCTGTCTGACTCTGTCCACCTGACTGAACCTCTACCTGCATCTCTGCAGTGTAGTGTGTGTGCATGTGTGCGAATGTGTGGCTGTATGTGTTGATATGCACCGCAGATCATGTCTGTTATTATGGGCATCCAGAGAAACAGAAGGATCCACTGATTTAGTTTTCCATCACCAGAATGGTATTATAATTCACCCATATTTTGTTGAGAGGGTTACTGACAATAAAAAAATAAATTGGCCAGTTTACTCTGGCCGAGAATTTAGCATGACAAGGAAGTGTGTGGACGGATCATATTTTGGCTTTAGACAGTATTCCTTCATGAGATGTTTTTTCTTGTATTTCCACACCCTTAAACTGAATGAAACCTTTACCTCTTGCCCAAATTAAAAAAGAAACAGATAGGGAGAGCAAGAGAAACAGAGAAATATTAATTAAATTCAGTTTGTGGACGCACCCATGCATGTATATGTGTTGGAGCGAGCCCGCATGTGGACTGGATACTTGGCTCTGTCTCACCCTGCAGCTCAGGCGTCGCTCCAGAACAATGTGGATTCCAACATACACACAAATCTGTGCTGAGATTTTATTCACCAACATGTGGCACAGGGCGTGTACAATGTTCTGCACTGTGAGCAAACTAATAAAAACAATTTAAAATATGTTTTAATATAAAAATAAACACACAAAAGGAAACTACTATTTAGAATCTTTGCCCACTCAGCTTGTAACATTTAATCAATAGCTAACACAAACGGCTGTCAACGTTGGCAGTAAATTACAGGAATATAGTTGGTGGGCATCAACTATGATTAATAATATTTCACGGTACTTTATTCAAGAGATCAGGTTGAAAGGAAATAGAAAGGACATTTTTTTCGCTTGTTTTTTGTAGACAACCAAACCAGGCCAAAGCAAACAAAACTTGGGTGTATGCGTTGGTATGTGCAGAAAATGCAGAAAGTTTAGTACTGTTTGTAGTAATGTGTGACATGTCTTTGTATACAAAGTGTTTGCATATGTACATTTGTATGTGTTTACCCTGTCTGTATGTTTGTGTGTGAGTGAGCGCATAGAGTACCTGGTTCTTTCAGTCTGAAAGTGTTTCCGTATGTCAGTGATTATTATTCTGTAGATGGTCACACAGGGGCCAGAGGGGGTGTTTACAGGAATACCTGTATGGCTGTGCATGTGTGTGTCGGGGAGAAGGTGCATGTGTGTGTTTCCTGATTATAATTAATTATAAATAATTATTATATTATAAGTTTTTTCATGGTGTGTGCTTTGGTATTAGTTACCTGTTTGTTTGTGTATAAGCTTATATAATGAGGGTTTGTAGGCGTGTGTGTTTCCTGGCCAGGGAATGGTCTACTGGTACCTTGGGATCAGTGATCAGTGTTATTGCTTCCTGCAGCTATGGACAAACAGCCGAACACTGGACTCATTCATACTGAACAAGAGCTGTATATGTAAGTGAGGTGTGATTTCACATATAATGCGCTAATGCAGACACTGCAGACATGCGTTTTCACACCAAATGTAGGATAAAGTCTAATAACATCTGGTAACACATTTTAATAAAGCACTTTATTTAAACAGCTTTTGGATTAGGGTGCTTTTGAAAAATGGGTTGTGGTCTATTATGAAACATTTTACTCATCATTACTAATGATTTTGTCCTCATTTGCCTGTTTTATCCTTTCCTTTGTTTTTTGTTTTGCCCTTTTTCATTAATTATTTCACCCTGACTCTCTCTTCCCTTCACAGCCATAGCAACAGACCTCATGTCTGCTTTAGGACTTTAGCAGCTCAGATCTTATTTGTCGTTGGCCGTCTAAACAGAAACAAAGTGGTCTCTTCCAATTTAAAAAGGCAAAAGATTATCACATCTGTGTCACATCTCTACTTTGCGTTGATCCAGACGGAAAAGAAGTGCTGAGTTTATCTGCTGATCCTTTTATGGTGGCAAATGAAAAAAGCTGAAAGCTGGTCACTCTGAGCAGGTTGAGCAACTGATATTAGTAGCAAGACCAAAGTCGAGTGTTTTACACATCCTCTCCTTGGCGGTTGTCATAGCAACATGGATTTAGATCGAGAGAAGACCTTACATTTTCAGTGATTTTTACCATCCTGGGACTTCAGTGTGTGTGTGTGTGTGTGTGTGTGTCAGTAGGATTGATGATCCCCTGGTTTTCTTTCAGACAACAGGCAGAAAGCAGTTTAAACTCACTCTACAGCTAGAAGTCTCCACTGTTGATGAATGTTTCATGTGCATTTAATGTTTATTTAATCAGCAAGGAGCTGTTAATGTTTATTTATTTTTACCATTTTTACCCCTTTTCCCAATTCTCTTATTCTCTCTGTTCAGTCTCCCCAAAGCTACACCAATCACATTTACTGTGTTTGGTGTTCATTGTTGCTTTGCGGTTTCTAATCTTTGTGAAACCAACTGTGTTGTTGCTGCTGAGAGCAAGGGTAATGCAATCATGAATGCTATAGAAACTCCAATTTTAAACATTACAGTCAGCATTTTAAAAGAACCCATCCTAAGTCTGCACTAAACATAATCACAGGGCTTTTGATGGTCTGGTCGTGAATCTGCTGCTTGTTTGTCAGAGTGGACGTTCCTATCAGAGGCATTAGTGAGATCTAAACATGCTCTCGCCACAGGGAGTTTTCCATTGCTTTCTCAAAGGTCAGTCTTTGAGAACAGATTGGAGGGAAGTGTGCTCTTTATCAGAGGGGCAGGAGAATGTGAGTCAGTGGACTCAGAGCTTTGATGAGCTCATAAATCCAAGAGCAAAATCTGGTGAAGATTACTAAAATGTTTTAGGTTTAATTAATTTCTTACAGTCACATCTCAGATTTGGCATAAACACACCATTAAGGCATAGGGTCTAAAGCCACTGGCCACCCACAGTACCATAAGCAACAACTATATTTTCTATATTGTAGTGCTCAGAGTATCTCATCAGAGATCATAAGAAATGTTTTTTAGTATCAATACATTTAGTCATTTGTTGAGCTGGTCAACATTTTCTAGAGTTTTCAAGAGTATGTGGTCTTGTCCAAATATTTTAGCATGAGGGTGTACTTTCTCATGATCATATCCTCAGTCTTATTAGTTGTGTCCTTGAACAGAGCTTGGAATATGTCTTTATATGTCCCCTGTTTAGGAATAGTTTGACATTTTGGAAAAAACAACACAAATTCTCTCTCTTGCTAAGAGTTGGTTGAGAGGATCGATATCTTTCTCCTAGCTGTACGATAAATATGACAGCCAACAGCTGGTTGGCTTTCTTGCCTAGAATTAGATGAGAAGATTGATAACATGCTCATGACTGTACAGTAAATATGAAACTGGAGCCAACAGCCAGTTAGCTTAGCTGTTTGTGTTTAACAGGCTGTTGGCTCCAGCTTCATATTTACTGTGTAACTTAATCATGAGCAGGGTATCAATCTTCTCATTCTGAACAAGAAAGCCAATAACTTTATTCCCGAAATTGTTGAAATATCTCTCCAATCCTCAGAAAGTCATCTCTGCTGTCGTTTACGTAATACTTTAGCCTCTCTTTTTTACCTTGCTATTCAGCTGGGTGTTGTCATTCTCTTGTTGAGGGATTATTTTTTGGACACCTCTGTTCTGGCCAAACTTTTTAAAAAGCTTACATAGCTACATGGTTATGATTCAATTACGGATTTCATGTAGCTCTGTAGCTGCTCGCTTCCTCCGTAGCATGGCTAGTTATGTTAGCAACTTGCTCAGACTCCAGGTTTTGCCTTGTCACAGGGGGTTTTAAAGAATGAAATGTATTTTTAAGTCACCTGTTTAATGTACAACACACTTTGAAGGTACAAGGAATGGGGGAATCATCTAAAGAAATAACTGAAAAGAATATAGCCGCAAGCGGTGATTCCTGGGTTCATACCTTTTTTCGAAATATCGCCATCAAAAATGTTTCACACATATGGTTGAATATTGTTATGAAACACATTCTGCAAGTTTTGTAATGATTGGACAAGCATTTTCTGATCTATTGCTTGATTTGTTTCATTCCACATCCAATTATTATGCATTTATAGCGCCTCCTAGTGGTCAATTTGAATGAGACTTGCAGTGTATGTGTGAGGTCCTTATCTAGACATATCCTGGAAGTTTTGTGTTGACTGGACAAATAATTTGGTTATATCACCTGCAGTTTGTTTGCATTTATAGTGCCCCCGGGTATTCGATTTGAATGAAACTTTCAGGGCATGTTTCAGTTACTTATGTGGACATATACTGAGAGATTTGTGATGATTGGAGAATGAATATGAGATTTATAGTGTAATTTGTTTAATGCTAAGCACCTTTCTTGCGCTTATAGCACCCCCTAGTAACGTATGTACATCAAACTGTCCAGGTATATCTGAGGCACTTATCTGAACATATCCTGTGAGTTTTGTGATTATCGGCCCTACAGTTGCTGATTTATGTTCATTTATGTCCAAAGCCACGCCCCTTTCAAAGTTCATTGGCCCATATCTTGAAAAGTAATTGAGATATCGACATGATTTATACAACTTTTAATAAGATTGATCCAATGATGATTCACTGAAGATTTGGTGGCAATCGGAGCTATGGTCTAGGAGGAGATGTCAAAAATGTGATTTTCAAAAAATTCAAAATGGCGTAGAAATTTGTGGTCCCAGAGGCTTTTTTGTAGAGCACATTGAGCTGCACCTATCTGAGGAATTTCAGCAATCGGACTTACGGCATGAGGGGTGTGGCCTTTCAAAGTTTGCATTTTTAAGCCTTATTTACAGCACCACCATGTGGCCGATTGAGTTCATATTTCTACTGAAGCTGATGCACACCATTTCCAGTTATTCCCCCAAGTTTCATGTTTCTAGCTCATTCCAGCTCACAAGAATTTGAGCTGGCGCGGCAGACAACAAATAATAATTATAACTAAAACACACAAACATAGAAGGGTTCTACTGCTACGCTCTATGAACCCTAATAAACTAGAAAAGATTTAAGTGGCAGCCTCCTGTAAAACATGTCTGCATTTAGCTACATTCGCTACATATAGCCAGATTAATGCTGTTTACACCACTCCTATGAAATGACAAAGATGATAAGAGAAAAGTAGAAATTCTGATAATTTCTGAATGGGAAGGAGACTCGGGTGACAAACTGAAAAAATGAATGCATTGAGTGGTTTGCTGTTTTCTCAACATTAAGGGATTCAGTTTGTTTATTGGGTGATCAAATTAAACTTTGTTGTCAATAGAAATTTACTTATTAAATGTTGATACTGCTTAACTCTTCTAGCTGTGGCCATTTCAGAGCCTTACAATTACAAAATTACAATGCAATGTGTGGCTTTAGTGACTTTAACATTTTATTAGGAAATGTGATTATTGTTGCCATAATTAATTTTTTTGTACATATTCTAGTGGTTCTTTAATTAGTGATCAAGAACAGTGTTGTGATCCAACAAGCTATTTTTCACATTTTGTTTGCATGAAACAAAATGCAAAATAATCAGCAGCACAAGACTGATCCAGATCCTGTTTTCCTCCAACAAAACAACGTCTCTCTGTCTATTTACATGTTTGCGGCTAAGCCTGAGCTACCAGTTATCCACCACATAAAGGGAGAGGGGATCTGTGGGACATCCCGCAGAATTTCCTGTTTGTGGCGTTTCCTTTGCACTACCAACATTTCAGCAGCCCGTGCATCTGTCTTGTGATGGCCTGTATACGTTCAGTGGGTGCTTGATCCAGTATGTGTGTGTCTTACATGTGAACACTCTCATTATCTAGACATGTGTATGTGTATTTGCTTGCTTGTTGTGGATGTATGAGTATGTGTGTGGGTGTGTGTGTGTGTGTGTGTGTGTGTGTGTGTGTGTGTGTGTTTTATGGAGGTTTCCGGGTTTAGTCTGCCTTTCATTTAGTGTTGGGCTGTTTCTCTCCCATTGTAAAATCTATGCAGTAACTGGATGCACATGTTATTGCAACTTTCTATAGGGGAAGAGAGAGACCAAGAGAGAGAGTAGTACCCAGCACTCAGCACAGCCCTTACACAACCTGGACCAACTATACTACAAAGAAAAGTACACCAACCATTGGACATGTGCTACAAAAAGATAAACTTCAATGCTATTTAAAAATGATCAATACCAAGTGGGCACCAGGAGTGACCAGAAACTGAGAGAGACTTTAACAGTCTGGGCACTGAGATTGGTGGACACAGACAAACCTGGAAACCCAGAGAAAACAATCTATAAGTTCTGCCAACAGCAAGAATTGGAGACCGAGCAACTGCTCCTGCTACACTGCAGTCTCTATAAAGACAAGTTCTTTGCCTAAATGAAACTCAGTATTTACTTAAAATATAAGAAAAATATATTTTTGATTTTTAAAAATATATTTTCTTCTGTGGTTCTCACCATTACCATCACATTCATCTGTTAAACAATAACTCATAGTATATTTCAGTCAAAGACACTTAAATCAAGAAATGTATTTATAGGAAATGGTTATACGGTACAAATTTGCATAAAAAGATCTGTTATTTGAGGGAGCTTTCAGAAAATCTGCATCCAGGATTCTGCTGGGAGAACTAACCCCCTTTAAAAAATACATAAAATATTCATTCTAAGGCAAATCAGTTATACCAAAAATACTCTAAATTAGCACATAGGGTGGACATTTGGATAGCAGAGTGAACTTTGGAGCAGTAAATGGCGTTACCATGACCTTATTAGCAGAGTGATCAGATAGTTGTTACTAGCTACAGCTGCTGTGAATGAGCCAGTGGTTGTGAAGCATTAATGAAACAGCTGATGCTAACCAGCAAATCCAAGTGGGGCTTCAGCGCTCTGCCTGAACTAACGCCATACTTCATTCTATTAGGCAATTTTATATGTTTTTTTAAAGTTTGTTTTCTTACTAGTATGCTAGTAAGAAAGTTGTGAGGTGTATGTTGTAGGTTATCGTTATGTTCAAACCATTTCTTTCCTTTTCTTATATTCTGAATCTTTGTGGTTCATTGATTCTTGTATAACATGACACATATGAACAAAGAAGTCAGACTAAAAGAGAGACAAGATATAACCTGGAAGTGACATTTTTTCCTTGCTAAATCTCCTCTCCCTTCATTCTAAATCTCTTCATCTCTGTTACCCTTTATCTCTACGTTCCCTCCCCTCCCTCTTACTAGACTTGACGAGCATTACAATGTCCTTTAATGTTGTGAAAAAGAAAGAGCGGTGGAAGGATGAAAGAGAGAAGATGTTCCATTCCTTTTGGATTAGGAGCACACACACACACACACACACACACGCACAGAGTTGGCCAGTGAGTATGTTGCCAGAAGTCATGAACACAGCTTCAGATGTGATGTGATTATTACTGGATAAGGATAATCCTGTGTGTGTGTGTGCGTGCATGCTCATAGTTCTGTATGTATTTAAGTGTCTATGTGTGTGCTGAACCATGTGTAAATGCCCAAAATCCTTTGAAAGATAGTACTAATCCCTCAAAAGAATAACATCGACCTTACTTTTCATCCTTCTTTTCAAGCTCCTTATATTTTCAACTTGCTATCATGCTCTCTGTCTCCACTAAACCTCTTTCCGTGTCCTTCTTCCAGTTCCTGGTCATTCTCTTGCATGTCTTTCAATCCACTTCCTTCTCAATGACTTGCCAGCATCAGGATCGCTGTGGGCTCTGGCTGCAAAATCCCCTGTCACATTTGATGATTTCAAACAGCATCCAGAAAACCACAGAGCAAATAGAAGGAAACTCTTCTGATTATGGATAACTCTATGTATTACTGTAATGGACCTATGCTATGCTTTTTATCTATCATCTAATACTCTCTTCTCCGTCTTCTCTGTCTCTGATTGGTTGTCTGATTGTTGTCCGAAGCACCCTACCTAGATGCCGGTTATTATCTTTAGCCCAAAGGAGTGCAATAATGTTTAACTGAACTCAAAGTGAATTTACTAGTGTTTTCTCTACATCAACAATTCACTGTTTCCAGTTGTTCATGCTCAACTGTCCCTTGGGATTTTTGCTAAAATAAATATCCAACAAAAATGTTGCACTCACTTGAACAGGATCTAATGGCAACATTTTCAGTCTTTTTCTCCCAGTGTCAGAGGATTGTGGCCAAGTACCCTGAATTTGCTGGTTCACGTTCAAGAAAACATTTATTTGTGCCTTCAGCTGTGGAATTTCATTGTTTCGCCAAAATCCTCCTCAAGCACCAAAAATACTGAGAACGACTGGTTTAGTTTTATATGGCTTGAATTTACTTTGTGGGTCTGTTTGCTTCCTGTTGTGGTGAATCGGACATACAGAGACTGTGCAGTGTGAATTATTGTAAGTGTATGTGTGTGTGTCACCGATCACTTCACACAACAGTGCTGAAACACTCCTCTCTTTGGTCCAGCTGGTCAAAGATTACAGAACATGGCCTCCACCAAAACACACACACACACACACACACACATACACACATACACTCATTTCACACTCTGCCTTCAAATGCAGCGTGAGGAGTGAAGTCTTTATTATTTAGCTTGCAGGAAAGATATGAGGACAGAAAGGGAGAGAAAATCATTAATGATCAAAGGTCCTGGGATGCAGGCAGGATGTTTAAACAGTCGATGAAAAATTCATTTTGCAAAGTTTAACTACAAAGCAACGTTTCTCCGTCCGTTTGACTTCTTCAGATATGCTCTTTGTTACATTACTTACTAGAAGGTCACTAAGGAGAAACTGTGCGGTAGGATTCTGAGGAAGACCATGTCCACACAAAGCGGACATGGTCTGCACAAGTGCTGTTTATTTGTTGAAAAGATCCACACAACTTTTGTTCTAAATCTTTCTCTAAAAGTTTGCCACCCATACTTGACATGCAATAATCACAGAGAGCCCAAGACACTGCACCTAACGTAAGAAAACACAAGCAAATTGACAGAAGAAGTAAGGGCTGGGTTACACTCATAAAAAACAAGTTTGTGAAGTTTGCCATCCGACCACGTCCGGAGGCAAAAGTGTTTGTATGGTTGTTCTGAATGGCAACACTTGAAGGCGTGACAAAAAGCAAATTGCTATGTTAACCGTTGAATTATGGGTATAATGCTTCATCTTTTAAACAGGTATTCGACATAGTGTTGCACTCGTTTCTAGACACAGAAAAGTGGCTGAAATAGTTGAAAATGAAAAAAGATGGCTTGAGAGAGAAAAACCCTGCTTACTTTCTCACCTTTGCATAGCATGCCAGCTGTGGCATTACGTGGGTGTGAGTGTCGTTTTCAGAAAGTTACAGAAATTGTTAGATGCGCAATTGCCATCTTTTTGTCCGCACTACATTGTCAGAGCAGTGTTTCCGAATGTATCCACTTCAGAGTGCACTGTAGTTTACAGTAACATTAAATTGTTCTTCATCACAACTAAACACTCCATTGGGTCCAACTGTGCTAAATAACTGCTGCAGGCCAAACCAGCAGCACTTAGAAATGCAACCTATTCTTTATTTATGAAGTTTCATCCAGGCAGTAGACTTTGGGAATTGTTATTTATGTGTGCATGGTTGCTTTCTTTGTGATAGAGGTGCCATTGCCTTGTCATGTTGTGTTTGTGGCTTGTTCTGATTTCACAAAAACGGCTGTTGTCTTGTTACTGTGTCGTGAGTATATTTAAGTGTTAATGAGGCAGCCTTCCTGTGTTGTTGGCCTGTTGATAAGCTAAACTATAGGTTAACAGCTTTTTACTGCGGTTTTACCATGGTGGTTAGGTGTGCATGTGTGTGTGTGTGTGTATGTGTGCATTTGTATGTAGTTTAGGTGTGCGTGAGTGTGTGTGTGTGTATGCGTGCATTTGTATGTAGTTTAGGTGTGCGTGAGTGTGTGTATGTGTATGTGTGCATTTGTATGTAAGTCTGGAGCCAAGGAAAGGTCCCGCCCCCCCGAGGCGTCAGACTCCTCATTAACCTTCTCTTCGTCTTTCCATTTCTCTCTTTCCTCCTTCTGCCCAATCCAATATTCCTCAGTCTCTCCTCCCTTCCATACGGCAACATTCACATCAAAGAATCTTCTGTATGGTAATTTGCTCATTTATTAAAGCCTGTATTTTTTTTCTGTTTGCCTGTGTTCAAGGACATTTCTCCCATTTAAAAAGATTCATATACCCATATATCTACCTGCAGTTGCACAAGCATCATAGATAGATAGATAGATAGATAGATAGATAGACAATCGTGATCTAATCTTTTTTTGTAGGATCATCTATATCAGACTTTCTGTTTCTGTTAAACTTCCCTTTTTTAATGGCCTGCCATCTTTAAAATGAAAAGCCAAATACCACATAAAAAAATCCAAATCTGTCAAATTTACAGCGAATTAATTACTATGTTGTGATGTGTGTCAACACAAAAAAAAATTGCTGCTAACAAATAAATAATGCATATAATAATTTTAATAATTACCTGTGACTTCACCTGAAATATTTAATGAAGTTATATAATATAAAGGAAAAAAATTGCAATGTAAGTTCTGCCTGTGAGTTTCTAAAGCAGGGTTACAAGTGTAAAGAACACATTTCTGATGTGTTTTCACTCCATCAGTTTCCCTGTACAGAATGTCCCCTTAAGCACAGTGGAGTTTTAACAATATCGCCACTGTTGGGACAAGTGAAGCCTTTTTACTGTCTTTTATCACTCTCTCTCAATTTTCTCCCTCTCTCTGTTCTTCTGTTCCTCACATGCTTCATTTATTTTTTATTTTTTTCCCCCTCGCTCTCTCTTTCTCTGCTTCTCTCTCAATCTCTCTCTTCCTGTCGCTGTCAGAGGGGAATGACGACCATCTGCAGCCCTCCTGCCCCCTGACATCTGGAGATGGGCTTAGACACAACGAGAAGAGCGCGCGTACACACTCACACACTCACACACACTGTCTTTACTGTAGTAAAAGCTGTGCAGCAGAAAAGAGAAGAGACAGGGAATGAGGTACAGGGTGGAGTAGAAGGCAAAGAAAGAGGGCACAGGGATTTAGGTGAGGTCTTATGGCAGTAACACATCATGCTACTGTTGGACTGTCATAATTCCTTCAGAATAGATATTATTCTCCTCAGAACAGAGATTAACGTGAGTAGAAGGAGCTTTTTTAATGTGGATCTGTGTGTGACAGGCAGGCCTGGATTAAGAAGTCAGAGGCCCCTGGGCGCAATGTCTTTTAGGGCCCCCACCCGCCGACCCACACACACACGTGCGCACAATCAAGATTTTGAATTATAGGGTATTATTTGTTGGAAACACCTGGAGTTAACACAGGACTGATTTATCTGCTGGGTGATATTATCAGCCAATATGAGCTAATTGCATTTAAATTAGTATCTGCGTTTATAGCAGTCGATTAATGACTATTAAAAATGAAAGGTTTAATTGGTATATGCCAGAGGTGAGACCAAGTGGTTTTACAAGTCCGAGTCAAGTCTCAAGTCAAGGACCAACAAGTCCAAGTCTTAAACTTTGAGTTTCGAGTCCTAAACAAGTCATAATGCGCTCTTCACCAAATGTAAAACCATTTCAAAAGTTTTTTCAAGTTAAAAATAAAACAATGTTTTGAATGAAGCATTAGCCTGTACAGCAAGAAGGCAGAGGTGCAGTTTCACACAACAAATTTCAAATATTAAGTTATTTTTATAGTATAAATCGCTATGACGTTAGAAGACGCAGACACCGTGGATATTTTACAAGCACCGATCAGGTAAAGCAACACTGAACACACCTTTTCGACAGGGACGAGCGGCTCAGCTGTAAAGGAAAGAGGTGAGCTGGATTTATAAAACAAAAGGAGTGTTGTTGTGAAACAGCACCCTCGCGCTATTTTATATCGCGGAGCGGCCCGCCGCGCTTCGGACGGTCGGTGATTGTTCCCTCATGCTGGAGGAAGCCACACCCTCCAGTCTAACTGAGCACCGCGCTATGTTGATGCGCTGCGCAAGTTTATATCATAATTTATATTTGGCATGGGGAGTGTCAAGTCAGCTCAAGTCAAAAGGCTCAAGTCCAAGTGAAGTCACGAGTCATTGGTGTTAAAGTCAAAGTCGAGTGGCAAGTCTTCTTTGATTTTGTCAAGTTGAGTCTAAAGTCATCATTTTTGTGACTCGAGTCCAAATCATGTGACTCGAGTCCACACCTCTGGTATCTGTGTTTATAGCAGCCGATTAATGACTATTAAAATAGAAACTGAGAGACAGATCTTTCAGTCATGTCATGAGTGTTGTATAGTGTCACTGGAAGGTGCTCTGCAACTCCCCTGGTGATAACAGCTTCACAAATCCACCACAAAACAAAGCAATCAGCAGACCAGAGTCGAGCATACAGAACCAATGACAGAGTTCACGATGACGCATTTGTCAGGTAAAATACATTATTGAAACAATAAAAATAGCACTCATCACTTCTCCTCTTAGCCCAAATAAGCCTGACAACATTCATGACCATACCAACCCAACCAATTTTCCTGGGACACTAATTTTTCATTGCCCTCCAACTTGATTGTAGATTTATTTCTGAAACTGTGTGGCAGTTCCTTTGAAGAACACTAACGTCAATGAGCGGTTAAATTATAGCTTTGAACTTATTTTAAATATATCTGCGAGCTGCGTGTCTGAATAAACTAGATGTAAATATGCTTATTCTCTCTTGTTCTCTCTGCATGTTCTAGCAGAAATATTTATTGATGGGCAGTTGTTTCCATGTTCAGTTGTTGAGACTGAAATTAATTAATCAAGTTTTTTTTAAACATAATCCATTTAGGAAAAGGTATTGTGCCCACATACATTAGCTTTTAATATTGGCATGTTCTAAGTAGTAGTTAGTAGTAGGAAAGGGTTCTACTATCTAAACATTTTCGAAATCAAAATATCACCTTAAAATTTGGCTGTTTTTCACTTTAATATCAGCATTGGTCCCCAAAAACCTAGATCCGTTAGGCTCTACAGGATTTACACTGATAAACACCTGTGCACATCCTCCATCATCCAGGATTTACACCACATGACTGCAACAATGCTTTCCTGGACCAGCAGCAACAATATCAATACATTCCATTGCTTACTGTAAATCACTGGCATTATGCAAGCTCATACTGCCTCACCTCTAATCGAGTTAGATGAAGAAGATTCTTCCTTAACTCACACACAAACACAAAGGGCTACTTCATCGTTGCCATGTAAAGGCAGCCTTCTTTCACTTTAGGTTCACTAGTTTAGGTTCACAGTCCAGCTCCCAGTGACAGATGAGCGGATAATCCGGCCCAGGTGACAGGCTTCAATCATGCTAGCAAAGTTAGTAACTTCCTCACAGGGTGAATCACTTTCCTGCCTTGAACTTAGCCCAAGTGCAGCACCCGCCAGAATGATAAACGACCAACTTATTGTCTGATCTAATTAGAAATACATGCTCTTGAAGTGTATGAAGGATAGTATTTCCACCAGAGTGAGTTTAATCAGCTTCCTTCATCTTGGTCACATTTGGAGCTAATTCAAAGGACAAGCTCTTGTAGGAGATGAAGGATCATATTTCTACCAGAACAGAATAAAGTTGGCTTTTTCAGCTCCTTAATGGCAGAAACGCCCTAGCAGTGATTCAAACAAATGACTTTTTACAAACCTCAATGTGCACTAGCAGAATGAAGTCAAACCACCTTGACATGTTTCCTCCAAACTTAGTTCTATTTAGACAAAAGCATATGAAAAACATGATATTTTAAGCCACTATGCTATGCTGCCATGGGGATGGCAATGTCAGTCTGTGATCTGTCCACCACTTTGGTCCACCAGTATTTATCCACACTGAATCTCAACAAGAATTAGATTAGATTCCATGAGGTCTACATTTGAGGTTTCAAAATGTCTCAGCAGCTATTCGATGGATTGCATGAAAGTTTTGTACCAACATTCATCTCCTCTACAGGATAAATTGTAACAGCTTTGACTTCAGTCCCCGGTTTTGGTGGCCTGTCCCTGTCTGGAGCTGTCCCTAGAAATGTCCCTGTTTTTAACTGTGTGTTAATCATAGACTGTATAAGGTGTTAACAGACCTGAAATCAGATTTTACTTGGTGAGAAAGACTGCACAGCAGATGTCTATGAAGATTCTCAGTCATCCAGGTCATAGTTATCCAACGAAGGTTAAAATCAAGGGCAACTGGACTTGGTTGAAGATACTGGAAGACGTTTCGTCCCTCATCCAAAGGACTTCTTCCTTTCTGACTGACTGGCAGGGAAACTCAGCTATTTAACCTCAGTGGGGTTGTTATCCCGGGTCATCGATACCGCTGGTTCGTTAGTGTTCCTTGTTGCTGTGACGACAGTCGTTACAGTCGTTAGGACTACCTGTGGCCAAGACTGAACGACCATCGTTGGTATCTTCACCTGAGGTCAATAGGTTACGTTTGTTGAGTTTCCTGGGAAGTGATGAAAGGACAGCATTGTAAGTGGGGGATAAGTGGTGGCGTAGACCCCCTCCCCTGTTCAATGACGGCTTCTCAACCCTGGTGTAGATGGCTTCCTTGACACCTCTTTCAAACCATCCATCTTCTCTGTCTAAAATGTGCACCTGGTACAACGGTGGATTCTACAGACAGAAGCATGGCTGTGCCATGGGCTCACCGGTATCCCCAATTGTGGCAAACATCTACATGGAAGAAGTGGAGAATAAAGCCCTCAACTCCTTCAGAGGAATAGCACCGAGCCACCGGTACAGATATGTGGACGACACCTGGGTCAAAATTAAAAGCCAGGAAGTGCAAGCCTTCACAGAACACATCAACTCTGTGGACAGTAACATCAAGTTCACACGAGAAGATGTTCACAACAACAGTTTGGCCTTCCTGGACTGCGCTGTACACATTGAAGAGGACAGGAGCCTGCAGATTGGTGTTTACAGAAAACCCACACACACAGACCAATACCTACTCTTCGATTCACACCACCCACTAGAGCACAAGCTAGGGGTCATGAGAACACTGCACCACAGAGCGGAAAACATACCAACAAGCGCCCAAGCCAGAGAGAAGGAACAGAACCACCTGAAGGGGGCACTTACAGCCTATGGATACCCTAAATGGACCTTTGTGAAAACAGCCACAAGATCCAAGAAGAACAAAACTACAGGGGAGGAGGAAAAGAAGGTCAAATGCAACAACATTGTGATTCCATACGTGTCTGGAGTATCAGAGAAACTCAGGAGAATTTTCAACAAACATAACATCCCTGTGTTTTTTAAACCCAAGAACACACTAAGACAGATGCTGGTACACCCCAAAGACCGCACACCCAAACACAAGAAAAGCAATCTAGTGTATGCGGTCCAATGCAGTGAGGAATGCACAGACCTGTATATTGGGGAGACTAAACAACCACTACACAAACGCATGGCTCAACACAGAAGGGCCAACTCCTCAGGTCAAGACTCTGCTGTCTACTTACATCTGAAGTACAGAGGACACTCGTTTGAGGACCACCAGGTGCACATTTTAGACAGAGAAGATGGATGGTTTGAAAGAGGTGTCAAGGAAGCCATCTACACCAGGGTTGAGAAGCCGTCATTGAACAGAGGAGGGGGTCTA
>NC_060156.1:11020516-11075854 GCF_021292245.1 Micropterus dolomieu | reverse complement strand
TTTGAGGACCACCAGGTGCACATTTTAGACAGAGAAGATGGATGGTTTGAAAGAGGTGTCAAGGAAGCCATCTACACCAGGGTTGAGAAGCCGTCATTGAACAGAGGAGGGGGTCTACGCCACCACTTATCCCCCACTTACAATGCTGTCCTTTCATCACTTCCCAGGAAACTCAACAAACGTAACCTATTGACCTCAGGTGAAGATACCAACGATGGTCGTTCAGTCTTGGCCACAGGTAGTCTTAACGACTGTAACGACTGTCGTCACAGCAACCAGGAACACTAACGAACCAGCGGTATCGATGACCCGGGATAACGACCCCACTGAGGTTAAATAGCTGAGTTTCCCTGCCAGTCAGTCAGAACTGAAGAAGTCCTTTGGATGAGGGATGAAACGTCTTCCAGTATCTTCAACCAAGTCCAGTTGCCCTTGATTTTAACCTTCGTTGGACTGCACAGCAGAGCATACAGGTGTTGTGCCGAAAAGTTATCGCCGTCTGCGAGAGCGTGCGGCAGCATGTTAAAGCTGTGTTGCCCAGTCTTTTGACGTCTACAGCTGCTTTTATCTGGATCAAACAGACATAATGTGCAAATAAACATCACTTTATGTCCCCAGGTAATAGCAAAGGTATGTCTTTTTGATACTTTAATGTTTCTTTTAATGGAATAATTAAAAGTTGTGGCCAAATAAGTGTTTGCCGTTCATAGCGTTATCCAGCGTGACATTTAGGCTACCTGATTATAGGCAATAATAGAAGCCTGTTGTTGCCAATGGAATATGTGTTTGGTAGGCATAAGTCTAATATCCTTGTTTATATTTGGAAAACGAAATGTAACCTATAATTAACACGACTTAATGCTGAGTTATATTTAAAATAAAGACATGATGTCTTCTTTTGCAATTATCCTCATGACTCTACGTTATTTAACTTGCTGTGTACCAACCAATCCAGTCCTTTTTACCTGTTGAAATACCTTTAATACAACAAATCAAATGCAGCATTCCACTTGCCAGAAAGTGATTGCAGTGAACTACTTATTGACTGAAAGGTAGATTTTGCCTCAAAATGCCTTGATTTCATTCAGAAGAGTTATATTTGACAGATTATAACTCAACTAGTACTTTTTATCTGTTAAAATACCTTTGAATGGCCAAAACAACACATCAAATGCAGCATTCTACTTGCCAGAAAGTGACTGCAGCCTCTACTTATTGACTGCATGGTAGTTTCTGCCGAGTTCGTGTCAGGCCTGTGAAGTACGTTCATGTGAGCAGTCGCATATGCTCTTTTTAATCTTCTTTTCAACTCCGTTTGTTGACTCCATCTTATCAACGCTACTGCGGCGGGACCCGCGGTATATTTTTTAACCGCCCGCTCCCGCCCGCAGCACAGTTAAAACCACCCACTCCCGTGCGATTTCTGTTGAATCCCAATGCAGCTCTCTGCACAGCAGTTTATTTACGGCGTCAGCTCACACTGGAAGCCTCTCAGAAGTGTTTCAGCAGCGGAGCATGTAGCCTGCCCCATGTTAATGACTTGTTTTTAATATGATATGTCCTTTTTGTGCTGTAAGCACAAACATTTACTGGAATGGCTGCGATCAGCTCCAGCAGCAGCGACGCAGACGGACTCAGTGGACGTTCGGAGTGATTCCGGGGTCATGTGAACTTGGTTTAAATGACTTGGTAGAAGGTGGGCCCCGCGATGAAGCCCCACCCCCACTGTGCTGAGAATCTAGCTCCGCCCAATCTATGCGTGTGAACGCGGTGTTTTTGTTGTCACACAAACTGTGAATCTACTAACAAGTTGCTCCTGATTGTGTGCTTTATTCCTGTTTTAATTCTGGTTATGCTGGCCACAACAAGTGCAACTATGGATAACAAAAGTTATTAATTAAAACCAGCAAGTCCCTTTAATATGTGACAAACATGACAGCTACCCACAAGGATATTTATGCTAATACCATGTAATTGTCAGGTGAGATGAGTCCATATGCAGTTGGTCAGCTGGATCATATTCTTAAGATGAGGCAGAATGAAGGCCAAACCATGTTGTTACTCAGCATGGTATCTCGTTGGCCTCTTTACAAAGGTGGGATAAATACTGTAGCGTAGTGACTGCAATGCCAACCATGTATTATGCAATAAACAGTGTCAGGAGACTAATAGGTGAGATACATCTGTGTGACACTCAAAAATTAGTTTAATTAGCGTTTTCAACATGTTTCTGAGCAAGACCAACCATTACATAAGAAGGTCTAGATTCTTGTGTGAAGGTTCAATGCAAAAGTCAGAGTATTCCCCTGAGATAATTATAGATTCTGTCTGTCTGACCTGCAGGGCAGCAAATGTGTCTGCTCTGGTGCTTTGTGCGTTTCCACAAGTGTTGATGTGGATGTGAGTCGACTTCTAGGTCTATGTGTGGGAGAGAAAAAGATAAAAGATAAAAAGATTTATTTAAAATGTTTTCAGTGTGTGTTTGAGTGAGTGCCAGTGCTCGGTTGGTTGTGTGTAAATGTAAAATGGTGGCAAAGCCAGGTATTTTCATAAAACCATTTGTGACACTGAGAAACCACTTCATTACATGGTCTGAGTCCAAATTAGATTCCCTGTCATTCTCCAGAGGACATGTTGTCTCAGCCTGCAGTTTCAGCCACAGTAAAATGTCCCTGAAGTGCTTGATTAATCTTATATTCTATTATTATGTTCATTATGATGTTTTCTTTCTATTCCATTGGTTTGTCTCTGTCATATAATACAATAGGAATAACTCTGAGACAAGGTTATTATAGTTTTGGATTTTTCATTAGTTTTTATTTTATTTCATTTTGCCCTTTTGTTTTCAATGTCAGTTTAGTATTAATTAGTTTTTAACGTAGGTTTGCTAGTTTAGTTTGGTTATTATTTTTTGAAAATGCTTAGTTGTAGTTTAGTTTTTATTAGTTTCAGTGTTAGTTTTAGTCTTTGTCGCTGCATGATGGCAAGCTCAGTTCAGTTTAGTTCAGTCCAGTTTTTTCACAAAACATTAAAATAGTACAGTAAATAATGCACATTTGACACTATATATATATATATATATATATATATATAAATAATTTCTCACCTACATACAGAAAACTCTAGAGCTAAACTACCCTAATCCTACTACCCAGTGTTCCCAAGAACTTCATTACATCAGTCTCTAGCTCTATCATTCTTGGTTAAATAGGTGAAATACAATAAATGGAGGTGAAATACAATTGATGGACAGCTAAGAAATTGGAAGATAGTGGAGCCACAAACATCTCTGGCATCCTGAAGGCAAGTATGACTGGAAAGCAGTTATATTAAAATCAAAAACTAGGTATTAAAACTATGTGAAGCGCAAAGAGACAGTTTGGCTGACATATCAATGACCCCATAAAACACACACTAGATGACAGGCAGTAAATATAATGACCAGCAGACATGTTAATCTAGTGCAAGGGGAGCCCACAGTCAATGGGTAAAGGGCAAGTTTATCCCACGCGTGGGATGAGCACTAAGCTAGACCATCAGAACAGAACAAAACAAAACAAAACAAGGAAAAGAAAACTACCAAGAGAGTGACTCACTAAGTTACCTGCAACCCAAACTAAACTCCATACAGTTTTCGCATTCATATTATTTTCTACACATGTAAATGCTCCATATTTGTATAGTGCCTTTCCAGTCTTTCCGACCACTGAAAGCGCTTTTACACTACATCCACTCACATTTATACACTAAGCCTAAGGGATTGAACTGCCAACCTTCCAATTAACAGGCAACCCGCACTACCTCCTCAGCCACAGTCTCCCCATGTATGAAACATAATAGAAAACATGTTCATATCCCACCAACTACGCAGCCAATACCTACCTGGGTCTCCCTGACTAAGTTAGCCTACACCTAACGTTACATGGAGCTCCCCTTGTAACAGCGGTTGCCACATGATACGCTGCAGCCAGACGCTGCCCTGACTCCGGGCTCTTTTGATGGATAAAGCAATTGTGGCAGGACAGCCACATGACACGCTAAGAGTGCCAGCTCTTCATGTGGAGGACAATAGCATAACACACCTGCGGTTAACCAACAGGTGCCTGTTATCGGTTAATCACTGCACACACCGCTGAACTGCTGGTCTGGCCAGACCAACTGCCCTGCAACGTCAGTTCCACCGGCTTCATATCCATTCAAAATGTAGGCTTATTTAGGTCCTATGAAATAAATAAATAAATAAACGAAAAGGACATTTACTCTTTCATTTTAGTTAGTTTTAGTTAGTCTTTCAAACCTACAATACAGTTTTAGTCAGTTATCGTTTTTTTGTAAAGGATCGTTTTTTTATTTCAGTTAACGACAATGTTTTTTTACATCTAGTTTTCGTTATTTCGTTTGTCTTCGTTAATGATTGTAACCTTGCTCTGAGAGACTGTGCTGATATATAACCTAGCTGAGCCTGTCCAAATCCTTCCTCTGGGCTGATAGGATGGTTTCTGCTTTTAGCTCACTAAACCAGCTGAATTACTGTGGCAAGCTGTGAAATGCCATTTATTTTCTGAAATAGGTGTATTTAATCCTATTTTAATCCTTATTTTAGATACTCTCAGCCTCAAATTGTGTTTGTGTTTCAAGGCGGAATCTGTTTAATAGACAAGTTGTGACCTATGAATTAAAAAAAATACTACATTTATACCGTGAGTATCTTAGATACTCAATGCCAAGGTTTTGGCATTGAGTGTTGAAAAGTGGTGGGGAAAAAGGGGCTCAGATTAGTGGTGTAAAGAGACACTTCGCTCACGAGACATCACGATACGCGATATTAGGTTCACTAGAACGAGACACAAAGATCCTTAAACAGTATTTTAAAGATATCCTCAATGCTGAGATGTATTAGCGGGGGGTCTGAGGGTCCTCCCCCAGGATCTTCAAACACTTCATTTCCTGCATTCTGATGAAAATGTCTGCACCAGTTTATGGTGGAAATGTTTTTATTTATGTAAAAGCATGTGACATTTCAAAATATATAAATATAACAGAATATAATGGAATATAATGGAGGGAGAGAATGGAAAACTTGGCCTACTGCGCGTTTTTGGGTCATTTTATAATCATTTCATAATCCTTTTTTTGGACAATGCACGTTTCTTCTGTAATTTAATTACATTGCATGTTTTCTTAATGTGCAAATAAACCTTTTGTGTTGGCATTTTCATTTGGTATTTGGCATTTCAAAAAGTGGTGGGGACATGTCCTCAGTGTCCCCAGTGTAAATGACACCTATGCTCAAAGCGCTTCAGAGTAAAGGGGGGAAATCAACCACCAATTTTGAGACCTATTTTAAGATCTATCCATTTGCAACTTTTCAAAGACCCCAAAATGAAACTTTAAACATTCTGATTACATGTCACTATAATGGCCAACTATTATCTGTCCTTTATGGATGTTTTAGTTCATTTAGTTCAACATTTCTTACACATTCTTACAAATATTCGACTAAAATGTAGAGTCTGGGTAGAGAACTGTTAAGGAAGACTGCCCAGATGACCTAGGTTTATAACCCACATCAGCAAACATCCATCCTGGTCATAATATTCAGCACTAAACACTCCACAGGCTGCATTGGACTGCAGAACAGAAAACTGTATTGTCCTTGGAACATCAATAAAGTACCACATTTCTCCTTTTTCAGAATTTGAAAATGAAGCATTTTACTTTTATCAAGCAAAAATAATGTTGGACATCGAAACAGTTCTATGTTAATCAGGTTAGGCCCAGTTATGCCATGCCATGCCAATGCCAGTCTGTTTTCCTGAGTCTTGAATGTCAGCTTTCGAGCAAAATTAGTTCAAAGAATCTTGCATTTCCAGTTTCGCCTCAGGCTACGAGTTGACCTATTATGAGAAACAAGACCCCAGGGATTTGAGGAAGCAGGGAAAACCTCCAACAGGCCTCAAGTGTTTGAACTAGTTAGCATGACAGCTTACTCACACCTCTGTGCGAATGGATTTTATGGACCTGAACGCTGAACTGCACCAATTGGAGTAAATGACTGTCTAATTAGCTACAACTAAGATAGAGTCACTACATAGTATAAGATCATTAAAATAAGTCACTTTTGTTTGTTTAGACTGGGGGTTCGTCAACTGTTTCAAAGCAACCTGGGGAACCCTGGGATCCAGATTCAGTAAAAACTACTGCTGTCCTTGTCTGTGAGGGGCCACAGCAGTAAAAGATGAATAAGCCCCCTGAGGGACTTTGGATTTCTAGTGACGTAACACTTGAGAAGACAATGGTATGAGTCCTATATGGTAGGGTTCAACTGAGAAATTGCAAACTTAAGAATGATGATATTATTACTTTTTGCATATTATATGCTATGGCAATATACGAATCTAACTCAAACTGATTTTGTTAAAAAACAATCAGCTCTCTATGTATGGCAACATGATGTCATGGGGGTGTGCTGAGTGCAGGCTGAGGACTGAGGTGTGGACCCAAATGCAGACCAAAAGGCGAAGAGGTTGCATTTCAAAAACATTTATTGACACAAAAAAACTTACTGAACACAAGGCAAAAGTCCAGTCAAAAGTAATCCAAACTGAAACTGTAGGGAAAAATCCAAAAACAAAGAGTATCCACAAGGTTATCCAAAAGATACAAAAAACACGGCACAGTGGAAGAAACAAGCAAGCATATACACACACACAGGAACTAACGAGCAGAACAGGTGAAGGGAATAAGGACTAATCAGGCACCGCAGACACACAGTGACTAAGACAGAGTGCTACAGCAAGGAAACCAGACAGGAAACTAATACAGAACAGAATAAAGAATAAACCGAAAAGACTACAAACACAAGCAGACACAGATCCAAAAGCAAATGCACAAGAAACAAATCATCAAGACAACATTAAACTAACTAACAACAGGAACCAAACTAGACAAAAACACCAGGCACAGAAGACTACAAAATAAAACAGGAAGTGAAGTTCACGGAACACTCATGGACAGATCTACCAAAGTAAAACATGGAACGACTGCAAAATCAGGACATGGACAGGACCAAACTAAAACATGGAGATAAAAGACTAAGGACAAAGACACAGACCATAAGTAATAAAACACAGAAGTACATCGGCCAAGAAAACACTAAACATGAACTAAAGCACAGGACTAAGAACTATGATGAGAGACAAGACAGTTACTAAGAAAACTTAAAGTGAATGAACAAAATAATAAACTAGACTGCAAAACTCCAAACCATGACAATATCAAATAAACACAGGAAAAAACAACAGCACAAAACCAAATCCTAACACATGAAAATACAGTGTGGAATTAAATCATCTTTCTTGAGGTGGCCCTGAGTAGTTCATCGGTGTAATTAGAGCACGTTAACACAGTATTAAGTTATTTATGTTATTTGTGTCTGTGAGTGTACAGGGTATAATGAAATCGTGTGTAATCCTGCTAATGAGCTGTCCTGGCAGAAGCTGTTATGGAGAACAAACAAGGAGAGCAGAGCAACAGAAAACCAGAGCAAGGAATGAAAGAGAGCTATGATGGAGAAAAGAAAAGGAATGTCCCACCTGAGCTTTTGTTATTGTCATTTTCTATGTGACACCGTGTGTGAGTTGGTGTTTCATGCTGATTTAAAGCCCCTGTTATAAGGCGCATATGTAAAGGTCCGCAGGCCGCCAGACATCATGCCTCCAGTATCCCCACACAGCAGCCCCCACCTCTCTTGACCACACTGCTTAGACTTCCTCTACCATGGTCAACCCCCTCTGTCCCCCCCTCTGTCTCTGCTCTTCATCAGCTCTCTGCAAGGGAATGTGAAGAAGAATGACCTAAAAACCCTCCAGGGGCTTGAGTTTCCAGGCAGCATACTACATAAAATAAGTACAGCAATGTAGTGTACACATTTTGTATGTATCTATCAATAATTTTAGAAATAAGCTGAGACATAGTTTAGCACAGTACTTGACAACAATGCATCCCATAAACACCCATCTGTTACACAAGTATAATGGATCTGTCATAGTCACAGGACACACACACACACACACACACACACACACACACACACACATCAAGAACGCTCATTCATAATCAGGGGTGTGGCACAAAATTCTGGACTCTAGACATTCTCGATGGGCCCTTCCCAGCATCCACGGCTATTCATTCTATCACCATTCATTCTGTGGGCCCTCCTCACATAAGGGCCCTGAATACCCAGTCCCCTTTTCCCACCCAGTCCTACGCCCTTGTTCATAATACATGCAAGTGTACACAAACACTGTCATTAGCAGACTAAGTGCAAAAAGACCCCACCCTTATCACAACCATCAGAAATGTTAGTACCTAAACCTAAGTCACTGAATTTATGCATGTCGACAGGCTAACCCTACAGCTAACAGTAACAGGTAGGGTTAGCCTCCCTTATGTTGCTGCAACGTAGGAAACAGGGCATTTCATACGGACGCTGAAGGGTACCTTTAGCGTAAAATCCTTACGCTTTGTCACGCTGTCTGAAAGTGTCAGTTATGACACATTGAGATGAGAATGTGTTGTATTTCGCTCTCCTTTTAATTTTCTGTCTGTTAATAACGCTTGTATTCTCCCTGAAGTCAGAGCAAATGTAAAGCTCCAAGGACATGAATACTTGACCACAACCACAAGACTGTTAAGAGTGTTTGGTCTACTTCATAACATTTGAAGGAGAACCTCATAACCTTTTTAGTTATACTCAAATGTTTCAAATGTTTTCAATTCTATTTTCTATTTTTTTAACTTCTGCCTGAGGGTGGAGGGGTATTGCAGTGGGAATTTACTGTTACCTTCCGGTGATAATATAATGGCTACATCTGCAGATAATACACCACCAACTCACTGGCAGACCCCTCTTAACCTTCTCCCCTCCATTTTTTAAAACTGCTCAGTCTTTTTCCTCTTCTCTGCCCCCTGTCCTGAGGGTCAAAAGCTCAGGGGCTCCCAGTTGGGACTATTCCTCTGCTGTCTACATGTGAGATTTACTCAGACAGGCTCTGTATATCACTCAAGAATAGTGGGACATGTCAGGCTATCTCTTTGCAGCCCTCTGCCCTGCAAGCTCTCAGACGAAAATTCTTTGCTTTAACTTCCTTAATTTTTCCGTGAAGACATTAACAACTGCCTTACACCATGGTGATAACCCCACTATTAGTCTTGTAGATACTAAATCCCCCGTAGAGATTCATAGTCACATTAAATGGAACTTCTGTAGGATGTGTTTTAGCACTCTTTAATCTTCTGGTTGTAAAATGTTCTCTCTAACTGTTAAGCCACCCTGCCAGCTTGCATGTACACTAACAGCAGGGGATAGTTTACTGTGTTAGTTCCAGGGTTGTGGGTAATAACCTCTTATTGGGCTGTTACATGTGGGTTATTTTGTTGTATCGAAATTGATGTGTAGCTGACTTATGTGTCTCCTGCTGTTGTTTACAAATGCCCACTTCACACTCACCTTCTACTGGAATTGGAACTGCAAGCAAAACGTATGTTTTTCAGTCTGGTATATTAGTTTTTTTTTTCTTTTCACATCCTTCCAGTAAGATCCCTGGATCCCTGGAAGAATACTGGAAGCTTATTTGTGTTAGACAGTGCCACCTTAAAAAAAACAGATCATCTTAATAATATTTTATTAAATGAAAGCATATGTTGTCCATAGCAATATATTGTATAATGGATAGACTGTGTATCAGAAGGTAGAGCGGGTCATCCACTCATCAGAAGGTCGGTGGTCTGATCCCCGGCTCCTCCAGTCTGGATGTTGAAGTGTCCTTGAGCCAGATACTAAATCTCAAATTGCTCCTGATACATATCAGTGTGTGAGTGTTTGTGAAGTGTGTGTTAGCTCTATTCTGATGTGCAGTTGGCACCTTGCAGTGCAGCCACTGACATCAGTGGCTGATGCTGGTGTTCATGTTTGTGAACAGGTGAATGTGACATGCATTGTAAAGTGCTCTGAGTGATCAGAAGACTAGAAAGGTGCTTTATAAGTACAGTCCATTTACATGTTTGGGAATCTACATATTGCATTGCATCACAGTGAGGATACCAAGCGCAAACCTGTGAAAGTTTACTGATTACAAAATGACTCCAACTATTCAACCTCCAAATGTATCCTCAATATAGGACCAGTACCCTGTATGAAACACAATATAATGTAAAAGTCATCACATACATTATCCATCCATCCATCCATCTTCAGCCGCTTATCCTGCATACAGGGTCGCGGGGGGCTGGAGCCAATCCCAGCTGACATCGGGCGAAAGGCAGGGTACACTCTGGACAGGTCGCCAGTCCATCGCAGGGCCACACATATACAAACAACCACTCACACTCACATCCACACCTAAGGACAATTTTGGAGACACCAATTAATCTAGCCTGCATGACTTTGGATGGTGGGAGGAAACCGGAGCACCCGGAGAGAACCCACGCGGACAACATGCAAACCCATGACCTTCTTGCTGTGAGGCGACAGTGCTAACCACTGCACCACCGCGCCACATACATTACATATTTTTCAGTAGTATCTATAAAAAAATCTCATTGTTCACCAATGAACTGAAGTCTGTGAATGGTCACTTCTGATCTACTGGTAATTTTGTACTCAAATATATGTACTGTATATGACCTTGTGCTTTAGTGATGTAAATATTGATTTTATCATCTTGATTTCAAAAATAGCGCCAATGTGAGAGCAAAAGGAAGGTTCTGTTTATTTAGCATAATTGCTACAATGGGGCTGTGGCCATATAGCCCTCCCCCGGCTAGCCATCTAAAACAACTTAGTGTCCAAAAGAGAATAAAGCCAGCAAATTGTTAAAAAAAAAAGGTCCTTGTAACATCCGACCATGAGCCCAGTGAATCCCTGCCATGATCCCTACTCGACTTCTAAGCTCCACGCTCTCAGTTGGCCCAGACAAGCAATGATCCCATGGCGTGTAAGAGACTTGAATCAATAATAGACCACAAGGTCCTGGTCCGGTTACCCCAGTGCGCCCTCAGGCTCTGAGAGAGCACCACTTCTTCAAAGTCAAACTTCAGGATGTTTAGCTGAAATCATGAATCTTAACAAGATGTGACGAGTTAATTTATGCAATATAATCAATATTTAAAACGGAGCATAATGATTGCCTAGTAATATACAGTGTGCATGGACAGATTGTGGTTTCAGGTTAAATGTTAATAAAGTAAACATGCTGTTTTTGTGCTGCCAGTCACTGCTGACTTTTTCAATATTTGAACATCATGATCTTTCCCTAATTTACCCAAGTGCTTTCAGTGCAATAAACATGCTTTAAATTAATTAATTAATTAATTTAAGCAATGCTGTACATTTAGTATGAAAATTTTGAGACATGGCACATATGTTCATTGAAAATCTTTCCTCATTATTTCATCAAAAGGTGGCATTATGTTTCTGTATGTATTTGTAACATATGTTCCCATGTACAGAGCTAGTTCACACAGCACACTTTCACTAAGAGTTAGTTCACATTAAACCAGTTTCTTTGTCATGCATCAAATTACAGCAATCAATTTTGATATACCCATCTTGCATTTACACTAACAGGAAACTGTGGACAACCCGTTCTTACGTTTAACCAGCAATTTATGAGCTCAGAGCCTCAACCTGCTTGGTGCCCTGAAGTCATGAAGAACATAATTGACGGTGTTGGTTTTTCAAAGGATAGCTCTTGGCTTCCTGCCCTCTCTGATCCATCTATTGACCTTGACAGAGAGGCCTTGCTTGGGGACATTTGTAATGATTATTTTTCTTTCCTCTTTTTCTTTTTTAGTATTGTTAGGTGCACCAAGTGAACTCCAAGATACATTAATAACTAAGTAAGACATTGATGACAAAATTTTCATGTTCCTCAGCACCTTGTACCTTTCGTCCTTTCCCTCCTCTATCGCTCTCAGCTTACTGACATAATGAGAACAGATGCAAAATGTACTGTAATCAAAGAAAAGAGCCAAAACAGTAAAGAAAGATACACATTACAGTCAAGTTAAATAATGCAGAGACCAGAGCAGGGAGACAAACATAAGTTTATGGAATGCAAAGATTTTTAGCCAGGACTTTCAAAGGCTTTATTCACATCAAAGCCAGATCAAAAAGAATTCATAACCCACGTGATTTGAAATTATGTATCAGCAAGCTGGTCTTATCTTGGCACTGAGCTGTTTACTTCCTGAATTCATGAATCAGCAGTACTTTAGTTGACCTACATAGCACCAAACCCCAGAGACAAAAAGACAGAGAGCACCGATGACCAGTGCACTTTTTAAAATGTCAGTGGGAGAAACTGGCTGGCATAGAGAGCCAGACTGTAACTTTACTTATTGTGCACTGTAGGTTTTACAGGAAGTCACAGGTGTAAGTGAGACTAAGTGTAGTGACAGTGAGTCAGCAAGTACACCATTCACTCATTGATTCACTGATTGACTGCATCATTCAGTAATTAATTTAGGTAGTCACTGTCCATAAGATAAGTCAACAACATGCAGTAATGGCTTTCACTTTAACTTAACTTAACTAAGTACATTTACTCAACTCCTTAAGTTCAAAGATATTTTTCGAGATATTTTTCATTTTATACAGCTTTATACTTGTACTCCACTACATCTCAGAAGTGTGCTTTTTACTCCACTACATTTGTCGGACAGCTTTAGTTACTAGTTACTTTTCAGATTACAATTTTGAACATATGATGATCTTAAGAAAATAATGCAGTGCTGTATACCCTGATTCTACATTGCACTGTAACTTTTATTATTTTTTAATGTGTATTTTTTCAATTTCCCTATGTTGCTTTTAAACTTTTTTATATTTCCCTGTTGCCTTTTTGTTTTATGTAAAGCACTTTGAATTACCTTGTTGTTGAAATGTGCAATACAAATAAACTTGCCTTGCCTTGCCTAGATTAAACTACCCAACAGTATATACAGTAGTTAAAATGAGCTCAACCTTAAATATCTTTAGCATTAAAATAGCTAACTAGCTAACAATAATTTATGTTACTGGGTTGTTTCATCTCTGTTATTTTACAGACTTAGTCATTTACACTCTTTATATAATTTATTTGTATATTTATTTGTATATCATATTTGTTTGTCGGAATGCACAGTCAGGATTGCACTCAATTTTGTTGTCACTGTTCTGTGCAATGACAAAGGGATTTTATTCTGACTTAAAATGCAACGTACACATTAATGCAGCAGTAATATTACTTGAAAAACACCATGTATAATTAAACTCTGCAGGGACAATTTTTCTCCATGATACTTTGTAGTAAATTTTGCTGCTAATAGTTTTAGTGACATACTTTTACATAAGTAAGGTTTTGAATGCAGGACTTCTTGTTTTGGAATATTTTTACAAGGTGAGGATCTGAATACTTCTTCCATCACAGTTCGTTCATTCAATAATTCATCTCCCCCAAAGAGCCATTGATATTACATTATGTCTTCATTCTTTCCTTCCTTCCAGTCAGTCAGTCAGACAATGATTCATTTATTATGGTCCAATACATTCCAGTACAGTGATGAGTATTGTAATGAAGTGAGCTGGGATTGAGCCTAATGCTTTTCACAGCCATTTCACAGCTACAGCGAGTCTGTGCAGCATGAGAGCCGTTAAGCCCTCACAGACCAACATCGCCTGCAGAGACAAGGGTTATTCAGGGGTGGAGATTGGGTCATCTGTTGAAAATCTTCCGAGAGAAATTTGCCGGTGAATGTAAAGCATCAAATCACATCTTCCAAGATATCTGTGGATGCTCACTTGTCGACTGTCTAGCTGGGGGGATAAACAGTCATTCAAGATTAATTTTACAATCCATTATTCAGGCAGCTGATGTGAGAATTCAGAACTACGCTCTTCAGTGATGACCCTATTGTCACATCTGCTGCAGCTCTCTAGCACTGCTGCCCCCCCACTGTGAGCAGGAAAAAAACGTTTCAGTTTTACTGGGACAGTCAGCTCGTGTATGAACAGACTTAAGCTGAGATTATTCTGCCAATGACACCAAATGTGAATGTTAAAAACTTCTACAGAAATAAACCAATGTAATGTGGAAGGGGCTACTGACTCACCCGCTTTGTTGTTAAACACACACACACAAAGGCAGGCCCTTAAAGGATGGTGGGTGAGGGGGTTACTGTGCTTACGACAGACAACAGCTGAGGAGCATCAGTCTATTTATGTTCTCCCTTCACTTAAGTCTCTCAGAAGGAGGTGTGATCCTTATGGCGTGCCTGAGAATCTGAGGTCACATGAAAAGTGAGGACAATCCCTTATTTAGTTGTCCTAACCCACATTTCAGGAGAACTGTCCCATATTGGATGAATCTAAAACACAAAATCCAGTATTTGTTCAGTCTGGGCTTCATTGTCCCACTGTCACTTAAATTTAATGGGGTCAAATGGACATGGAATGGCGATAGCTGGAGCTATATCAATACAATTTTGTACAACAGTACAACAGTACAAAATTAGTCAGTCCTTAGTCCAAACCTTATAAAAAGAAACAGCACCATTGGTACTATAGGTGGATTTTGTTAATCCAAAACATTATGCAATTTAGGACCATATGCCTCTGAGTTATTTATGGTAATTTAGGGGTTTTAACGACCTGAAGAGAGTAACATAAATGTGATATTTTTAGACACATTTTAAAAGTTGGCTGGCTTTTTAAACAAGATTCAATTCAATCAAGGAATGGAAATGAGTATTTCTCCACCAGAATGTAATCCTGCCTGTGTGGAAAAAAGCCACCGAAACAGTTTTTGGTGGTTAATGTAGGGACATAAAGTTTACAGAAAATAATGGAAGAGTTAAGAGAGTGAATAAATGAGAAAGACTATAGATAAAATCATAACTTTTATTTTGATTTTTTATTCAGGGCTGGTCAAAACATTCTGTAGGGGTGGATGGCAGTCTGGTGGAATAGACTCAGCTTCAGTTTTTCCAAAAATCTTTGCTTAAGCCCTGCTCTTGCTTCCATCAAATGGAAGTAGAAAAAAAATTAAAAGATTAGAATAGTAAAAGATAGCACTGCCTACTATTCATTGAAGTACACTGATGAGGTAAATCTAGCTGAAAGCCATAACCCTTCTCACTAATACACAAAATAGATGGAGATAGAGAGCAGATGGTGTAAAATGAGCTGCAGCACATCAGGAGGATGTGCACCTCAGTGGCCTACATGCAGAAAAAGGATTTGTGCAGTCAGAAGTGCAGGAACTTGTTACCTCTGTGTTTCCAGAAAGCCCCTCCTTGGACAAACCCCTCTGCCTGAGCGTCACTCAAAGTTCACTCCAGTCCAGTCCCCTTTCCTAAGCTCAAATACACACTCACACACAACCACTGTCATCCACACAAACGCACACACACACACACACACATTCACACAGCGCCAGACGCGTTTGCAAATAGCCCGCCTGCCGCTTCCAGCGCTACTTTTCTTTTCAGGAGGCGCACAAGAAGAAAACCTGTTGGATCTTACTGAAAGCATTTTGTTGCCGTTGTTGTGCGGATTTGACCAAAGTGTTCCTACTTTTCTCGTTTTTCTTCGCTCTCTTCAGTGACATCTAAAGTGACAACTTTCTTTGGGACCTTCTCCTAGGGGTTAATGTGTGACTAAACTGCTTAATTGCATATCAAGGTTCCTGAACCGCGCAGTTGGATTAAAATCAGCATTAATTAATGGGCACAATGAATAATTCCGTGAAATAACTCTCTCTTCCGGACCCAAGGATTTCAAGGTATGCACTTATCAACCGTGACTACATTACAATAATCTATTCATCTCGGAAGCGTGATACAGTGGACTGTAATTTACTTTAATTTCGGCTTCAAGTTGAATAGCCTCTCGCAGTTATAGCTCTCCAGCTGGCTTGATGAATTTGAATGGTTTAAGTGTGTTTGTGTGAGATTAGATAAGAGAGAGAGAGAGAGAGAGAGATTTTCTGTGGGGTCTAGTTTTTAGCCACCCCTTTATTATTCCTTTTGAATCCCTTCTGCGCTTTTTGACATGAACTTTGATTTATTTGATGATTTATCTGTCATCCAGCTGACCTACTGGGCACGCTCCCGCGCATGTGTAGATGGCCCAAAGGTCTGTTTTGTTTGAAGCAGGTGCAATGTCGCAGTGTGTCAGTGTGGGTCTAAGGATAGAGACTGTCATGTGTTGTGCAGATTGCAAATCCCCATGAGTCAAATTTGTGTTTTTGGGGCTGTATGCATAAAATTGGCTTGACTTGATGTGTGTGTAGGTGGGTGTGTGTATGTGTGTGAGTGTGTGTGTGTGTGTGTATGCAAGAGAGAGAAAGGGAACAAGAGAAAGAGCTAGTGAGAGACAAAGAAAGAGAGAGAGACTGCCATCTGGATTTTGGGACATGTCACTGTGGTGCACTTTGCTGCTCTCCATCAGTCTGGATGTTCTTTTTCCTCTCAGTGATAATCACAGTCCAGCTTCTCCTCTCCTTGAGTGAAGATGTGTCGGGGAGTGTGTGTGCCGGTGGCACTGCTGACTCTACTGGTTCTGACACTGGTGGTGCCCATGGGCCAGACCTGCCCCAGAAGCTGTAACTGCTACCAGGCCAGCGAAGTCCACTGTACCTTTCGTTCCCTGCTCACCATACCTCCTGGCCTGCCTGCACACACACGGCGCATCAATTTAGGGTAATAGAATGCATGTAAGCACATACATAAATAAGACTCTAAGCTAAAGGGCTTGTAACTTGTAAAGACTCACACAAAGTTTGGAATCAGGTGTCAAACAGTTAAGTAATGAGCTAACTTGGAAATACTACTATTTGATGACTCATTGACATGTGAGGTGATGATGCTGTTTTTGTACTCCCGTAGGTTCAACAGCATCAGCAGGATCCATGACAGTTCTTTGGCTGGGCTGAAGAGGGTGGAGCTTCTGATGCTCCACAGCAATGACCTCCACCATCTCCCAGATTCAGTGTTCAGAGATATGAAATCGCTACAGGTAAAAAGGAAAAAGAGCAACAACAACATGCAATGAACCATCAATATTAAAATATATTAATAAAAAGAGAGGGTATTCTAGTCTAAACTATAATAGTGTTTTTTGGGTAGGAGAGATGACAAGTGAGGCTTAGACAACATTTTTAGGAGGTGGAAATGATCTTACAGAAGCCTCTGCTTCTTCTTGTTTTACAGTTATTCTTAATGGATTTAAAGTAGACTATCTCTCAGGAAGCTATCGGCAGGCAACATTTAAAGTGACCTGAACTGTCCTCTGCCAAACCAAACTATCGATGCTGGATTATAAAGCATACGGTTGTTGGGGGCAATAAACCAGTCTTTCCTCACATATTTAACCTTTGACTCTTTGAAGATGGTTTTTGCAGGACACAGATGTAAAAATCAAACCTGGATCAAGTCTACAGAAAATGTACTTCCCTCAGGCAGGGAGGATCATACAGGGGGCTCCTGCACTATTTCAGAAGTGATTATTGCTGAAAGCTCAGCTCTTAAACGTTCTACATGTGTAGTGATTGTAGTTTACAGTCTGCATAGCTCAGTAACTATGAGAAATGAATTTTCTTAAACTGTTTAATAGGTCAAATTTCAGTTTTTAACAACATGATTAATGTAGGGTCTCTCAAGATATATAGCATTTCTTGAAATAGTGTGATACAATTTAGAGCAGATGCAACATTGATAAATGTGCCTAAATCTTGCAGCCATACTGTTAATAATGAATGGATTCATTAAAGAATACATTTAAAAATTGATCTGTGAAATCAGTATGCAAACTAATACAGAACATGATTCTGTTCATATAACATTTCTGTACAACTAATGCATCATTTATGCGCTATCATTCTTTCCACTGCTCAGTGACAGGGAACACGCTGGACATTTTAGCAGCAACCTAAGGGCAGAGTTAGCAGTCCATGGGGAAGTGATATTACTCAACAAGCAATTGTTCCCTTCATCTCCCAGGCAGATGCTGATATATTTGTCATTGTGTTATAATATGATCCATATTTTCGTGTGCTGACATCTTCACGTGCTAGATCTGTCAGCAGCTGGAACTCTTCCAGCTAAGTACCCTCCCCGGAGAGCAGATTTATCATAAGCCTCACAGAAACTAAAATTCCACAACCTGGTCTTCATGGTCTGCCTTCTTAAAGTTTGGTGGGTTCTCCACACATGTCTAGAATAGCTTCCCTAGAGTCTTCTGCTGGGGATAAAGGGCTAAATTTCATATTTGAAAAGTTGGAGACCCCCAGTATTAGAATATCCTATTAGTTTTCCCTGCTTTTACCCTATAAACTCACAGCATAAATATATCATCTGAGTATGTGCTGTGGGCTATTTTCTCAATTTTTACATGTGAGATGGTGAGCTGCTGGAAGGATTTCCTCATATTTTATGAATTCACGTGCAGTCATTTCTGCTTTTTCACCCAACTCTTCATTCTCATTCCAATTCCCTTCACATCATTTGTCATAAATTCAATTTACAAGCAGGTGGTGTTCAGTGACAGACGTATGATCATAGCATTGACTTGGTTTCTTATCTGTGATTTGATTGCTCTTCTAATCCTTCGTTTCTTCTGCTCACTCCATTTTCTCCACCCCCACAGATACTAAAGCTGAGCTATAACAAGCTGAGAGAGATCTCTTCATCTCTGACCTTCTCTGGCCTGACCTCACTGCTGCGTCTGTACTTGGATCACAACCTCCTCCAGCACATCCACCCCCGGGCCCTGCTTCAGCTGCCTAACCTCAGGCTGCTGTGTCTGCAAGGGAACAGGCTACATCAGCTACACCCTCACACTCTGTGCACACTGTCCCTCCTGAATACATATTACTTCTCTACACTCAGGTGAGCTTTAACACAAATGTAATGATCATTGTTGGAGAAGTTACAACATTTTGAAACTTTAGCTTTAGCAGTAAGTAGTTATTGCCCTGCTGGTGCTTCTGACAGTGAGAACAGCAAGGAATGTTAGCTTTCTGTTGTCTGTAAAATATGTTATCCCTACATTGGACACAAATCCAATCAACAATGAACTTAATTTGTAGTTTTTTTAACCAAAAAAGTGGGCATTACATCCATCCTAAATAAAATAATCTGGGTGATCTTGACAATTAAACTGAGTTGATGTACGACCAAGCAAAAGCAAAATTTAGTTAAACTGGTGAAACTACCCACCAGATCTGATAATGCGATGTATGATTAGCAGCAGCCATACAAAAAAAGTAATACTTCCATTTTTTTTTTTTGGTATTTAGACAAATACTCCTCTGTCACTAAAGCTATAGCATTGTCTCTTTACCGTTTCTGATCTACTTGTAACTACTGCTGAGGAATAACTTTGGACTGAACATGAAGGTGATAATGGAAATGATAAAAATGATGGATGGTTTGCTTACCCCTAACCTGTCACCTCTCACTGCCCACTCCTACTCTTTCATCCGTTCCTCCATTCCTGTATGACTTTGATTCAACCTCTGTGTTCTCCCTCCCCCTCTTTATCTCAGTAATTTCTTTCCTCCGTTTCCCCTCCTGTAGACACCTAGACATGTCCAACAACAGTCTAACCACTCTGCCTAGAGAGACCTTAGCAACAGCACCTCTGCTGGAGACTCTTGTGCTGCAGGCTAATCCATGGAGTTGCGACTGTAGGATGAACTGGCTTCTCACTTGGAGTCTGGCTCATCCAGGTGACTGCCATGTCTGAAATATGATTTGTTGTTTGTCTCCCACATGCACATGTGTATTATGGTGGTCATTTGTTATGTCTTTGTGCAAGATTAAGTCAGTCTGTGATGCAAAAATGCTGTGGTTAATGTAACATGTGGGTTGCTTGAGTGACTCAAGGAGAAGAAATGGATAAGGAGGTATGATGAGAAGGAACATGGGGAATTGATTGAGAAACAGTGGACTCATTTGTTGATATATTGATAGACAGCCTAAGAACTATAAATCTAATCCAGCCAAATGATAGAAAGATAGGATGAATGTACTTTCGGCTACATCTGGTTTTGTTATCCTGATACCGCTGACATTTCTCCACCTGCTTTTCATCCTACACTCTTCTCTGTTTTCCCCCATTTTCTGTATCTCTTCCAGTCTGTCTTGTGGCTGTTATTGAGATGTGAAAGAGGGCTGGAGCGTGAAATGTGTCTCATTGATATGCCAGACTTAACCTGCCATGACTAAGCTATGATGACAGCATTGATGTGTGCAGGCAGCTGAAGTATAAGCTAATGATTGCTGTATAATAATGAAGTGATGCATATTTCTGATTTATGTGTAGATGAAGTCTCCGTACCTAATTAGTAACAGATATAAAGGGTAATGAATGCTTAAGAAGAGATGGCATGACTAATATATGACACCACTAATATGTGCAGATAACTGAAATGTTCACTAATATGTTTGTATAGTTGCTATGATGTTATACACAGTTGATAAGCCAGAGATGATAAGGCTGCCTTTTATCACACAATTTTCTCCGTATCCCTCTTTCAATTAGGCATAATGAAATGTCCCAGGGGCCCTCAGTGTCCAATCTGTGCTTCGCCCAAATCCCTTCAAGGGCAGGGCTTGCTTGAGCAGACTGACCTATCATGCACCTCACCAGTCATCCCCTCCCCAGGAAGAGACACACCTTTGGAGACAGAACTCAGTGAAATCCAATCAAGTGAATCCTTCAGAGAGCCTTTAGGCACGGCTTCTCTGGGTCTGTCTGACCAACAGGGGAACAGTGTTGATCTGAGTTGCAACATCACTCATTCTGAGTCCCCGGATATTGCTCCTCCTGATCTCTCCCTTTCCTCTTCTTCTCCTCTCCCCCTTGCTCTGTCGCTCTCCTTGGATTGCCCTGTGGAGCAACAGAGCTATGAGAAACTTTGGAGGATCCTAGCTTACTACAGTGAGACTGCGGTTCGCCTGGAGAGGGAGATCATGCTGAGTAAAACCCCGGCATTGGCCTACCGTTTCAGGCAGGCATCAGAGACAGACGGATATTATCACACGGGAGTCAAGGCTTCCGTTAAAGCCAGACCACAATGGCTGCTGCAGCCAGCCGTTAGCATTCAACTAAACAGAGCGCAGTCTAACGGACACAAAGTTCAACTTATATACTCAACAAGAGTTTCTGCTCATCCTGACCCTACTTCTCATCCCTCAATATCCTCCCCTGCATCTCACCCATGGGTACTGATTTCAACTAATCATACCAACACAGCACTGGCCGCTGTTGCCGGAAGTAAGGTGGAGCTAGCATGCCCTCTTCTAAGTTCTGGTAACCCCAAAGTACATTGGATTCTCCCAGATGGGTCCAAGCTCAACACCCCCTCCAGCAGCCTAGATAGTAGGCTTTCAGCCTCAACCTCTGGTTTACATCTGCACGAAGTGCAACTCTCAGATGCCGGGATCTACTATTGCATAGCCCGGTCAGGCAGGGATGTAGATGTTCTTTCTCTTCGCCTGGCAGTGGCGGAGTCCTCTGTTCCGCCTTCAGGAGAGCAAGTGGGGCCCCGTGTCACCGGAACAGTTGGGGAGCTTGTCCGTCTGTTCTGCAACGCATCTGGTTCACCAGCGCCTCATATGAGTTGGGTGTTACCAGATGGAAACATAGTACGGCGGGGATTAGCTGTATCAGGTGGGCTCACTATACAATCAAATGGGAGTCTCTCTCTGCCTAAACCTTCTCAGAGAGATGCTGGTCATTACCGCTGCATTGCAGTCAACCAGTATGGTAGTGACTCTCTGTCCATGCAGCTGGAATTAAGCTCACGATATCCCCCTCCACTTAGGACTTCATTTCCTCGAGGGCCACAGTCAGCCGCTGGCCGATCAACCAAGATACGGGCCCCATTACTACGTCAACTGGAGGAAGGATCGGGGGATGAAGAGGAACAAGAAGAGAGATCTCTTATTTTCAATAGAAATCGTCCAAGACTTCTCCAACCTCCTCCAAACAGACGTTATCCAATTGGAAAACCTCGAAAACAGGGGCCTATGAGAGAAGGCCCCCTGAGAAGAGGAGAAGGGCCTGTATCATCCACTGACCAGAGAAGAAATATCTTTCAGAACAGACATAGAGTTAGAACAAACAAACAAAAGATAGACCCTCAGAAATGGGCTGACCTCCTGGCTAAGATACGACAAAAGACTGCCCAAACTAATAACAGCCAGCCTGTCACAGCAGGAATGACCACAGCTGAACCGGTGGGAAGAGACAAAGGCGGAGACGCAAGAAGATATGAAGATGATGATACAGAGAGAGGTAGAGCTGCGGAAGCAGGGGTGGAAGCAGAAATTGAAGGGTCAGCTGTTGATGAAGCTGATCTGCAAGAGGAAGGCCTACAGCCATTTCACCCTGTTCTCACAGAAATGGAAACACACACAAAGACAAAAACAAACACTAAAACAGACACAGAGATAAAGACTGGGACGGAGAGGTCAACAGAAACACAGACAGATGTAGAGAACGAGACAGAGACACACATACAGACAGAGAAAGCAGGCCCACTGACAGACACAGTGACAAACCCAGAGACACAGAAAGAATCAGTGACATTTCCACCAATCTCAGGAACAAATGAAATTGTCCCAGAACCAAGTGAAGGAGATGAGCAGGATGCAAACCCCAATACTTCTAGAACCAGGCCTCAGAGCCCCCGACTCTTTCCTAATTTGGTTCCAAACTCCCGGCCTCAAAACCCTTGGAACTCTCGCAGGAGGATTGGACAGCGTAGACGAATCATCAACAGGCCCAGGGGGAGACCTTTGACCCCACCCCGACCTCTCCCTGACACTTCGAACCCAAGATCACAGACTGCGACACCTGACACTACCACAGATGAAATTAATATGTTCTTGCTGGCATCAACAACCACATCTCCAGCTTTTTTGTTGACACAGAGTGGCCATATTAGGACTGCTCCAAACAGTGCAGCACTGAATCCTCTGTTTCCCCTTGTTTCTAACACTCCTGGTGTCTCCATTTCAAAATCTGCCTCCCACTCAATGACTCCTTCTTCCTCCTCTCGCATCTTGTTATCCCCCACTCACATAAATACACATATAGACATGATGACTCACTCAGCAAACATACCAGACAATGCAGAGTCCACTCTCTTCAACACACCGACACCAGCACCCACTCACTCGGATGCTGCGATTGCACAGACACATGTGCAAGACACACATGCCAGGACCCATACACACAGCATACAGACACACACAAAAACACACACAGCCTCAGGCAAACATGTTGATACACCCCCAAGCAAACACAGTGAAGAGCCAGAGAGGAATTTGTTAGGTGGACCATATGTGTCCCACTCCTCCACCTCTCTCTCACTTACTCCCTCCTTCTTTGCTTCCTCCACATTCCCCAGTGCAACTGCCACTACTACTGCAAAAGTTACTCCTTCAACTACTGTCAAGCGCACTCATTCTACCAGCACTACACGTACATCTACCACTACAGCTAGTAAGGAGACACTTCCCATAACAACTACAATTACACCTATGACTACAAATCCCATCACTGTAACTACCAGTATTATTCCAACATCTAGCACTGCCAGAAGCACTACAACTGCCCCTACCTCTACCACTACTACCACAACTTCTATTCTTACATCTACTACTCCCACTACTACTTCTTCAAGTACCTCTTCTACCACTGCTTTTACCACTACTTCCAGTGCTACTACTACAACAATCTCATTCAAAGCCTTTCCCACAACTCCTATCCCCATCATTCCTACAACTACTACTACTGTGACAATTATCCCCATTACTCCTACTGCTACTACTGCAACAACTACTAAAACTACCCATCCTACTACTACTAGAATTACCATCTCAGCCAAAACTTCTCCAACCACTACAAGGGCAGCTACACCAAGTACACCTTCTACTACTACCTCAACAATGACATCAACAAGTACCACAGCATCATCCAAAGAGAGGCCAAGCATTGGCCGAGTTGACCCGAGGCGGAGGCCTGTTTCTGGGGATTCAAACCAGACTCGACGCCCTACTGACTGGAGGAACCCTGGAGCTAATTCTATTCCTGATTCCCATAACAGCAGGCCACACTTGCACCACTCCGCTTCACTTCCTGCTGCCCCTGGGGTGAGTTTAAATCGATTCAAACAACATAATATTGCCATTTTGTGGATACTTTTACCCCAAATGGATCTTAAAGAAAGCACACATGGTACATTACAACAAGAGTAAGAGACAAGCTGCTGTAGAACCACAATTTGTTCTTTATTTGTTCATTTAATAGCTAATTTATTTTAAGATTCCCTATTTTTCTGCGCTTTTCTTTCATTTAATTAGTCATTTCTTTAAGTGTACTCTTAAATGTAGTTTGCAGTTTATATATAAAGTTTTTTTTTTTGTTGGCAAAAATTTCTTTCCTAAGTGAGTGCTGGCCCAGAAAGTAACAACACACACACACACGCACACACGCGCACACGCACACACACGCACACACACACACACACACACACACACACACACACACACACACACACACACACACACACACACACACACACACACACACTGTACCCGACTGTGCAAGCCTTTGGGCAAAAGCCATGCAGAATGCACAATAGATCTGAAAATAGTCTAATCTGTATCCACATGACCTGCTATTAAAATAGGATGTTTAAAAAAAAAAAAAGGATGTTTATGACAATTCTTCACTTTCATGGATTTTCCAGAGCTCTGCCAGATCTAAAGAAGTGATGAAAAACATATGTTGCATGATCAACAACTATATATGTTTTGAGATCACAATCCCAAGGGATTTAAAATAATCATTTGTTAATTAATTTTCAGAGCTTAGTTGGCAAGGCTCTGCTAAACCTGTGGGTCCACCACCAGTGATTCTAAACGCTGAATATTGAATTTGTGATCTATTCGATAATAATGCTTTAAAATGCTAGTAATTACAAACCTTTTATGAATGAAAAATTGAAGCACTTTCATTAGTAGAGAAATGCTCTCAGATATCTTCTAGTTAAATCGATATTAACTTTTTAAGAGTCATTAATTCTATTAGTCATTACATTCTTTGCTACTATAATCTGTTTCATAGGCCACAGTGAGATCTAGACCAAGGATCGCAGACCCACACATCAGGACAGTGTCATTCCCAGCAGAGAGTACTGCCAGGCTGGCTTGTGAAGCACAAGGCGAGCCCAAGCCCTTCATCACATGGACCAAGGTTGCCACAGGTACACACTACACAGTGCAGCAGATATGCAAACATTTATTTAACATAAACACATATGCACACATTGGAAACAAAACTTGAATTTATCTTCAAGTTAAATGTATGTTAATTATCCACCTGGAGGCCCGTCAACTCTCTGAAACAGGCTCTGAAAGGGCTATATTTTTATTTGTGTTGGGAATCACATCAATGCTTATTTTTCATTTAGAAGTCAATAATATATGTGAATATACCTGTCATTTATATGGTTTAAAACTACAGACTACAGAATAAGTAAAGGTTTGTATTTACATTCTGAAGTCACAGATTTGAAAGGAAATCAATTTCAACTTTAGTGTGTAACTATAACTGAATGAACATGGACACACTGGTGAAATAACCCATTAACACCCACCATTACACACTGGCATCCACACAATAGGCCTTTATTTTGCTTGCCATGTGGCAAAGACATATTTCAAAAAAGTAATGGAACATTTTGTGCACTGCATCACTGACTTACTTTGCACTGTACGTCACTGATCCTCATTTTACTCTGTTTCTTACTCACTCTCTAAATTTCTTTCCCAATTTGTCTCTGTTTTCCCCCCTCTGTTTCCTCACTGCTGCTCTCGCTGTTTGTCTGGCTGACTCTCTCTCTCTCTCTCTCTCTCTCTCTTAGGAGCGGTGATGTCAATCCACTCCAGAGCTCAACGTTTTGAGATCTTGCCAAATGGCACCCTTGTTATCCAGAATGTTCAGCTGCAGGACAGGGGCACATACATCTGCAGTGCACACAGCTTTCTGGGTCGTGACAGGTGAGACTACTGACACCAGTTATGAATATTAATGCACTGTATACCATTCAGTAAAAATGGCCATGGGACCCAATATTTTAAGTATTAATCACATAGGCCTAAGGCAAACTGCAATTTAATTACTGAGTATTATGTATGTTGTGCTGGTATTTTACCCATTTAATTTTCAGCTTTTCAGGTGCAAACACAGTTACAGACCTACTTGATTTAATTTTTTAAGTAGCCTAAAGTCATATGGAAGTCTCTCTATATGAAATCTGTTTAAAAAAAACGTGTTTTGAAATGTGTGACCCAGTATGTGTGTAACATGAATCTTTCTTGAGCTCATGTTTCTATCAGGATTCCTGTTTGCGTTGTGCATGTATGCCTTTGGGTGTTTCCTGAATGTGTCATGTGACATTTTTGTTTGTTGTCATTTTAAATGTATATTTGAAAAATATGTTTATGTGTTTCTATATTGAGTATAGTAGTGTATTTGCTTTACTCATCCATGATAGATTGCTAACCACCCTGGAAGTGTGGACCCGCCCCCCTCGGATGCAGCTGGCCAGCTACAGAGAAAATACCATTCATCAGGGTGGAGAGGTGCACTTGGATTGCCAGGCGGATGGTGTTCCCACCCCTTTGCTCTCTTGGGCCCTACCTGATCGCTCTGTCCTGACCTCCACTGCACCCTCCATCAATCGCATCACTATGGACACAAATGGAACCCTCCATATCTCAGCAACTTTACCTAGTGACAGAGGAGTGTATCGCTGTGTGGCCTCCAACTCAGCAGGTGCTGCCAGTGCCTCTGTACGTCTACACGTGTCCATGTTGCCGCCAGTGATACTGCAACCCAGGGATGAACACCTGCTCTTGTCTCCAGGGAGGCCAGTTTACGCTCACTGCTCTGCCCGAGGTGCCCCACCACCAACTCTGCGCTGGCGAATCCCTGATGGAACTCTAGTTCGGCCATCCCAGTTTCTCCATGGCAACCTTTTTGTCTTGCCCAATGGGACACTGCATGTTCGAAGTGTTGGGCCTAAGGACTCAGGGAATTATGAGTGCACAGCAAGTAATGCTGTTGGAGCCGATAAGAGAACAGTGAGGGTAGAAATTGAAGGGGGAGCAGAAGGAGAAAGAACACAGGGTGGGGTAAGAAATGAAGGGGCAAAAGCAGCTGCTACTGAAAAACCATCTCCTTCATCTTCACTCCATAAAGACAGAAGTGTGTCCATCCCAAGCAACCCCTCAAATCCATTAAACTTCTCTAGACCCCACCCCCCATCGCCCCTAGATAGATCAAGGACCTTGCTGCTCACCCCAAACTCTTCTCGCTCATCTTCTTACCCTCACCAACCCCATTCAGTTAACTCCTCTCCTAAAATCAACAAAACAGTCACTGTCTCCCCCACACACTTGACGAAAATCACCAAAACAAAACCCTCCCCTCTCTCCCCAACCTCGCCAGTGCCTACAAATAACACCAAAGTCTCACGCATTGTAAACAACACAAGAATTACTTCTTCTAACCCCTCTGACAAAGGCAGAGCCTCAGCTGTTTTGCAACCCATGCCTGTCTCTCCCTACAGTAAAGCCCGAATTGTCTCTATGTCACCGTCTATCACTACTGTCCACTATGGGGAAATTTTGCAGCTCCATTGCTCTGTAACTGGCAACCCATCACCCATCATCATTTGGAGGACCCCGAGCAAGAAACTGGTGGACATGCACTTCAGGTACAGGGGATGTGGGTTGTACAATAATATTTTTAACTAATCCTGTTAGTCTTGTGTCTCATTCTACATCTGTCTTTTTCTGATATGTGTGTATGTTCATCTACATTTGAATTTCAGTTTTGACCGACGTCTAAAGGTGCATCCTAACGGCACTCTGTCAGTCCAGGCAGTAACAGAGAAGGATTCTGGAGACTACCTGTGTATCGCACGCAACAAATTCGCAGATGATTACCGCCTCCTGCGTGTCTCTGTGGCTACCAAGCCTGCCAAGATCGAACCCAAACAGCCAGTCAATCAGATGGTGATGTTTGGCAAACCACTGAAGGTGAGCAAAATGAAAAAGAATATATTATAATTCAATTTAAACATCTCTGCCTAGCTCCTAATAATAAAACAGCAATTATTGGGTAAATGTAGTACAATTATTATGATGCCGGATGGTCTTTTCAGTCAATCTTGGATATTTTGGTTGTTTAAATTTAGATCATTAAGCAATTTATGAATACATTTACATTACCTAATTTCAAATAAAAAAATTTATTCAAACACTAAGATTTGTTTTACTGGAAATCATATACACTGCAACACTCACTAGCTGCTGTTCCACTGTTGGAAACTTGCACCAAAACTTCACTAAAAACAGTCCATCTCCTACACCCAGTTTTTAGCGTCTTATTTTCTTTATGTAATGAAATGTGGGTGTCTTCTATCACTGTGTGTGGGGCCAAGAATTTCCACAGCTTCAAGCTGTGTCTTTGGTTGTTTTTAACACAAAAAAAAAGCAAGACCTGTCAGGTCATACATAGCCTATTATAAATAATCAGCAGTGGCCTTCAGGGGGTTACTTCACACATGAATATTTAACAGCTCAATGAAAAATAATGTCAAATGGGGTGAAATGCAAGAAAGAGGACACAGTATTATTGTGGGAATTTGTTGCCCTTCATATTTAATTCCATTTGAACATTAACAAGCTTTAAATGGTATTTGAATGCATCTAAATCTGTGGCTGCTTATCAGTGTTTTCTCCTGTGAGTTTTATTTTTTAATGGCCTAAATACAACCTTAAATAAGCCTAGGTATACAGTACAGCATGTATCACTCCTCCTTACAAAGAGATTGTGTTGTTGTTCTCAGAAGTCCAGCTTTCATCAAAATAAAAGCCTCAAAAATGTTTAAATGATCGCAATAATGATCCTGTTCCCTGCAGGTGGACTGCCAGGCATCAGGACTGCCTGACCCAGCTGTCCGTTGGAGCTTACCAGATGGAACCATGGTGAACAGTGTGTTACAGGGAGAAGTCAGAGGAGGGCGAGCACGGAGGCTTACTGTGTTTGACAATGGGACGTTACTGGTTCCAGCAGTGGGTATGGGACAGGAGGGAGTGTATACTTGTTATGCTGAGAATCAAGGAGGACAAGACACCATGAAGGTAAGAAAAACATTTTTTTTTGTGGAGAAGACTTCAGGATATTCATTTATTTTATTCATTTAGATTTTCATGAACACTTTCAGTCAAAATATTGTTATATTGTGCTATAAATTAATTATGCTTTAATTTATTTAGATTACAAATAAAATAAATAAAAGTACTAATTCATTCAGTGGTTAATTAAATCCTTCATTAAAATTCAATCCTTTAAGGTCAAAGTGAAGGTCATGATGACATCTCCACCAACCTTCATCGATGATAGAAGCTACCACATCATCAAAGTACGTCAGGGGGCAACCGCCAAAATTCGCTGCCAGGCCACAGGAGATCCTGCTCCAACAGTGATATGGTTTTCTCCGACACACAATGCCATTCCACAAAGTTTGGGATCTGGTTTTTATCCTGAGCGAGTTGTCATGATTTCAGATGGAACTCTGGAGGTGCGTCTGGTTCAAAAGATTGACACAGGAAACTATACATGCAGAGCAAGCAACTCAGCCGGGGAGAGGAGCATGGTGGTGGGCCTGGAGGTGGAGACTCCTAACCATGGACTCAGTGGCCAGGTGGGAGGAAGTGCTTGGAGTACTAACAATGGGCCTGACAGTGGTCATAGCAGCAGTTTAGGGGGCAAGATGAATAATGCAGGGATAAGCCAGTATGGATTTACCAATGGAGTCACAAGTAGGCTTGGCAGCAATAACGGAAACAATAATGGCTACAGTGATAATAATGGCAGGATAAGAAACATTGTACCAAACACAGGCGTTAACACAGCAACCAGTGGCTTTAATCCTGCCCTTAGGAGTGATAGTCAAAATGGATTTAACAGGCCTGTCAGTGGAATTGCAACACAGCATGGTAGCAGTGTAATCGGTGTCGGGGGGAGCGTGGCTACAAATATAGGCCTTAGAGCAGATAACACTGGAATAAACAGAAATGTATCTGGCATTATGAGTAGTAGTAATAGTGTGGGTAACAGTCACAGCACAGTTAGAGGAGATAATGTAGAAAGGAATCCAGGGACTAATAATAATGAAGTCATCGCAGGAAAAGCTCGTAATGGTGCCAACACCAGTAGAGACAATGGCGGGATAAGTGGTGCTACTAGAAATGCTGGAGTTTTTAGCAGAACTGTGTCAAATAATGAAGCTGCTACTGGCACGCTCAGAGAAAATGGGTTCAGTAGGACTAGCAATATAGGAGTGACCAATGATAACAGCAGGATTAGTGGTGGTTCAAGTAGTAGAGGTAGAACAGTTAATAATACAGGTACTAACACATTTGTGGGTGTGGTAACGACTGTGAAGCAGCAGGCCGTGAAAGGCCAAACTGTTCTTTTGCCATGCCCCTCCCAAGGCTCCCCTCCCCCTCGTCTGACCTGGGTCCTGCCTGGGAACGGTGTGTTTCCAGCTCCATACTACGGCAGTCGACTCACTGTGCACCGAAATGGCTCCTTGGAGCTGCGAGGTGTGCGGGCGAGTGATGGCGGGACCTTGGTATGTGTGGTTAGAGGTGAGAGAGGTGAGACGAGGATACAGGTGAAGCTGGAGGTCTTTGAGCCACAGGAGGAGTCCAGATCACCACACTGGGGACCGGCTGTGGGAAGATCTGTGCAAGGAAGTGCTGGCTTAATTGAGACGCCCCGCTCAGGAGCCGCATTGGATTCAGCTCAATCCTTAAGCTCAAGGCCAGTGTTGCCTGAGACGCTTCATCCAAGAATCCTAGTTACTCAAAAGCCTCTACACAGAAGCCCGTCTCTACCTGCTGCACCTCGTCCAGTTGGCCCTCCATCCCACTTAACAAGCCCTGTCTCAGATCCAACAGTGAGCACCAGAACAGCTCCTCTGGTAAGCATCATTAATGGAGAGACCCTTAGCCTGCCTTGCCCTGGTTCTCAAATCCATGGATACACCCAGGGCTCGCTTTCATGGACCATGCCCAATGGCAAGGTACTGTCTCGGGGTGAGAGCGGTGACTCAGGCCGACACCTAGTCCAAGAGGATGGAACACTAACAGTGCAACAGGCATCTGTGTTTGACCGCGGCACTTACACTTGCAGATCCACTGATCACAACTCCTCCACAGTTTCACTCGTCACGGTTCCTGTTATCGTCATTGCCTATCCCCCGCGCATAACAACCGGCCCCTCCCCAGTGACCTACACACACCCTGGGGTTGCTGTGGAGCTGCCGTGCCTGACCATAGCAACACCCCGGGCGACGCTTACCTGGGAAACACCAGACCTGACACAGCTGAGAGTGATGGGTCAGGCTCGTATGTATGGCAACCTCTACCTTAGTCCTCAGGGTTCCTTGGTGATACAGAACCCGACAGGCAGGGATACAGGATTTTACAGATGCACCGCCAAAAATGTAATAGGAGTGGACACCAAGTCAACCTACCTGCATGTTATATAATGGAGTGAAGAAAACACACAAACATGCAGCAGAAAGACAAAGACTCCACCAGTTATCTGTACTTGCAAATTAACTCCTCTGCTGTTAACACTGAGTGTCCCACATGCCCAAAGGAACTGCACAGCTCCATGCAGGAGATACTGTTGAATCTCAGAAAAGACACTACTAATACACAGTTATATGTCTCATGTATGTATTTTTAATGTAGGACTTTTTTTTTAAATACTGTAATGTTTTTATATCAGGAGTTGCGAGATTCTCTGTTGATACAGTGTCATGCTTTTTTCTCTGCATACACCAATTCTTTGTGTTTAAGGAGGGTTGTTTTATGTACCCTTAACCTGTTGTGCCTTGTCTCATCAGCCTAAAACCCATTTTGAAATGATGACAGAGGAAGTAAAATACAATGCACATAAAATGAACATACTTACAGTAAGATTGCTGCCCAAACGTAAATGCCCAGATCTGTATTAATTATAAAACATGATTTCACACATAATATAATTTTAAACTGAAGAACTGCAATCCCCTACCCCACATTTTGGTAATACTGAAAGACAAGCACTCTTTACATGGCTTGATTGCTTTAGTTCTTACTTTATTACTTTATGCATTTATCCACTAACACTACAGTTTAACCATATTTTACTGACTGGATCACCGAATATTTTAGACAGACAAAACACAGCATCACACAGATGTTGATGATGACAGAGGGCTTCAGCATTATGATCCACCAAAACAAACCTTGTCAAATTTTGTTCTGCCACCATCGACTGTATCTCACAATCTCACAGCATTACATGGACAGAATGAGATATGGTACAAAGCATTCATATAAGCACAATAGCCGATTATTTTGATATTAATATTGTATAAATGTTCATGTGGCTCAAGAGCCTACCCTAAGCTCGTGCACAAAGCCAGCAGCTCATAGTTATCATGTGTCCTGTCTTCTTCGATGTTTTCATTTTGTCCTTAAATTATTTGTTGTGTAAAGACTCTGTTGTAAGACACCAGTGTTTTGTCATAAAGGGAGAAATTATTAAATATTATTATATATGTTTGATGTCTCACTAGTCACGATGAATGCTTACTATATTTTTAACTGTTCCATTTTATAAATAAAGTTTGAAAAGTAGTGAAAGTGTTTACTCCATGAAATGTCAACAACTGAAGCACAATTTTTTTCAGAAATATGGTACAGGCACAGAGTGTGTGCTGAGAGTCAGAGTGAGAAAAGAAAACACCTGGTGGGAGTGCAAAAGAGATGAGGGAAACTTTTCCTTGAGTATATTATGAGAACAGAAACTCTTTATCCCCAGCTCAGCTGTCAAACCAGGAAATTGGGTCTTAACTGTAGATGAGAGACATGTTGATGACATCATATTGCTCTCCGTGGGAAATGCAATAAAACTAACAGCAGCCCGCAGAGCAACTCCATGCACCACCCTGGGCTCACACCTGCCAAGTGCTGTTGACAGCATGTATTCTGAATCCAATAAATACTAATACTTTAAATTATACATTTTATGTATGAGCAGAGCACTGCGATGGTGCACCATTTTATCCACTAGTGTGAAAGAAAGTAAATGATACAAAGTGTGCAACAACAGATGTCAAAAAAAAAAATACTGCATCAAGGATTTTTTACTGAGTGTTTTTGTTTCCTAAGCAGTCAGCAGTGCTGTCACACCATGCAAACTGTAAACCATAATTTTTGGACTGTTTTCACTGGTTTCCCAGCTGTGAACCGCATCTACATTTCTGTTTTGCATCACACAGTGAGCAATGGTGTCAATCACCAGCAAACTCAAGAAATTTTTGCCTGCATGTTTGTTATTTTGATGTGTGAACATACAGCACTGCACATTCAGTTAGAATTAGAGTGCAAACATGCAACTAGGACACAGGCCAAGACTATCCTCAGCCCTTGAGGCTAACTAAGGCCAGTCACTTGGCTAATTTAGCATTTTCAAAATGAATATAATCTGTCTAAACCTGTTGATGTCATGAGCCAAACCTTTTAGAAAATGAGAGTTGCTGAATTAATGAAAACAAAAACACACAAACAACAACTTCAAGCATTGCAGGGCTGAATCTTATTGATGTGAAGATGTTCACAGATCAAAGGCAGTCCTAATTAAAATCATTGCCATGCATCACTCAGTAAGGCAGTTTAGTTTGGTTTGAGTATCTAGTGGGAAATACAGTTCAGAAGAGCAATAGAGTTCTGTTATGTGCTCAACTTTTGTTGAAGCCAGTTGTTTTCTGTGAAGACGTTTTATGTTTTGAATTATCTCTTTTATAGTGTTGAAGCATTTCCATCCATTGTAGCACAGCAATTTTATGGTTTCATGTTTGTGATTTCTTTTAAGCAATACATTATTGCTAATCCCTCTTTTTTGTGCAATTGCAAATTTACAAGCATACCTAATAAAGTGCATCACATAGACATTTTATTTTGCCTCTATTTTACTTTCACTCCAGTCTTTGACACAAAGAGATTGCAGAATGGGTAAAATGTCTGGATTAGACTGGCTGCAAATTTGTAGCAATAGCCACGATTATGGTAACAACAAGTATTGCATATATTGACTATGCATCACCTCATAGTCATCACAATATTAACATTATAAAAACATACATACAAAAAATATATATACATTATAAAAATAACTGCATGTGCACATAAATGATGCCTTCTGTGTCATACATATCTGATAAAGTAAGTCAACTACAATCAATGTTGATGAGCACAAGTAATCAAAGCTTTTCATTGACACTAATGATCTACAATCCACATATAGTGCATCAGCCCTGTTATTGTTAGGATCAGGTGAATAATGTTATAATATATTGGAAAATTGGAAAAGCAAAAATAAAACATGAAAAGGAATAGCCACACATTTCATTATTAGACATTAATAATACATCACTCCCACTCTACCTTGAAACTGAACTGCCCACTTTGTAATATAAAACAGACATGGCTGCTGCATCTGCTCTCATTTTACATACACACATGACACACATCAATAGTGTCATTGCAGATTAGTCATGCCAGCTAAATCTGGCATATCAAGAAGACATATGTCACGGTCCACCCAGCTTTCATATTTGTATCACAATGAAAAGACAGACTACAGCTAGTCATCTGGTTTAGTGTGCGCTGGTTTTTCTGTGTTTAAAAAGAAAACTGGCAGTACAACTTCGTTTATTTTAGTGAAAATCTTTTGCTTCTTGCCAGGGAAAGTACTCAATTGTACTTTGCAGTGAACGGCATGCGATCAGGTGGAAGATTTATTTCAAAATGTACTCTGCTACTGATTATCTGCTAAAATTGTAACCAGTAACGTAATTATTGTATTGCCCGTAAGTTCAGTTATGTAATTTATACCATGAACATATTCCACCACCAACTGAGAGGCCTTAGATCGCTTCATTACTTTCATATCTTTAATGTTGCTTTAGAACAACAATACACTTTGGAGTGAAAAAGACAGTTTGCCTTGATGCCTCATTAGGTTCACCCATCATGGATGTGTTTTTGAAATGTGTTTTTTCAATTTTGCTGCTGTAACGGAAATATTAATGATATGAAAATATGAAAAGGGTCTGACGTCTTTCATTTCACAGTAATAATGATTATGTAACTGGGAATAATTGGAAAATTATTCCTGCATGGAAGAGCACTTGGGGAAAGCACCGCTTTGCACATGACATCGTCATCCTATGGTTTAAAATATATGAATGGTCAAGTCTATATCAGCTCTAAGTAATGTGATGTTAAAAGAATATATAGTCTCTATCTACACCTATTATCTGTTATTCCTCTTGTGTGCATTAGCCCGTCTACCTGTAATAACACATTCAAGTATGGTTTCACCCTTATGACTCATTTCCCTTTGCAATGATCAAGACAGCAGGGTGATTACTTTCCTAATATGCATATTACTAAAGACCAACCTGCACAGCAATGAGCTGATGGAAAAAGAGATATTAAGCTGGAGTGTGTGGGAGGAGGTACACTGTAGCAATTCGACTTCAAGGTTGTAACCAAGTCTTCAATCAGTTGCTGTCATAGAGATTTCATAGATGTGACTTAATGGGAACACAGATGGTGACTTAAATTATGAGGTTTAAGATGCAACATGAACCACATGTGTGCACATATAAGTACACAGACTAATAAATGTGGGCCTACCAAAGACAGCCATCATTTCTCTGTGGCTGAATGGAGCTTACAGTTACACTAGTTCACCTGCTGTACAAAAATGAAAGAGAAATACTCAACATCAACAATCTCTCTCAGCAACATATACTCAAAACACATCTCACTGCACATACTTCACGCAGTGATGTCACAGCTTAATACAGGCTGTGTTTACAGCAGTGTTTAAACCCATCAGCGGCTCAAGTTAGTGTTAAAAAATACCTCATTCAAGTCCAGTTTCATTAGGGATGTGTTTTTGTTCCTCAAGCAGACTGACCAGCCTGCATGCTGAGAAAGGATTTGCTGTGTCTTCATTGCACATTTGACCTATTTTAACTGTTTTTGCAATAATGCTGAGTTGAAATGCTTCATGATAGAGCAGCGGTTTGTGATTGAGAATGTTCTGATGTGATCCACCATTTCTTATTAGCACTCACATAAATTAATGGGAGATGGATGGATAATGCGGTGCACTTACACATTTAGGATTTTTCTGGACCCAGCTGAGGAATAATTCATCCAGTCCATAATTGTTCTACAACAACAGCTTAGCAAGAACAGAGGCAACTTATCCTCAGTGTTGTTCAGCTCAGTCCCATTTAATTAACACAAGGGCAAAATAGTGTTTGAATACATTTTAAATACATACTGAAGAACGATAAATGATTGATGAGCTTGCCTCTGTGCTATCTCGATTCTGCTTTTATGAAACTGGGACATTGTATCTGCATTGATCCAGTGTCGCAGTGTCTTTAAAGTTTAAATTGCATCTTTAAGAGTAATGTGTCAGTGTTTTGTTCAGTCAGGTCCAGCAGATGTTACTACACTGAACAAAATTATATACGTAACACTTTTGTTTTTGCCCCCATTCATCATGAGCTGAAGATCTGAGACTTTCTCTATGTACACAAAAGGCCCCTTCACTCAAATATTGTTCACAAATCTGTTTAAATCTGTGTCAGTGAGCACTTCTACTTTGCCGAGATAATCCATTCACCTCACAGGCGTGGCATATGAAGATGCTGATCAGACAGCATTGGGTCTTGCTCAGGTGTGCCTTAGGCTGACCACAATAAAAGGCCACGTGAAAATGTGTAGTTTTCATGCACTGACCAGCAACTTCTTGTGTAAAAACCAAATCAGCAAGTAATCCAGTCACTCAAAACAAGAGCTAAGCTCAGTTCAGTATCACTGAGTTCAGCAAGTTTCATGTCAGCATTAATTTGAATTCAACTGAGATTCACTGACCTCAGCATCTTGTTATTACACCAGGGGAGACAAACGGTTACAGTATCCATCACAAAATACTGTTGAGAGCAGACTTTGGGTGTGTTTGGGTGCACATGCGGCGGGTCAGCTGCATGTGTTACAGGAGTTTTATACTATATTGGTTTGTGTGTTCAACTACTGTATATGTAATAGTACTTGCATGTGTAAGTTAAAACAAAAATGTGTGTTTGTGTGCGTGTGTGTGTGTATGAGTGACCGTCTGATAGGGTGTGTTGGTCAGCTGTTAATGATGTTGTCATATCAGGGAGTCTCCTTACTCAAGAGAAAAGGCTGACTCATGGGATAACACGCTGGCCTACTTTTACCAGGCCTGGAAACTGGATCTCTACAGGACACACAAATACATGCACACACATTAATGCACATATGCAGGGGCCCAGTTACTGTGCAATACTTTGCGTTAAAGAATACATTCTGTATTATTCTGCTGAGCCCTATTTTCACATATTTTGGTGTCAAAATGACTAGTAGGTACAAAAGGTTTTGGAATCCGTGCAGTAGATGTCTTTTGCCGGCAGCCGCGAATGGGCTACAGTGGCTGCAAGTATTGCTTTAGGGCAATTATGCCTATCAACATTAGGTCCACAAAAAGTGCTTCTTTTTGCCGACAGACTCAGACTGTTTTACCAGGTGTCTAACAACACCATGGAAAGGATACCTACGAGTGACTATGAGTGACTCCCGGAGCAAAATTACAGTTAAACTGTGGATGACAGATGGATATTCTTTGCGGAGAGTTAAACAGCTGGTTTGAACAAATCTTAAGCTGTGAGGTTTGTCAGCGCCTCAAACGAGATGACATACTGTGTTTGTTAGTCTTTATTGAGGTATATACAGCTACAAAAGAATCTTTTCAGCTGTTACATCTTTGATCTGACCAAAACATCCCAAGGCAACTACAGCTTAGCTTCACTCAATCACCAAACTTGAAATGGGTTGCTTAATTTATTCTTTCAATTAATTATTGCTTTATTGCTTTGTTTATGAACCTAAATCCAGACTGTCAAGAGGCCAATGGATGAATACAAACCTGACAAAAAGACAGATTATGATGCATCTGCTCAAAATCGGACTATAGACTATAGTTTCTGTAATAAGAGCATCAGTGTTGTGTTTTGGCCCCAAAGAGCAACTCAGAATTAACTGCATTATTCAATCATCTTCATACTTGAAGGTCTACTAATTCAGATCTGGAGATTTTTGGAGACAAAAATAAATATAAATTAACCTGCAAAGTATTTTCCCCTAAAGGAAACAAGACATACTCTGGTAGTGTCTTTTAATTCATTATTGCACGATACAGAACTCATGGACACATTTGTGACAACATTAAGTGTTTAAAGAGAGGTTTAACAAAAGTCCTAATGTGGAATTATTCAAGATGTAATATTTAAAATGTATGATAATACATCATATAATGATCTCTCAGCATGCAACATGAAATTCATTCATGTCATTGCAGAATTTAAATTAGATAATAGATAATGGATTCATGTAATTGCTTTACATGGCTATACATAATCAAAATAAATTATCACTCAACCTCCACCACTACTCCACTAAAGAGGGTTAGCTTCAGTGATTGTTACTTCAGGGGGCAATGTGCAGTATGAATCAGAATCAGAATCAGAATCAGTTTTATTGCCAGGTATGTGTACACATACGAGGAATTTGACTCTGGATTGTACATTGCTCACGATGTGCTTACTCATACAAAAATACAAAATCACAATAATAAAAATAAGATAAAATCAAACACAGACTTCAGTGTAGACAACACAAATATACACACTATGAACAAAAACAATATAGACATATTGACAAATAGTGCAGTGAGCAGAGTGCAAAGGATGCAGGAGTATGTACATGGCGGAGATGGATGTGATATACAGGTACATATACATGCACATATACACAGTGCAATGAAGCATAGTGTAAGTATTTTGTGCAGGAGTAATGACTTGAGATAGGTGGATTTGGTATACAGTATCTACAATATGAGAATATAACAGCATAAACAGCACTGAAATAGAGAATGGTGAGTAAATAATCAGTGTTAGCCAGTAAACAGGTGGCTGATTAGAGGCAGAGTTACTGGATTATTGCACAAGAATTGTTCCTACTGCTACTGAAACTACTTATTACATTGTTACATACTATAGCTTTACTGTAAATGTAATGTAATGTAAGTTTCACTGCTTAAAAACCTAATTTAATCAGTGGTATGTTTGCTGAATATCAAGCAATATTTGATATGACATTAACTATGTTCTATCGTTATATACCAGATAAACACATTGATCACAAAGAGGAAATTCAGGCCGATTAGATGTCATCCACAGAATTTTCAGCTCTAGATGCATTTTTTGGCCATTTATCATGTTTCTCATAAAGTAAGCCTATTTCCTGTTTAATGATGATTAAGACAATCTTGGAACCAGGTGTGAATCCATGAGGGCAGTTAGTGTTGATGATTTGCTCACTGAATCATGTCGAGGTGGATTTGGGAAATCCCAGCCCTGTGAAAGAGCTCAACAAAGTTCCTCTGCAATAAACTTAGCTGAATTCGGCAAATAGGAAGTCTTGGATTTATGGAGGGATGGAGGGATGGGTGCCTGGAAATATTGCAGAGGGGAGTGTTTCTATTGTCATTTGAACTCGGTGATTTAGAAGAGAAACCCTTAAACTTTCACCAGATTGAATAAATTCAGTGTCACACTGGGACCTGGGCCCATTAAAACAAACTAATGCTCTTGTGTGTGTGGGAGAACCTTCAGAAATAAGTCTGCAATGCAATTTTGGGTTGATTCATGGCTAAAGAACTGCTGATTTTGTAACTGAACATGTCATATTTTGAAAATGTGTCTAACACCCCGGGATGCAAAAACATTTACACTCACACATAAACACTCGCGTGGATAACACTTAGTTTAGTGCAATATTTTCTTCCACATGCACCCTGTAATTATAGACATAAAATGTAGAGCAGCTGCGAGCTGACCACCCTTTCTTGGGATGACAAGCGGAACACAAACACACACAATGCACTATGTACATATGGCCAATCCCACCCCCAAACCCCACAGCAACAAAAAGAGACACGCAACTGCTTCCATCCCACCCAAAAACCCCACAGCAACAAACAGAGACACACAACTGCTCATGCACACTGACACACACACACTCATCAGGTGGCAGAGATAATGAGACTCTCTCCATTCTGTAGCAGGTGAGCTCGCCTTAGGTGATCTGGGATGGAAAAGATTAGCGGAGGATAATAGGATCGAAAAAAGGCGGAATAAAGGAGTGCATGTATAAACAAACAAGTATGAAGAGGATTTACAAAGCAATAAATAGGCAGATGTAAGTCTGCCATACGTGAAACAAACACAGCTGATTTATGAGCCTCTTAGGAGGATGGTCAGCAGTATCTTGAGCAGGAAACAATAATGCTGGAACAATCTGAATGGAAGGATGATGGATATGGACAGATGGTTGTATAGTCGTTGTTGGATAAATGGATGGATATAATGAACTAATGTATGTGTTCATCTCTCTAGAGCAAAGAAACAGAAAGGAAGGGTAAATTATTCTATAATGTAAGTGGATCTCTGATCAATCAACGTTGTATGAAAAACAAGCTCACAGAGAGAAAGAGTAAAGGGAGATGGCTCGGGGAAAAAAAGATCACTAAGTGTAGAACCACAGTTACAACAGCGACTTTAAGTGGTAAACTAACAATGATTTATTAGAGTGTTTTGTTTGATCATGAATAACGTTGCTGACAAAGAGAGTCAAACAATACTTGTCTGAGCACTTGGTCCTCTGGAAATCATTACACTGCTGATGCTATTCCATCATACAGAGGTAAAAGAAATGTCAGAACATAGACTACGAGACATAAAATAGACAAAATCAGACTGGAGGACAGAAAAGAAGGCAGTAAGAAAAGGGCAGACACAGATATAGTGCTGAGAACTGAAGGTACGGTAAAGATGAAGTGAGAGGACAGAGGGACGGAGGAGCCGGAAGAGATAGAGGGAGGAAGGAGGGGATGGAGAGACATCTGTTTTGTGTCAGAGACAGGTTACAGGCTGATAGCGGGGCTTAGAGAAAGAAAGAACGAATGAGGCCGAGTAGAGAGAGACAATCGCAGAGGGGAAAAAAGGGACAGAGTGAAGAGGAAAAAGAGTGCAAGAGGGTGGAAAACATTACAGAGATAGAAGTGCCTAATTGGAAGAGACAAACATTATCATAAGCTGCAGAACTCTGAGGGCGGAGGGCCTGTCTCATACTCTCTCTCTCTCTCTCACTCTCTCTCTCTCGCTCTCTCTCTCTGTGTCTGTGCTGTATGCATAGATGGATGTGTGTTTTTATGTGTGTGAGCTGGTTCTAGATATTGTTGTATATCATTAGGGAGGATATTTCTGCACCCAGTGTGTTATATGTGCCTGTGTGTGAGACAGAGAGAGAGGGAGAGAGATGGAATGAGTCAGATAAAAAAACAGATAAAAGAGAAGAAGACTAGAATATCTACGAGGAGAAGGAACCATAATAAAAGATGAAAGAGAAAGTTTGGTGTGGGAGCAATAAAAGACACCACGACACAGGGAGAGCTGGTTACTATCAGGAAGCCGTAGTAAAACACAGTCTCAGGGAGGCAGAAGGCTTGCATCAGAGACTGCGTTTTACTGTTTCAAAAAATACATTCAGGTGTCAAAGAAAATTTTTACAGGTTTTCTTTTAATAAAAAAAAACACAGGTAACGATTTGTTCTTTATGTTACAGTTATACTTCAGGACACATATTACAGAAAGCTTTACCTTTTCTAAAGATCCCTCCGCTGTTATGACATGTCAAACACTTATTCTATAATCCCGCCTATAAATTAACTTTCTGAAAACACAACAGAAGCATTTTCATTTTTTCCCTGAAGTGTGGCAGTGCTGCAGTGAAAATTAGGTTTCTTAAAACACAATAAGGGCCGAGGGACTCTTGCGAAGGCCCAGGCACAGTAATTATGCTCTTCTCCTCTGAGAGACAAAAAAGGAGGTCTTGCTAATGTAATCTCAATTTTATATTCTTTGGGGGCGGAAGGCAGGGTGGGAGACAGAATAAAACAGAAGAGAAACAGAAGGAGGGAGGAAGAAAAAGAAGAGAAAGAGTATCGACTAAAGGAAATGGGAAGACAGGGGCTGCCATTTCAGACTCACAATAAAGGCAGGATAATATCAATCCCCAGTTATGGTGATGTCTTCTTATTCCCTAGTCTCTGTCAGAACCTACATTTATATTAAAGTCACTGAAGCGATTATCATCTCTGCACAATGACTTATAGAGAGTATCAGATATACTAAATATACCCTCTTCCCCTTGTGCATGCTCTGGCTTAAATGTTAAAATACTTTTACATCATTGGCACGGACAATGATGAAAATCTCTTCTGCAGTGACTTGCAGAAAAGCTGTGATGTTTATATCTTATCGCACATATATTAAAGGCAGTTTGTAAATGTTTGCAGCTGAAGCCAGAGTGTAATTTGCAGTATACCGTCAGCGCAGTATGTAGATTATATAGTGTGCTGAAGAAGCTGCGAAATAAATAAAGGGTGAAGGGTGAAATAGCAAATAATGGAAGAGGACTTAAAAATGCAGATTATGTGAGCTTGTGTTTGTGTATGATCATGCATGTGCCTGAATGTGAATCTGTGTGACCATCTGTATGACCAGCAGTCAGGATCCCCTCATATCCGGGTCCCATACTCTATTAAGTATGTGATCTGTGTTTCTTTAATGTATATTTGAACAAGTGTGTGATGTGTATATTATTATATGATATAAAACCAAACCAAAACAATCTGCTGTTAGCCGGACACGAGATCCTTTTCCTGATTGCGTGCAAAAGGAACTTATTTAATCTCTGACACCATAACTCTGACGCCATCAAACAAAACACTTTCAAGCTCACTTCATAGACTGCAGACACTAAGCAAGCCCCGACTTGTCGCTGACCAGGTCTTGTGGCTTTCTCTTCACAAAGTCACACTGAGGAGCTCTGTGTTCCCTTATGTATGACATGACGTAATGATTGACTCTGATGTTCAGGGGTGGAAGGCTCCACAACAGCTTTCAGTTGAATGTGATCACTATTGAACAGTTGCAGATGATTTTGCCGATGAGAAGTGAAGGCAGCATGAAAGCAGAAATGAAACCAACAAGCACCAATTAAAATTATGTGTGTAGCACAAACTACTAAATACAAGCAATACATGTACACAACAGCATTTGGACGGCAATGCATGTACATAATTTGTTTTGTGAATGTTGTAAGTGGCCAGCTGCCATGTTGTGTCGTGTGAACTGCATGTTGACTACGAGACTTGTACATCCATGCTGACCAAGTCATCCAGTATTCAAGCTGTCGCGCATATTTAACAAGACTTTAACTGAAAGAGTTGATGATTATAAACCGTCATCGACAGTCATCTCTGTCCTACACACTGTTAGGTAAGTTTCATCTCTGTATATATAGTGTAGACTAAAAGTCTACAACCAGTCAAGCGTCTCTGTGAGCTGTACTTATGGCTTGTCTTCACAGGAGGCTTTTGGCTGCCTTTTTCAGACGTCTCACAGGCCCCTGATATGGCAAATACGCTCCTAGCAGACGTAGCCCTCAAGCTATACACTTGTAACCGCATGGCTGAAAAGTTAAGGCATTACCAAAGCAAAACAATTCATCCTGGGGCACATTAATGTCTGAACCAAATTTCCTGGCAACCCATCCAATAGCTGTCAATACTCATGGTAACGCTAGAGGAAAAGTCAGGGGATCACCAAAGTCAGCAGTATTGATCGTCTGACAATCCATCTGATACAGTAGTTTTTGAGATACTTCTGGGTGATGAAAAGACAGACTTCCATTGCCATTCTTAGAGCTACGCCGCTACTGCTGCATGGCTAAAAACATTTTTAAGAATTACAAAAAACACTAGATGTACAATAGATCTACAGAAAACACTGTTCACATTATGAAGTCCTTTGAACTTGTGTTGTCCCACCTAAAATCCATCACAGACCCACTCCTGGACCCCCTGCAGTTTGCCTACAGAGCCAACAGGTCTGTAGATGATGCAGTAAACATGGCCCTTCACTACATCCTCCAGCACCTGGGCTCCCCAGTAACCTACGCCAGGATCCTGTTTGTGGATTTCAGCTCTGCTTTCAACACCATCATCTCAGCCCTGCGGCGGGACAAGCTCTCCCAGCTGAGCATGCCTGACTCCCCCTGCAGGTGGATCACAGACTTCCTGACGGACAGGAAGCAGCACGTGAAGATGGTAAAACATGTCTCTGACTCCAGGACCATCAGCACTAGTTCCCTTCAAGACTGCGTTCTTTCCCCTCTTCTCTTCCCCAAGTACACCAACAGCTGCACCTCCAGTCACCAGTCCTTCAAGCTACTGAAGTTTGCAGATGACACCACCCTCACTGGGCTCATCTCAGGTGGGGATGAGTCCGCCTACAGGTGGGAGATTGACCATCTGGTGACCTGGTGCAGCCAGAACAGTCTGAAGCTCAACATATTGAAGACAGTGGAGATGATCATAGATTTTAGTAAGAGCCCCACCCCACCCTCCCCCATCATCCTGTGTGACTCCCCCGTCGCCACTGTGGACTCCTTCCGCTTCCTGGGCACCATCATCTTACAGGACCTCAAGCGGGAGCTGAACATCACCTCCCTCACCAAGAAGGCCCAGCAGAGGATGTACTTCCTGCGGCAGCTGAAGAAGTTCAGCCTGCCAAAGAAAATGATGGTGCACTTCTACACTGCCATCATTGAGTCCATCCTCACCTCCTCCATCACCATCTGGTACGCTGCTGCCACTGCCAGGGACAAGGGCCGGCTGCAGAATATCATTCGCTCTGCAGAGAAGGTGATGGGCTGCAATCTTCCTTCTCTTCAGGACCTGTACGCCCCCAGGACTCTGAGGCTAGCAGGAAAGATTGCAGCTGACTCCTCCCACCCCGGACACAAACTGTTTCAGACTCTCCCCTCTGGCAGGAAGCTGCGGACCATCAGGACCAAAACCTCTCACCACAAAAACAGCTTCTTCCCATCAGCAGCTAGCCTCATCAACAAGACCTGGGTCTCTTATTATTCTTTTATAACTTGCATTGTTTAATCCACATTTATATATTTCTACATGTATTTATGTCAACTGTATGTCTGTCTACGTGTAGCACCTCATCACAAAAGCAAATTCCTTGCATGTGTAAAACACTACGCGCCGTGTATAGTATGTGTTCATGCATGAATGTGTGTCAGTGTGTGTGTGCATGTGTGTGTGTGTGTGTGTCAGTGTGTATGCTTAATACATAACTGTGATGTATTCTAGCATACTATATTAGGTGTGTGCATGTCATTCTGGGATTGTGTGCATAGTGCGATTAATCTGGGCACATCAACATTTGCCATATATCCCCTTTGTGTGTGTGTGTGTGTGTGTGCAGTGCTGGCAATGCCATCAGAGATTTAACAGGGAGGTTTTTTGAGTCAGCAAACCTAAGGGGGTTCTGACTCAACTCACTACTGGTGGGTGGTGTGTGTGTGTGTGTGTGTGCTAGATGTTTATGCATGTCTGTACACTACAGTCATGATGATAATTATCACAACATGATGTTGTGTGTGAAAGAGCCATGTTCATGTCCAACGTATGAATATGTGAAAGGGCAAAGGATGATGTTGATAAATATGGCGTGCAAGCGAATGTGTTAAATGACTGTCAGAATTTCTCATCTTTCTCACTCTAGACAGCAAACGCTTTAAGCCCAAACCCTAATCTTAGTTATATAAATAAAAACTTCAATTCGGATTTGAAGCATATGTACTCAGTAAAGTTCATCTCATGATTATGTTTTGCTGCCAGACTGTAATCATGAGCTAAACCTTTCCATAAATTCAAACAAAATAACTTACCCCAACCCCAACTGCAGGAAATGCATTATGTTACAAATAAGATTGTCATGACATGTCAAGAGGCTTTTGCAGGTCATCACAGAAAAGGTTGGGCTTTTTGTAGAATAAAATAGTATCTGTCTCTGAGCGTCACACGCATATAGATTAGAGCGATTAAGGACAGATGAAAAATGGTATTTAAGAGAAGAACCGACTTAACAAAGGATCACCGAGCAAACTAACAAAGGAATGAACAGAAGAAAGAAAGCAAGAAAGACAGAAAGTTGACGAGAGGAAGAGGGATGAGAGAGGGGATAACGACAGTGAGACCCAAAAAGAAAATGGAGGAGGGGGATAGGGGAGAAAATATCCCCTGAAGGGCTCGTCTCATATTTAGACAGACAGACAAACAGAGGAGTCTGCCTGCCAACTCTACTTACAAAACTGATTCAGATTCACTGGCTGCTGCCGACTTCAATATGCTCGGCAGATCAAGCGCTCCCAAACATTTCAAGTTGGGAAAATTCAAAACGTATTCTCTTGCCTCAGGTTCTACTGTGACACAGGATTCAGCCTTTAACCTTTGACCATGGTTCCCACCACCAGCACTGACTTCATCTGTTTTTTAGTAGAAATCTTGGTCTTGAAATGAGGCAGATTAAAACACTGTGTCTTGTGATGCATCCACTGTGATAATGAGACACTATTACGCCTACAGTGAGAAACAGAAAGAGTAGGAAGGATTGTTTCTGAGTTATGTCACACTTCTTAGTTGCAACACAACTGAAAAGAGCTCCCTTGTTCAAAATATTCCCCAGGCTGTTTCTGCAGTCTGCTGTTGTGACAAGCGGACAATGGCTCAATTCTTTTCCAGCGTCAAAAAACGAAACGTGAAATAAAAAAGAAACCAATTACTGCATCTTCCTTACACTTATTATCTTGTGCAAGGCACTAAAGTGAGTGATGAAAATAAACTTTACAACTTACTGTGTAATACTGGGAGGTGATGAGGTGAAAAATAAACACAATCACAACAATCACAAACGTCACACAATCACTGCTTGTCAGGACCAGTCAAACTACATGTAATAACACAGTCATTACATAGCAGAAAAGGGGTCCACAAACACACATACTTAATATGGGTAAAACTTTCTATGAAGGTCATCGTTATAATGACTTATGCATATATTTATAACACGATATAATGCGTCCATAACACATTATAACAATTGTTATGATCACTTACAAACATGCATTAGGCGCTATAGCCAAGTTCATAATGTATTATGACCTTTTGATTTAATGTTTTATAACTAATAGTAATACCAGTTTATATCAATGTGCGGCAAGAATCTCCGACCAGGTGGACATAATACCATATGAACTAATTATAAGACCTTATAACATGTTATTGTTTGCTTTAAGTAAAGTGACACACATTTTGCGCAGGAAAACAACTTTTATGTTTCTTCACTTTATGAACAATCTGTATGAATTTTGAACATTTTGCAGTTTAGCACAAAAACACAACATAATTACATCAAAGACACTCATTCTCAGGGCGGACCTGAGAAGATAAGACCTGTTGCCGACCATAACATCATGTAAGAAGAGGCTCAGATGTTTTCACAGATGAAAGGCGAGCCTATGGACAGGCCCTAACAGATACAGTGGACAATTAAAGTTCATATGGTATTATGTCCACCTGTAATATATTATACAGGGATGGACATTTTAACACTTTACTTAAAGCAAACAAAGACATGCTATATAACATCAAACATTACTATAAGCTATTATTCCATTTTATATCACTAATTCTAAAGGCTGACTAAAGTGTATTCATAACGAGGCAGAGTCGGTGGTTATAATGTACTATGGAACATTGTCGGAGATTCATGCCGCACATTGATACAACCTGGTATTACTATTAGTTATAAAACATCAACAGGTCATAATACGTTATGAACTTTGCTATAGCGCCTAATGCATGTTTGTAAGTGATCATAACAATTGTTATAATGTGTTATGGACGCATTATTTGTTATATATTATATGTTATAAATATATGCATAAGTCATTATAACAATGACCTTCATAGAAAGTGTTACCAAAATATGTTTTTATAAATGTCAGTTTCATTAAATGTCTCTAACTTCTAAGATCGTATTTTATGTGTATGTTATATCATGAGTTAGATGAGCTGAAAATATGGAGAGCACAATGGGCCTTTTCAGATAAACAACTCAGTTAAAAAGGCATTTTACCAAATGATTTGGAAAACTGAGATGAGAGCCAATCAAACTATACTTACTGCACGATGTGTTCACAAGAAAGACAAAAGTTTCTGACTTTGAACCATAACCAGAGACCCTAGTTTTCAGAGATACTGTTATCTGACATCATGTCAAGCAGACCACGGTGTAAAATACCGCAGGGCACACTTTTTATTGTGTATGTTTATATTGTAGATTGTGATTTAGCATTACATAACTATAATGGAAATTTGACATATCTAAGACTCTTTAGGCCAAACCCTAGTGGTGCGATGAGGCAGGTGTTTTTAATAAGCAATGGCAAAACACCTGTGTTGACATCACTGACTGTAGTGTGGTCAGAGGTGCCACCTGCCTGAATGTCTGAGCCCACTGAAAGCAGTGCAGCCCACTGTGAGTCAGTGTATGTGTGCGTTAAGCATATGTGAAATATTTATTTGTACTAACAGCTGATACCAAGACATGCTAACTTAACTTAGGTACCAAATATAGTTTGACATAGCACAGGCTGCAGCAGAGGGGGAGAAAATATTTTACAACGGGAAGAAGGTGATCGCATTGGTATCCATGTGTCTTCCCTGTTTTTTTCCTGGCCATTGGAGGTCTTTTGGTGGAAGGTGGAAATGCCCCAAGATTTTGTGTAAACTGTGTATTCTGGAAATTCAATACCTTTAACATTTAAAAATGAACACTACTACTGTTTACTGTAAGTTTAGGGTTGATTGTTATTTCTTCCTTGCCAGATGCTTTTAAACAAATTCTAGTGCACTATATCAATTTTAATGGTGTCATTAACAGTTAAATGAGAGAGCACCACTCTCCACACACCACACGTGTGATGAAGTTCAGCTGGTTTGTATGAGGATGAAAGATCAAAGTGACATCATCCTTCTGTGCCCAACTATTGGATTTACATTTCTCCATGCTGCTGTCATTTTCACAGATGTATAGCAAGATGATGGGTATCACAACTACAAGACTTGGTTGTAACTTTGACACTGACAAAGTCAGTAAAGATAATTTGATCAGTTGTACTTTGGGCACAATTTGGACATTCACTTTGAGGTGTTCTTAGTTTTGTTGCCAGCGGTTTAGACATTAATGGCTGTGTGATGTGTTATTTTGAGGGGGCAGCAAATTTACGCTGTTATGCAAGCCGTACACTCACTACTTTACATTGTAGCAAAGTATTGTCACATGAAAACTCTAAAGTTAAGCTAATACACCTGGAACATAAGCCACATGAAAGTCATGAATATCAATGAATAGTTTCTGAGCCCAGTACAGCTAAACATTAAAAACCCGTGACTTTAGAAGTCCTTCCACGAAAGTCTTTCAGTGAAGCCTACTGCTGTTACTGCTGCCAGTTTGCAAGGAACTTCACACTGAAGTTGTGGGCTTGTGCTATAACATAAAATTAAAAACTGTACATAACTACAATCTTTCCCTAGTCTGAACCAAGTGATTCCTCTTTTAATCACAACCACAATCTTTCCTTAAATGATAAGGCTGGTGATATTCTCTATTTTTCTTATGGTCGACAAATCCCATGAAAAGACCAAAAACCAGCATTGAATTGATGCTACAAGTGTTGTCAAAGGATAATAGATCTTATTTTTTCTATTTCATAGACATCTATTGTTCAAAAACCACTTACATAAAACAAAATTTAATACACATTAATGAGTCACACCATTGCATTGGGTGACATATCCGTTCATTACAATGAACATGGGCACTGTAGTTTATTTTGAGTCAATACTCTGTCCTGCTGCTGTACATTCTCACTAGCTCACCAAATGTGCATTAATCCGCATCGGAAAGTAGTCCCTAACAACTGCAATGTTTCCTCCTTTTTGAGTAACGTTTGCTAAAAACTACAGTGCCCAGATGTTTTAAGGAAAATACTGAGCCTTTTTAAATAAATAAAAATATATTCATGACCAGTTTTTGAAGATGTACATCTTCAGTAGGAATCAATGAGCTTGAGGTTGACAGAGAAGAGAAGTCTGAGAGTACTGAGGGATGAACTTAAGCATTGTTGCCGTTGGTCTTTTCATAGGATTTGTTGAAAATAAGAAAAATGCAGAGTAACTTATGCTTTGACCTCAACCAAGTAATTTTTGGGCCAAATCGAAGCCAAACACTCACTTGTAAAGCCGCAGATAGGGGTATGAGATCAAAAAACTTTCTTATGGATCATTTGGGAAAGGAAATCACAATCAACCTATTCTGTTGTTTACTTTGGAGGACTTGTACCACCACAAAACACACCCTCACCCACTCACATAAACACTGGAGGCACATTCCAACGTGTTGTTATTATCAGCAAGAAACAGATGTGCTTTAAACCGAAATCTTTTAAGGCGAGAAAAAGAAGGATGACCTACATATGTGTAACGATAGCAAAAGCATGACCTCAGTCCTGCCACTCCCTTCATCTTTCTATTCTCTTTTTCTCTTTTCCTCATTTCTTTCTCCCTGCATCTCTGTACCCCACCCCACCCTTCCCTCCCTTGCTGCATCGTTCCCCCTCTCCTCCCTTCGTCCCCTTCATCTCTTCTCACCCTCTGCTAGCTGCCTCACCCTCGCTCATTACCGCAATTTTCCTCCCAAAGGAGTGACTCAGCATTTTCTCCACCACCGTCTCCCTCACTCATCTGTTTCTCAGTCAGTCCTTCACTCTCTCTCTCTCTCTCTGCAGACAAGAGGTCACTCCTCTGACACATCGTCTCCCTCTCTAATCTTTTCTTCAGTATTGCTAAATCATGTTGTGCAAAGTTTACAGTGTAAATATAAGAACTTTGAATTCAAGATCTAGTTTAATAATTTTATTTAATGGTAAGATTAAATGAAAATCACAAAGAGCGGGCAGATTTAGAAGGTGCTCAGTTTTCCGTTTCTGCAGGTTTATCCCTCAGGCTGTGACACGTTATGATTTATTTTGCTGCTTCTACAGCTATGTAAGCTTTTAGTAGCTTTAAGTATTGAATTTTGTTTCATTCTGACTCTGGTATTTCAGTTCTATTTTGGTAAAGAACCTCTGTCTCCATACAAGTAGCATTGTGGGAGGAACTGGAAGTCTTGCATTGTCTCTAGATCTTGCTGTTGGCAGAACTGACAGATTCTGTCTGACTTGTTTGTGTTTTCTGAGACGCCAGGTTTGTGTTGTCTTGACCAATCTCAATGGCCAGACTGTCATGTCTTTCTCAGTCTGCGTGGGTTCATAGTGCTCATATAATCTGCCACCTGCTATTTTCTGTTCAGTGCTACATAACGTTGAAGTTTACCAACAGTTTTTGTAGTAGATGTGGTTAATCCCTATCTTTATCTTTCTTATATATTTCTGCCTGATATGTTTATTTTTCATTGTTAAGCACCATAACACCAAAGCAATTTCCTTGAATGTGTAAACCTACTTGGCATTAAAGCTCATTCTGATTCTGATTCTAATTCACTTATCATTTTCTTTGGCTATAATTTGGTTGGTCCCAACTGTATGAGGGCTTTGCTGACACAGCATACTGATCCTCATGATGACCGATGGGACTGTATCTTCTCCTCTTGGCATCACAGAGCTGGCATCACTGGCTTTAAGGTGTTAAAATAATTTTATTGATCTTTTTTGATCTTTGAAAAATTTCAGTGTGCAGGCAATCGTTTGGGTGTTCTCTTGGTTTGTCAGGGGGCAACACACCTCAGTTCCACATAATACAATTGGTTATGAATAGGGATGCACCGAAATGAAAATTCTTGGCCGAAGTCGAAACCAAATATAATAAAATAATTTGCCGAATGCCGAACAACTACATTCACATTTTTTCCATTTATTTTGGCTTTTTTTTTATCATTGCATAAATTCAATAGTCAAAATGTGCTTTTTACTCAGTGTTTCCCACAGGATTTGGAGAGACTATGGGGGGTGGGTCCGTGGCCCAAGAGGATACGGTATAGTAATGTTTACTTTTAATATACACATGTAATATGTTTTATACTTTCTGTGAATATAATCCAAATAATCTTGTTTCCATAATGTATAGACACCTTATTTTGAAAACCGGACGTTGTCACATATCCACATGTGTAAGTCCGACCCAATTTGATAAATAATGTTGTATGTGTATCGCGTAACATGAAGACTTCATAGCCTCTCTTTAGGTAGCACTCTCAAATTGCAATACTTAATACTAGGATAAAGTGGTTAACCTGCCTGTCAGCTCACTCTGGTCCGTTTCAGTGGATTTACCATAAAGGCTTGAATACGTGCGCACTTCTAATTTAGGTGCAGCTAGCTTAATCGCCTTCTCAGAAACGAGTGACAGAAATACTTAAAGATGTTCAGACTGTTTGTTGCCTTTTCTAAGAAGTCAGCCACAGATGGAGTGGATGCGTTAAGAGACAATTCAGCAGAACACTGTCTGCAAACGGCGATTTTTGAGTCTTTCTCAGACACTTTAAAATGCTTCCACACGGCTAACATGTCAACATAATTGTTCGGTAAAATTTCTTTGGACTTTTGACTTATTAGGCCTCTGCTATCCAGTATTTGTGCATTTGAGAACACCGAAAGTGTTTTTTTTTTTGCTATTTTCGGCCGATTCATTTAAGTGGCCGAATATTCGGTGCATCCCTAGTTATGAACTTATATATGTTTAGCCAGGTTTGTGCTGGTACATTTTGGTCTGTGTATTTTTTTGGCAAAGATGTGTCATTCACAGCTAAATTGAAATTGCTTGTAATTAGTGCTAAATACGTATAATCATGCCCAATGTAAAAGAGCCCAGTAAAAATCTCTTGGATTTCTCTAGAGAGCCTTGATGTTGATTTTCTCCTGACTCTCAGTCGAGGCCCAGGTCTGACAGAATTTCTGCAGATGATGCCTTCATCTCTTTGTTTCTCAACCCCGGACAGAGTCCGATCTAACTCTGCTACCACCTCTCTCCCTCAGTCTGCACCCCTCCATTCTAACACACAGATAAATCACTCATGCTTCTCAGCGTATTATTTCAATCCCTTCAGACTCTGTTCTGGATAAAAAAACAGTACATTTGGTGTAGACTGGATCCCTTGTGTTTCCTGCATTTTTCCAATAGATAAAACAACTGCCTCTGTGCAGTGGACTCCATATTCTCATTGGATTTCAGCTTCTCTCTCTGTTTTCCCCAATTCTCCTTTTCCTCCCTTCATCTCTTCCCTCTGTGACTATCTCCCCTCTCTAAGGCTCTCGTCGTTTCTGTCCCTCCTCCGCCCCATCATCCCTTACTCTTTTCCGAGCCAGAGGCCCTCTCTCCATCCCGAGCTGTCTCTCCGCATCTTTCTCCTCCCTCCTCACATCAATATCCCTCAATCTCTCCTTCTCCCCGTAAACAGAGTGACCCTTCAGTCTGCTGTCGCCTCCCCGCCTCCAGACTCTTCGCCATCTCTCTCACTCTCCCTCTCCTGTGGGTAAACATGACCCATGCTTCGATCATCCTCTTGTCATTTTGTCATTATTATGCCCCCTGAACCCCTCTCCATCTCTCTTCATGTCCCTTCTCCTCTCTCCTTCACTTGGCCTCTCTCTCTCTCATCCCTTGTTTCGTCTAACTCTCCTCTTATCATTTCTCCAGTGATGACAAATACTTCTATCAGTCTTCAGCCATCTTTCAAGAGCGTCGGCTCTCCTTCTTGCTCCTTCAATCTTTTGTGTCATCTTTCTTTCTCCTTCAAGATGAGACATCCCTCTTCAAATATCCATCTCTTCTCTCTGTCCTTTTCTTTCCCCCAAACAGATACACCACATGGCCAAAAGTAAATATACACCCACACATTTCATCCATAAAGCATGGGCTTTTAGAATATCTCATCCCAAATCTGTGGGCATTAATAGGCTGCTACATCAGCCCCCCTCTCCTGGGAAGGCCTTCTGCTTTTGGAACCTGGCTGCAGAGATTTGCTCCCATTCAGACACAAGCACATTAGTGAGGTTGGACACTGATGTAGAGCCTAAATCTGAGTTGTTGCTCCAATTAATCTCAAAGGTCTTCAATAAGGTTGAGGTCAGGGCTCTGTGCAGGGCAAATAAGTTAATCCACACCAAAATAGAAAGCATGATTCTTTATGTACCTCGCTGTGTGCACAGGGGCATTGTTGTATTGACAGAGGAAAAAGTATTCCCCAAACTATTGCATCCAAGTTGCACAATTGGGCACTATTCTCTAAAACATCATTGTGTTGATCAGCATAATGATTTCCCTTTGATGGAAATAAAGGGCTGAGCCTAAACCAGTGGTGAAAGAAGTACTCAGAACCACAGACAACAATACCCTAAAAGAAGTGCTCATTGTGCTGAATGTCCCATTTCAGAATAATATATTGTATTATATATATTAAAGTGTAAATCACTTTAATGTTGCAGCTGGTAAAGGTGGGTGTTACGGCTGCCGAGGGCAGCCGTCTGTGTGTCACTGCTGCCTGTGTTTCTCCCTGCATGTTACACTGTGAGGCGGGGGATTGGCTGGACTTCGGCAAGCCTGGTTGATCCCGCCTCCCACCTCCGACGATTCCGATTGGAGCGGCACACCACCCCTACTCCAATCGCCAAGCCGCCTGCAGGACCGCCTTCGTGCCTTCCCCCTCAAATAGGCTGGTCTGCTGCTGATTCAGGGCAGCTACCTTTTGCCATGTGGTTTGCCCTGACGCTGGTCCTAACCTTGAACTCTGTGTGTGCATGTATCCTCAGTGGAAACAGCTTCTGTGTTTGTGAGACCTGGGTATTACTGAGAGTTGGTAACTCACCTGGGATAGTCTACAGACTTGGGCTAGGGGAAGCTCGTTCACTGATTACCCACACCTGGTAGTTAAATATTTGTTTAGTGACACTAGGTTTAGGGGTGCTGCGCTCCCTGTGTTTTTCCACTTCTGAGCAACG
>NC_060156.1:10964363-11020416 GCF_021292245.1 Micropterus dolomieu | reverse complement strand
ACTGCTGCCTGTGTTTCTCCCTGCATGTGTTACACTGTGAGGCGGGGGATTGGCTGGACTTCGGCAAGCCTGGCTGATCCCGCCTCCCACCTCCGACGATTCTGATTGGAGCGGCACACCACCCCTTCTCCAATCGCCAAGCTGCCTGCAGGACCGCCTTCGTGCCTTCCCCCTCAAATAGGCTGGTCTGCTGCTGGTTCGAGGCAGCTACTTTTTGCCATGTGGTTTGCCCTGACGCTGGTCCTAACCTTGAACTCTGTGTGTGCGCGTATCCTCAGTGGAAACAGCTTCTGTGTTTGTTAGATCTGTGTGTTACTGAGAGTTGGTAACTCACCTGGGCTGATCCCAGTAGGTGGTCTACAGTCTTGGGCTAGGGGAAGCTCGTTCACTGATTACCCACACCTGTTAGTTAAATACTTGTTTAGTGACACTAGGTTTAGGGGTGCTGCGCTCCCTGTGTTTTTTTTCCGCTTCTGAACAACGGCTAGAGAGGTTTTTGTTTATCCTTTTTCAAGTAGTTTAGTAATCCCCCACGTAGGAGGGATCTCTTTTTGTTATATTTGGTTCTTTGTTTTACGCAGCACCCACTTGCCCATTTTCTGTTTGACCATTTTTTGTGTATCAGACTGCTTAATAAATAATCTTTCCACCCATACCAAATCCATCTGGTTTATGTTTACGTCTCTCCTACCCCTAGACAGCGGGGACGTAACATAATTGGGGGCTCGTCCGGGATTCACTCAACTGAATCTGGTGGAAAAATTATTTGTTACTCAGTTTAGGAGAGTACAGTTGGCTGACTGAGCTATGACGGAGCGCTTTGATTTGGACTTGTTTATAGTCAACCCGACCCTTGAGAAAATTAGCAGTTGTCGTAAAGATGACTTAATTCGTATAGCCACCCATTTTGGAATCACGGTTGCCAAATCTTTATTGAAAAAGGATCTCCGGATCCGGGTTATTGATGGCTTGATAGATCAGGGGGAGATTGTGATACCTGAGCAGGCTCAGCAACCTGGGGGAGTGACACTTCCCGCAGACATCCCTACAGAGGTAGAGGATGTGCCTGGCCGCCAAGCCCAGCCTGATTTGGGGAAGGACGGCGAGGCAGGTGAGCGGATGAAGACGCCGTTCACACTGCCACGCTACGATCCATCTCCACCCAGCAGCAGTGCTCGTTCCAGGGATGAGGCCCGGATGAAAGTCGTGCTAATTTGAATTACATATACTGCTGGTAAGACTGTGAATTCCCCCCTGAGGATCAGTAAAATCTTGTCTTATCTTATCTTAACCTATAATAACATCATATTAACTGTGTGGACTATAGTACACAAAGGTACGTGGACCAGGGGTGTCCATATACTTTTGGCTGTACTGTAAAGTGTATCATTCTGTTGTTTTTATCTTAGCTGTGAGACTTCCTTTTGTCTCTCTTTCCCTAATCTTTACTTCTTGCTTCCCTATACGCTTCTCCCTCCTCAAGTTTCCTTTTTTTTTGTGGGACATGATAACTAAATCTTCCCTCTGCTTTTGGAGAGATACACTTTCGTATTCTATCTTTCCAAAAGCATCCTTTTCTCCCTCCTGTCATGGTACATCTTTTATTTTCACTTTTTATCCTCCACCCTTTGAGTGAGACCCTTAAGATCGTGATTAGCATCTTGCAATTATTTTCTTTCTCTCATCCATACTTCAGTCTGTCTCCTCCTATTTTCTTCTCCAATCATTAAGCTAGTGTTGAGTGTTTTTTTCAGTTCCTCCACCTGTTCATCTCTCTGCCAATCTCACACATACATGAAACAGTACAATATGAAAGAAGCTGCTCTCTTTCTTCAAGAATATTTTTTCTCCCTCCCATCCTCACTCCTGCTCTTTCTCTCTCCTGTAACCTTACCATGAGGGAAAGAAATACAGTTTTTGTTAAATTTGTCATCAGCCAGTCTGTATCGTGTTGGTCACACCTCAAGCACCTCTCCTATTGCTATGCCTCCATCCTCTGTCCTCTATTCCTACTATCATTCGTTCCATCACACATCACCCCTCCCTCCTTCACTGACCATCGCACCCTTTTTCCATTATTTATTACTTCTGCTCTTCACCAGCCTAGACCCTGTCATGATGAGTTACAGAGGGAATATGTGGTCTTATAGTTGTAAATGCTTCAAACTAGATTCAGCTGTGTTTACATATTGAATATCTAAAATTTCAACATTTTGGGTGCTATTGCTGTTAGCAATAAGTTTCTTGTTATTCGTTTTTTTAATTAAATTTTGCATTGATTTATGTTTTTTATTATATTGTGTTCTTTGAACCTGTTGGGGAGGCAAGTTGCAAGTTGTATTTTGATTTTGTGATAAAGAATTTGTTGAGCATCCTAAATACAACAGATTCTTAGATTCGATTACTTTGAAATGATCATCTGCTTTTCTCTCTGATTCTATCTTCTTTAAGTGAGCTTGTGCGCCTTCAGTGTTCATAGAGTTTCCTAAATAATAATTAGTCACACATTTCCGAGAATGACTGTATGTATTTGTTGGTGTGAAATTCCCAAGGTGGCTAGCTGGTCGGTAATTTTATTCTTTTCTCCTTGCTATGCCACATTCTCAGAGTTCAAACATGGGAAGCCACATGGATTTAGTTTAAAACCAGTTTAAACAACATAGAGTGATGATGATTTGGTTCTTGTAAAAAACAGGGGTTTTAGTTTTTACATTAAAACTTGTCCCTAAAAATTAGAACATGATCGCACTGAGTGATCCTGAGAGTTCCACCAACCACGTGGTATTTTTTTACCTAATTTATGTCAGACTTAACCGAGTGACTTCAACAAAGAAAGTCTAGGACAATAAAATGCAAACCCTCAAAATGGTTGCGCTGATGAGTGAACATATGCAGGCTATAAATGTGTAGTTTTCAGAAAGCCAATCATACACTGTGACTGATTTCACGGTGACATCTGCAGACAGTGAAATAAACTCATGCAGTACACGTGTGTCTATGTAGGCTGAGATGTGGGAGTGGGTCCCTCATTGAAAACCTGTAATTGTCCTAAATTACAACACTGTGACGTGTCCTACTAACCAGGAGAGATTTAGCATTTTGCTGCAGTTGTTCTTTTCCCCCGGGAATCAAAGCATGGCTCTGCAACAAAAAGCCTGAGAGCTGTTGTTCTCGAGCTAAACTGAAAAACAGATGAGAGTGGTTGAGCCAAATTCTGTCAGTTTAAGAGGCATATGGACAGGAGTAGAGGTTAAGCACAGTCCCTGCATCTGTGTGTGTGTGTGGGTGTGCATGTGTGTAGCTAGAATTGTCCCATTAACCTAGTTATCTGTTTTTCATCAAACTCCACCTCACTAAACACTTCCTGTCACCAAAGAGGGAATGAATGTTAAAGTTTGCAGGGGGTAGTGTGTCAGTTTTTGTGATTGTGAATGTGTGTTTGTGTGTGTGCATGAGTGTTGTAATGATTGAAAGTGTTTTGTTTGTTGTTGTTCACTATTAGGTACATTAGTGAGAAAATGTGTGAGGAGTCTGTGTGTGTGCTTGTGCACATTAGGTTTTGTGTTGTCATTATGTGTACACAGGGGTGTACATATGAATGTGTGTGTGCTTGTGTGTGAGTGTGTGCCGACATGTCAGTTCAAATGACCTGTTCCCTGCCTGAAGCTCTGTCCCCTGTGAGGGGTAAGTTGTACCATATGGTACACAACATGGTACATACTTAAACCACAGACACTGTACCGCACTAAATACGTAAATACACAAAAACGCAACATGGTCTGGTGCAGTACAACTCCCCCGCAAGTCTCAGGGAGCAGAATAGGATCTACATTTAGATACAAGGGCAGAGTACAGGCATGCATTGATTGAGAAGGGCTTTGAGCCAGTTAGAGTTAGTGTGTATGTGTGTGCGTGAGCACAGACAACATTTCATCCCCTGGAGCCTATCTCACACGGTAATAATTTAGCCCAGTGCTGCTGGAAACACGCACACATTTATTCGCACAAACTAATACAAACAAAAACAAAAATCTGCTTCTGCTGCACTGACTTTTGTTATTTAAATAAGCATACAGCTGCACATGCAAATATATTCTCTTCTCTGCACTGCATCCTTACACATTAAGACATATACTGCACACATGCACAAATTCAATCGGAACTCACAGCAGCGTAAAAGCCTCCGTACTGTTCTCTAAAGGCCTCATTCAATAGACAAACCTGACACAGACTCTTTTCCTCTCTCCCTCCCTCCCTCACTCTCTCTCTCCACTCCGTGCTTCTTAATGTAATAGTGTTGTAATGGGGTGTAATTGCTGCTCTGCCACAAAAATCTATTGTAATAAGTGAAACCACCTTAGCTAAGAAGATAAATTAACCAGAAAGAGAAACACATAGATGGGAAAATAGATAGTCAACATTGATTGATGGACCAATATTGGTCTTCTTGTACTGGTTGGTCAGGAAAGTTAAAGAATTAAGTAGTGGATGGAAGTAAGTTGAATTTATTGTATTCTGCAGAAACCCTGCATCCGTGAAATTTTTTCCCCGTTTTCCCCTTAATGCATCAACATTTTAACATTGTGTTGTGTATTTTTTATTTAGTTATCTGGTCATGTATCCCCAGGCCTTTCAACCAACCACAAACAATGTTAGCTTTAATTTTAAGGAAATAATAAAAGGCGTAAGAGGGCAAAGAGTGCATGCTGCGTTGGGCATGGACTGTAGATTGTAATGGTATGTGATGGCTTTACCACAGAGGTCAGCTGTGGTTTTAACAAAACCTTAGGTGAACAGAACAGTAATATGGCTACCGAAAGGCCACAGAGACCCTGCCCTCATTTTCATGTATTTATAGATTTTCTTTTTCTTCACTTTCCACACTTCCACAACCAACAAACAGCTTCTCTCCAATAATCTTGTAAATCTTTTCATACTGTGACATAAAATTGTTACAGGATATGATCTTTATGTAGAGAGGCTGTTAGATGAGCTTAAAGGGGTCGGTTTCGGTTATTATCAGCACAAAATTCTTGGTGTTGAAACTGAAATTATGCAAATGTACATTTAATTTTCCCCAATGAAGGTTAAAATCAAGGGCAACTGGACTTGGTTGAAGATGCTTGAAGTCTTTACTTCTTTAATTCTGACTGGTAGAAAAACTCAGCTATTTAACCTCTGTGGGTCATTGTTAAGATGATCGATACCGCTGGTTCGTTAGTGCTTCTGGATGTTGTAACAACAGTCGTTATGGCCGAGGCCAAGTCCCTCTGAACGACCCTTGTTGGCATTCTCACCTAAAGCTTGATTTATACTCCTGCGTAGGGTCAGGCATTTATACTTGTGCGTCGGTGTATCCGTCATTCTGCAATTACACCCTCAAACGCTAGTTGGCAGTAGCGCTACAGCGTCCACTGTGTTGACTTTTGCTGGCCTAGCGGGCTAACTTCCGGTTTAGCCCTCCGCTAACGTTAATGGGGGTAAAATTGTCTACATGCGGCTAGTATTGTCTTTTCAAATATTATAGACCAAATGGATCACATTCTGATAGTAAAACAATTTTGCGCGGCTTGTGACGGTCAAATATATTTACAATAGGTCATAATATATTTATCCACCGTGTTACAGCCGCCGTTTTGGCCGCAAGTAAAAGTTAGTACAAAGCATGGGGCACTTCCAGTCGACTCGGAGGCATTGCGAGGCTACCCAGCTGACCAATCACAGTGCTTACAGTCCACGTCGACTCGACATGTAGTTACATTTTTGAGGAGGTGCACGTCAGGCGACGTTGTAGCCTCTGCGTAACCCCGTAGCCTACGCCGTCAGTTTTGACGCGGAAGTAAAAATTACACTTATGGCCAAACGGGTCGTTCATACCGTTGATACCAACGACAGGTCATTCCCATCTCAGTTACAGCCCTACCCTGGTCTTTTCACCTAGTGATCTCATTACCACCTATAAAAGGAGACATCTTTATGTCAACAATGTTTTGTTACACCTCCACTCCACTGGAGCCTGCAAAAGATATAGATAAAGAGTTGTACAGAGAGGAAGAGGATTCTGCATGCGTGGTGGTGTAAGACAACAGCAGAGATGACCAAGAGCTGTAGTCTCTGATGACATTGGGGCTACTGTGGTAACCAGATAATCAACCATGGACTATCATTGAAAGACTCTGGTCTCAGAGAGCAGCCAAACGTGGCATCAATTGACAGAATCTTCAAGTGACCCAACAGGTAAAATATGTATTCTGAAAAGGCATAACTGCATATTACCAAAATTAAAATCTATTGCTTGTGTGTAATTCTTGTATTTCTTCTTTAGGACCCAACGACTAATCCCCACAGGGGGGATTTCTTTTAGAGAGTCATGGAGCTGGAAGCCCATCACACACACCATGTTTTTATCTACGTGGACTTGGCCAAAACACACCGGTAAGGACAGAATTTGATTGGTAAAAGAGTGGGTGTCCCAGGCCAAAGGGGTACCAATGTTACCACGTAGTGATATCCTCCGATGGTGTGCTGCTGCACATATGCAAGAGACTGATGAACTAACTTTGTATTGTTTTTTTGAGCAAACATTTTGAGCAAACAAGACTTTTGTGACTTGTTTTACTTGCAATTTTCATTTACTGTAGTTTATTTTTGAGTTACTTGATGGTAAAGATGAAGTACACTGAAGCTTTTCCCATTTTCCTCTTGCATTTTGATATCTTCCTTTTGATACTGTTGTACATTCTATAAAGACTTACCATTCTTACTGTATTTCATAATGGTAACTTTATTTACTGTAAAATAAGACAATGTACACATTTCTTATACTATCAACAATAAAGATAGTAATGTAATGCTATCTGTTGTTAGTGTTTTTTAGGTATTTGTGTTATGAGTGACAATGAATGTTGCTGTTGGAGAGAACTACTGCTGGTGTATTTGTAAAATTATTTGAAATTTAAACAAGTATGCAGTGTTTTGGTAATTTTGGTGCATTTTGGGTGTGCAATTAACTAGTGTGCAAGCTGCTTGTTAGCAATTGTAAAAAAACCAAAAAAAAAACTGTAATATACATTATAACTAGGTTACGTCTGAACTTACACACAGTTGGTGCAACAGGTTGCTGGTCCATGAACATTAATTCTGATTTAACTAATCCCAATAGCTACATGTGTGTTATGTTTGGAGCTAAACCGGGGAGATGGTTGGCCTGAAGCTTAAACTGCGATAACGCTAGCTCGGCTTTCTAAAGCTTACTATGCTGAATCGATTTGTAAAATCCATACACAAACAGAAACAATATGCATTTTTAGGGAGAGTTACCCACTTTTTTTTTTTTTTTTTTTTAAATAAAAGTTTATCCATCTCCCTGTCACTGTGCCCCTCTTCGGTCATAATGGAGGTTGTCAGCTATGCAGCATATGGTAACTTATAGGTCTCTGTACAGGTCAATGGTACCACATCTGGCAACCTCACTGTATTGACACAATTCCAGGAAGTCACTGCACCCGACTGTTGATCGCCAAGAAATTGCTACAGCCCGTACATTAACAAGTAAAACCACAAATTGTGTTACTTTTGTGTATGAATTAAGCAAAAAAACACACCCTGTGTTAGTAATAATTACCGAGCTTTAGAGGTGTTGGTATAACGTTAGTTATTTTTTTAACTGGACAGAGCCAGGCTAGCTGTTTCCCTGTCTTAATGCTAAGCAAGGCTAATTGCCTCCTAGCTCCAGCTTTACATTTGAAGCACAGACATCAGTGGTATCGATGTTCTTATTAACTCTTGAAAAGATTTTTTTACAACTCAAACCTCAAGTGTTGAACACAAACATTTTCCAGGCTTGAAATATTCAGTGAATTTAAATGAAAAGTAATTGCTAACAGATATTCCACAACAAAGATATTCTGCCACAGTTGAGTGACGATGTTAATTTTAAAAACGTTCTCTGGTCTATAATGATCTCTATTCTTAGCATCAACCAATCTATAGGCACAAACCCACAACTAAATCTAAAAACAATGCAACAAGCTATTAGTGTGCAACTAGCTTGAAACAGGAGAGCTATTTCCAGTGTGTTTGAGCTGCCATGCAGTATTCCTACTATTCCAAGCAGTATGTGTGTTTATGTGTGTCAGAGGGTTATAAAAATGCTTTATGGCATCTCCTGGAACAGTGACCTTTACAGAAAACCACTGATCTGTTCAAAACAACATGATACACTGTGTGCATGGGTATGTGTGTGCACAAAATGTTATGTGTGCTCATCTATTACGTGTGTGTGTGTGACATGAAGTACAGCCAGTAACATTCTATCCCACCAGCCATCATTAACTGTGATGCACAGCCAAATGTCGTTATGTATGGTCGACTGGTTGATTTACTGTTGGAGATATAATGGAGTGGCTACTGTAATGAACTTGCTGAGTGTTTGATGTACGGATCTCTGCTGGAGGGAGAGAAGTAAATACTACGACCCTGATGACAACGATTGCAGTGACGATTGTTGATGATGATGATGATGAAATACCCCTCCTCACTTGCAGATGCCAGTGACATTTCTGGAGGGAGAGGATAAAGGGGAGGACAACAAGTAGAGGATGGAGAAAGCAGTTTGAGGAGATGGAAGAAGAGGAAACAGAGAGGAGGGAAGGAAGGGGAACAATTATATTCTTCTGCTGCAGCAAATGTTGATGTTTTGACATCCAGCCACTGCTGGAGGGAGACAGTGAGTGCTGATGATGATGATAATCAATGATGATGACAGTGATGATGGAGAAGTTCACACAGACTTTAAAGTATTTTTTTGCAGAGATCTGTGAAGCCACATGGTGTCCTTGTGGTCAAACTGGAACACCTGCAGGACAACATACACCCTGCCTTAGTGTCCTTGAGCAGTGCTGTTCTGAATGGGAGTGTGTGAAAAGAAAATTCCCCTTTCTGAGATCAAAAAGTATTGCACTGCCACTAAAACAATTTGGATGGTTAGGAAGACGTTACGGGTGACAATTTAAAGGTGAATCAAGAAAAGGAGGGGAAGAAAGAAGACGAGGAAAATGGAGCAGGATCATAAAGGGCAAAAGGGGGGAAAAGTCAAAAAGATGATTACTGGGAGGTATTTTTCTGATCAATAGAGCTAAAAACAAAAACACACAGGGTGGGATTCAATTTCTTACCTCTAGCTAATCACTACTGATGCAATGTTATTTTACACCAGTATAAAAATGTTATTTGCTTTACTTATTGCTGATGTATTTGTGTACCTGAACTGAAAATATGTATAATTCTTATGTTTAATCGTGGTATACACAGCCCCAGAGTCCACAGTGACTCTCACTCTCTTCTTTTGCACAGTCTGACTCTGCCCTCTAATGGCACACAGTCTAAACTACTTTCTTGAGGAATTCTACCCATTTTTTCGGGCTAACTTAACCGAAATGTTAGGCTGACTTGGCTAGATGTCATCTAAGCATTATGATTTTAGTTAAATCTGACTACCTCACTATCAGTCTAGATGTAAGCAGAGCTACTGGAACATGAACAAAGTGCCTCATAGAATTCAGGCAGAAATCAGACAGATGAAATCATGTATTCAATGAGACAGAAATGCAATTATGGAATGGAAACCCATGTAATATGGAGTTTATTGCATGATGTACTTCAAGCACAGTTTTTACTTACTTACTTACTGTAAAAAATAAGAGCACGGACTGAACAGATCTTTCATTTAATGAATGATACACGTGTAGACAAAATACATCCCCTTGTGTGTGTAAAAAAAACAAAACATAGGAAGAGTGGATGTTCCTTCATTTTCAATTTAACAAACAATATGGACTTTTTGTCTGGTGGACTTTTCCCTTAAATGTGTCTTGTGTCCTCTTTGCAGCCGCAGAATGGAAAGGTTCCACAGCAAGGCTGAAGCCAGGGTCTCCACAGAATCTTGTCCCACATCATTTGGCTTTCAACAGCGTGCGCATCTGTGTTGGAGTGTGAATGAGCATCATCCGGCTTGTTTGCGAGGGTATTCCGGTGTCTCTCCGCAGCTTTGGCAGTCTGCTCGAGGATTTCAGCGTATCGCGGCTCAATATCAGGGGTAAGCGGGCGAGACTCTGACGGATCGTGGAAAAGGTCATACAGGAGAGGTGGGTTGTGGTGCGTCACATGCTCTCCGTGACACATACAGACCTTAGAGTCATAGCATCCACCAGCTCCCGGGGGAGAAAAGTTTGGAGTGAAAAAGTGCACCTTGAAGACAGAGTCACCTGGATGGAAACACACACCAGGGAACATGTGAACATGCGCATATCAAGTATATTCTGAGGCAGGTTAAAGCTCAGTAAAATCTCTTCAAAACTGTTGCAGATTTTACTTCTAATTTTTGATTTTCAGTATGACTGGTCCAACAGAAATGGTTCTGATTTATAACTGGTCTAATTTTAAAAGAACTGATTTGTTAAGAAATAGTAAGGTCATCTATCATGACAAAGTTTTTAACCACACCAAGCTATAAGAAGGCAATGTTGACATCCACAATCGTAGTGGTACGTCTGTCAGACTAAATCTGCTGGAAATAAAGGCATTTTTTGCATTCAACATCTTTAGGTATCTCTTCTTGTCAAATAATATGTCAAGAATAAGATCAGGATTCAACAATACATGGAGTTGAAAAGCAGAGCTGGACTTTGAATAGGTAATATCTAAACAATAGCAAATCCCTCATCAGATTTATTAGTTAAATTCACATGTTTAGCTCACGTTCAAAGTTTTGTCATTCAAGTTCACCGTCAAGGTTTTACAAATACAAGAAAACAAATAAACCTACAGAACAAGAGTTACACTAGGGGGCAGCACTCATTCACACATATCTTAATATATGCAGTTTCCAAGCTAGTCTTTGTTGTTTTTACTTAAGTATTAAGATTTTACTTTAGCTCTATTCTATGGTATTCTATTAGATAGTTTGATTTCATTTTCACATCAGCACAGGTGCCTTTTTATGCAGAAAAAACTACAGACTTCATAACGGTCAAAAAATATTTGTCTGCTAGATAACTATATGCATCTCTGTGTGAACTTACTTCCGGTTGGGTGCCAGCGTACTGCATTCAGGTAGATTCCACAGTAGTGGAACATGAATTCATGCTCTGATCGCTCTACCTTCCCCTCCAACAATGGCATGAGGTTATAGCCGTCTAACTGTCTGGAAGAAAAAGGTGCAATTGAGAGAAAGAGAGAGTGGGAGAGGGAAAAGGTGGAATATAAAGAGAGCATTACCACAACTCTACATGCAGAAAGAGACACTAGACTTCTGATTTCACCTACAATGCTTGCTAAATTTCCTGAATCTGTGTCCACACAGAAGCCTTTGCCAAAACAAAAGTCATGGCTGTTTACAGATAATGACGTGCTTCTGGATCCACATTGTGATCATCTGGCTAGAAAACAAATGAATTATTATGTTCATGTTCATAGTCTTTGTCTCACCTCTTTTTGTAACTCTAAACAATAGCTTGGCGTACTACTGAATTCAACAAATACAGAAGCTTGTAAGCATTCCCAAGAGTAAAACAAATGAGACTCAGTGAATGATAGCACACACAATACAAAGAAGGCACCCATTTCAGCCAGTCTTTACCTGTCAGGTTGAGTGTCCTTGGCCAAATATTTCAGCGTTGGATACAGGTCCATGAGGCTAGTGGGTTCATCTACTACTCTTCCAGCTGCCAGTCTGCCAGGCCAGCGGAAAATACCAGGCACCCTGATCCCCCCCTCCCAGCCCCCCATAGCTTTCCCACCTATAGGTGAGAAATATCACAAGACCAGTATCTGTATTTTTTGCAGTAAATGCAGTAAAAAAAGATACAATCTTTGTATAATTGTCATTTAACCAAGTTAGACTTATGTTAATGTTTTATCAAGAGTTCATATATGTTTTGAGACTTCGAATACCAATGAAACTGCTATAATTACATCAAAGATTGCAGTGAATGTAAATATCATTAAAAACAGTGTAACATGATATCTACCTTTATAGATGCCATTCCAGCCTCCTTTCTGGCCGATTAGCGAATCAGCATCCTCCAGGTATCCACCATGGTCTGATGTAAAGTACATCAGAGTGTTGTTTGCCAGGCCGAGGGAGTCCACCGTCTCTGTCATCTTACCTAGGAAACATATTAAATAAAGCATTAGAGGTGGTTAGGCAGTAAAGAGATCAATTGAGAGTTGAACCTCTAAAAGTAGAGCTGGTAGGACTGCTCTGACTTTACTCTGTCTTATTTTTCGTAGTATGTCTTTTAGTGGTCACCATAATTTTGAAATGCCACACACACAGAACAGTGTTATACGTAGGTGACCCAGTGATGATGGGATGTTTGCTCCTTCGTGAAATGTTGCACTGTGTTGGCGGCCAATCAGACCAGTTTAGACCCTCAAAACAGAGTAAATAATGTTTGTAAACGATGCATGCCAATATTAGCACATTAACTGTATAGCCAATCTCTCACCGATGAGCCAGTCCACTTCTTCTAGGTTGTCACCATAGCGACCATGGCGACTTTTGCCAGCAAATGCGGGGGTTTTGAAGAGTGGCGTGTGGATATGTGCCAGTGAGAAAAAGAGGAGGAATGGACGATCAACATTCCTGAAGAGGAGAGATGATAAAGGATAAGGCAATAACACTCTAAGCTACAAATTTTAAAAAACTGTTCACTGACCAGCTGTTTTTACCAGCTGAAATTACTTGAAAATTAAACAAGTATTTTTGTTTTTTAGAAGAAACAAATTGTGGGATGAGTGCTACAAAATGGGTAGGCAAGTCTGAAAATACTGAGAGAGATAAAAATGTTGATTTTGGGTCTTTTTATGGAATTTGTTGATTGATAGTATGAAAAAGCTATTTTTTCACCATAAAACACTAGAAAGAAACACTAATGAGGCTCAATCAGCTGCATGCATGTGATGAAACAGGACTACCCAATACAAGTCCAGTTTCACAATTTAACATGTTTCTGTAGACACGTAAAATATGAAACTGCTTTGATCAGACATATTTATACCTCTTTATAAAATTTTGTGCTTCTCCCAGCAACCTCTGGGGCAGTGTCTCCACCGTCATTGGCTGCTCGATCACTTCTTGGTTCCTCATGATGATGCAATTCCAGGTGGGCAGGAGTTCAAAGGGTATATACCACACAGCGGTCGCTAGGATAGTGAGAAAACAAAGTGCTACCAGGAGCCAGAGGCTGACGTCCAGGAGGTCACACAAATGGGCACACACCTGCAAACACACACACACACACAGTGGGTTTAGAAAGAAAGCGCGCACACACACTAAATGAAACTACCGCCGTACAGTACACAGCTAGATGCCTGGGTTTAGAGGTTTTGGTTTCAAAAATTCAGATATATAGATCTCTCGATAGATAGACACTGAACAAAATTATAAACACTTTTGCCCCCCATCATGAGCTGAACTCAAAGATCTAAGACTTTCTCTATGTACACAAAAGGCCTATTTCCCTCAAAACTTGCGACATCTGTGGCATTGTGCTGTGTGATGGAACTGCACATTTTCAAGTGGCCTTTTATTGTGGCCAGCCTAATGCCGTGTTCCAGACCGCTCGGAACTGGGAAATTTCCAACCTCTAACTAGAAAAAGTACGAAGAACACCACTTGAAGTCGGATTTCCTACTTGTGAAAATATGTACCCCGACTTCACGAGTAGCAGCTGCATTACGTCACAGAACAATGCCATGGAGACACACACTGTAAATGGTAAACCAAAGGCAACAAAAAGTACATTTGCATGTATGTAATTTAAATTAAAATAATACATTTACAGAATCAGAAAAACTTTATTGATCCCAGAGGAGAAATTCTTTTGTCACAATTGCACACTTGTCAAAGGTAGATAGATAAAGAGTATATAAATATAATAGTATAAATAAAAATGTAAAGACATAAGATAAGATATAAAGGTGTGTGGGTATGTACAATATTTACGTTATTAAGAAAATTATGGTGAACCAAAAAGTACTAATGAATAAATAGCTGCAGAGAATATTGCACATTAATTATTAAACAGGTAATATTGGACAGAAAATAGATAATGAAACACGATCATATAGTAAAACCTGTTCCGCATGTACACTGATGTAGAAATATGTTAGGCCTACTAGGTAGCTGGCTACAGTAAAGAATCTCATGTGTCATCTTCTCTGCATAAAAGTTATTGTTAAAAATGCCAAAACATTAGGAAGTGTAATCTACAACACTGACTGACTTGAGGGTTACCAACTGATGTAGCTAGAGATGTACACATTTAACTAGTAACGTAAAGGCTATTTAGATCAGAAGAAGGAGCGTTATTGCCAAGTAGTGTTTTACACATACGAGGAATTTGCTGTGGTGATAAGGTGCTACACGTAGACAAACATACAGTCAACATAAATAAATGTGGAAATATATAAATATGGAATTGAAGAAAAACATTGCAGATATATACACATGTGCATTATTCTGGTTCTGGGTCTGTGCCCTTCAGAAGTAACGTAACGGAAGAGAATATTGTGTACATATAAATATATAAACTGACAACATAAAAATATACAACAAAGATCAACAATCAGCAACAAATATGTGCGACGTGCCAGTTCTGTGCCCGACACGAGATGAAACAGTATTTACATGTCCAGAGACATTTGTATCGTTTGCAAGAGGGGAGTGTCAGTGGGGGACCCGGGACTTGTTAATGAGGCTAGCTGCAGACGGGAAGAAGCTGTTTTTGTGGCGAGAGGTTTTGGTCCTGATGGACTGCAGCCTCCTGCCAGAGGGGAGAGTCTGAAACAGTTTGTGTCCGGGGTGGGAGGAGTCAACTGCAATCTTTCCTGCTCGCCTCAGAGTCCTGGAAGCATACAAGTCCAGAAGAGAAGGAAGATTGCAGCCAATCACCTTCTCTGCAGAGCGAATGATGCGCTGCAGCCTGCCCTTGTCCCTGGCTGCAGCGTATCAGATGGTGATGGAGGAGGTGAGGATGGACTCAATGATGGCGGTGTAGAAGTGCACCATCATTGTTTTTGGCAGGCTGAACTTCTTCATCCTCTGCTGGGCCTTCTTGGTGAGAGAGATGATTTGACTTGAGGTCCTGGGAGATGATGGTGCCCAGGAAGCGGAAGGAGTCCACAGTGGCGACGGGGGAGTCACAAAGGATGATGGGGGAGAGTTTAAGTCAGTTGTTGCAGTTAAACTGCCATCCTTTGAAGTAACACCTAAAACACTGCTGAAAGTGCAACTGTGTGTACACTTTATCACGGTCAGTCATGGTTTTCGTTCACTTTCGGCGTCATGCACCACCATGCTGGAACGCTTTGAGGTTGGAAGTCAGAAGTTTCAACTGGGAAAAATCCCAGTTCCGACTGGTCTTGAACGCAACTCGAAGGCACACCTGAGCAATATCTTTGATAACATCGTTGAGTTAATTTTGTTCAGTGTATATATATATATATATATATATATCAAATAAACAAAATGACATTTTTAAAAATAAAAGAGAAAGAAAGAAAATTTACCTTCCTCTCTGATAACATCTCAACCAATATTTGACATCCTCGTCTATACAAGTGCAGCATTTATTCCAGGGCTGTTGCACTGTATTGCATTGTACATGTAATATTGTGGTACCATGGCATTTCATTTTACTGTCTGGGACTTGGATTCTGATGCAATTCCACGATTTTGCCACCAGATGATATCACTCACCATTAATAAAGTCGTCACCAGGTGAAACAAGTAGTACATTGTGTCCTTTGTTCATACATACTGTACAGTATAAATTAAGATTTGAAGATAGTTTTATAGGTTTCTGTCTTCCTGCTGAGCACTCTAAATTACAGTAGTTATCCATTTTCCTCTTTAGAACAAACATTTGTTTTAAGCCTTTTTGTTTCCTCTACTTGTGGCACAGCTGGTTCCCATTTATCCTACATGTACTGGCCATCGCCAAGTCCTCACAAATTTTAGTTTCATTATTACTTTGCTTTCTCCTAAAAACAGGTTTCAGGCTGAGGTAACTGTGGATTTCACAATCACAATCTCTGTTCCCAATGTTTTTTTCAACCCAGTGCCTCATGTCTAAGTGATTACACATTAGTTATTTTGCTTTGGGGTGAACGGCACAGCAACTCTTTGTTTTCCAGTTTCTTCCTCGTCGTCTGGCAACCAAAATGCAACTCTCAGTTTTCTTTGTTTTTCATTCAGATTTCCAGCTCAGCTATCTTTGTCTCATATTGTGCTTCTTCAGATGTGCCTTTGTGTGATCATTTCTAAAAGGTAATTTATTCTCATAAACACATACATGTAGCAAAATTCATTCTCTGCTTTTAACCCATCCCTCAAGGGAGCAGTGGGCAGCCACTGTACAGCGCCCGGGGACAACTCCAGATCTGGAGTTGCAGAGGAAAATAAAAGCCCCAACTGACACAACATCACCCTTACCAGTGTGAAAAGTCCCAGACCAAGCAACATGGTAAGATTTTGGAGTGTGTGCTGTAGGTCTTCCAGCACGTCACTGCCCTGCCCGGGCACACAGGCATTGAAGAGGGTGAACGGCAGGCCGTAGAAGTAGCTGAAACCATGCTGGTTCGGATGGTGGCAGTGGTCCCCTCTGTGTTCACAGTTCACACCCAAGTGCCACTTTCCTGCAGAGACAAAGAGGAGAGGACAGGAATGTGAATACTAGTAAGCCTTTCACATTGCAAAATGATTTAATCTCAACATCCTACATACACTTGTTGTTTTAATGGTTAATTTAACACCGGGCCATGGAGTACCTTAAAAATTTGCCTTTTGGCCAGCACTAGCACATTTACAGTGATACCGATGTGCATTGTCCCTGAAAATAAATAAATAATATAAAAATACTTGGATGCCAAGTGTAAACCATGTGGTTTTTGTGTGCTTCCAACACACAGATCCCCATTTTATATTCTTTACAGAAACACTGCACACAGGTGTGTGTAAACATGTGCCATCCTGTACAACTGATTCAGCTCGAACATCTGGCAGCAACTGACTTAAGTGTCCATAAGTGTCTATCTCTGTTGCCTGGTCAGGAGAAATTTCACTATGGAGGTCCAATAAATAAATTATCACATTATGTTAACTCACCCACTAAGCTGGTGGTGTATCCTTGTTGCTGCAGCCTCTTAGCGAAGGTGGTCTCACTGGGTGGCAACCCCCCTGAACCTCCAAGGAAGAGCAGCACCTGTACACGGCCTGTGCTGCCCATTCCTAGTCACACAAGTACAAAAATAAAATGAATAAACACATATGGTGCATGCTGTCAAACACTGCTGTACACATACGACCAGGATGCTCCTACATGTACTGGCTAAGTGAGGTTGAGATTGTCTGTTACCCGAGCGGAGAGCATAGCGCCCAGTCATAAAAGCGGCCCGGCTCGGGGTGCAGAGAGGAGCAGCTGCAATGTGCTGTGTCAACTTTACCCCTTCAGAAGCAAGTCGGTCTATGTTAGGAGTCCTACAGGTGTAAATAGGTAGAACAGAGACATATAGATACTGAAATACATTTACATAACATTTATGTGCAGCCCATCAGAGGGAGACAAGAAACAGAGATATTGACATACCATAGGCTACACATGATGTAATAAAAAGGCTGGAATGGTGATGAAAGACATTGTTAAAAATGAAAATTTTCAGTGAGACAGTAGAGGGAACAGAGGGGGAAGAGAGAAACACAGAAACAGAAGCGTAACACATTTGTTAGGACTGACCTGATGGTATCATTACCGTAGCATCCTATATCACCAATGCCCAGGTCGTCCACCATCATCAGAACAAAGTTGGGCTTCCTCTCCACCTCTGCCCCTGTGACATCACTCCTTGCTTCCAGGAGCAGGGAGAGAAGTACCAACAGGGGGGACCTTAGGGTAAAATAGAAATAATTTGGGCTATTTAATTTGACTTTAAAGAAAAATAAATAAATAAATAGATGGCCTACTGCTGAAACTTTGGACTCTGTTTTCAACTGTATTCTGACATTTGACCAAAGATTAATTGAAAGAAAACATTAATAATGAAAACTAATTTGCAGCCCTAAAACTATACTACTACTACCACTACTATACTACTAAAAATAAAGCTCTTGCATTTTAAAATCTGTTTTTTCACTCCAGTATAAGCCTTGCCCACAGAAGTGTCCTACCTTTTTAAACCGATTTTTCAAGAAATCCCATTAATCTTCAGCAAGGATTCTTAATTTCTTCTTTCTTTCTAGTTTTACAGTTACCCCTCACAAGCAAGGCAACAAGTTGAACTTCCCTTTCACTAGACCCGGCAGTTAAATAACGTTACTACGGCACAACGCCAAAGACTTGGCACAAACGGTATTGAGGAACATTGACCTTTGTCTGGAGCAGCAATGATTGACCTCTCAGAAACTCTGTTAGTCTATGTTGTTTTGACTGATGTGACCGCAGTGTAGGCCTATACAAAACAAACGTTTGTATGTTGATAACTATATTGGGATAACTGTAAGGTCCAAAGTGTGAACACAGATTGCAATAGCTTGAAAGGAAAACCGTCGACATCAAATGGACGCGTCAGTTAGTTTTCCTTCTTCATTTGTTGTTCATTCACCTGGTTTTACGGTAGTTCCGTCAAAAGACATTGCACGTAGTGTTGTTTGAAAAAGGCAAAGGCAAACCTACAATGTAGACTGACTCACCTCATGTCTGCACAATACACTGATTCATCCACATGAATGTTACACGTTTCCTAGTTTGCTGCTTCAGCCACTGGACCCGCCTCCTTGACTCTACTGTACTGACACTCTTGTGAGCGCACAACCACATTCACCTTAATGTGTGGAGTAAATGCGCACGAAACGTTATGCCTTTCAACAGTGGTTCCCAACTTGGGAGATCAGCACCTCTCAAATGATTAAATAGGTAGATAAGAGAGATGACTTGACTTAAACCTCTTTGGTACATTAAAAACTTTGAACAAAAGAATCTGAGAAGGAAAAACTGCTCTTTAGGGGAACTCATGATGATGCTGATGGATAGAAGCATGTATTTAAACCTGATGAAAACAGACCCCTTTTTCCAGAAAAAACGCCTAAAATTACATACCCAAAATTTATCAGGAATAACTCCTCAACCATTTGGCCTAGAATCATAATTCTGGTCTCCTTTGAAAAGTCAGAAGCTAAGGAATATGAATCCATTGTGTATTAATATATTTATTTTACTTTTACAGACTACATGGAGATGCAATAAAGAAAAAATCTGAAATTTTTAGCCTCGTCTGGTAAAAAAAAAAAGCTATATTTTTATGCAATAAACCATGAAAACCATCCTGAGTTAGCTTTTAATGCAACTGAATATCTTCTAATACACCTAGAATGCAATTGTAACTGTAAATCTGATGAAAATAAACTAAAATACAACAGTTATCATACAACATTTTCAAATATACCAGGTGAATTTCCATATTTTGGCAATATTTATTGTTAAAATGCTGACTTTTATTGATAGATATCTTTAAAACACTTTTTCAGTCCATACAACCTATTTCCAAATGACAAAACATTGAAATATTGATAGAAACAGGAGTATTCATCAACATTCCTGTCACCAAAAGCACTCCCATGCTTTACAGGCCTGTAGATTTAGAAAGGAGCATCCCACAGTGATGGGGGGTATCAATCGATCCGGCTTGAGAAGACCTTTCATTTGATATGCATGTCTATATATCTCCAACGGATCGGCCACAAAATGTCAAAAAACACCGTATGCTGCAAGCAGGCAGCTTGCAGGTATTGCGCAATAATCAAGATGGCGCCCGCTTAGACTCGGAGCAACAAAATCGGCGGGTTTCGGAGTTAAAACCGCGAAGAAAAAATGTTTCAATCATTATCATCGCCCAGAGCACCGTCTGCTTTCAAAAGGTTAAACATGCCCTCTTCAGCTATCCTGCTGTATTATATCACATCCATATTTACTGGCTGCATTTGAAGTTGTGTGTTTTATTAAATGTTCAAGGATTCAGTCAAAGGATTTTTACATGTCTAAAAAGTAACAGCTCATTTACTCAAGTAGGGGAGACCGGGTATGGTTGTAACATGGGGAGAGTTGTAACAACACCAGTTCCACCAATTAGAGATAAGATAGGAGTTAGGTGATTATTTGAGTATTTTCCTACCTCCTCCCCAATCAGGCATGGTGGTTATCAAGTTTGGAAACAGGTACATTCAGAATGTATAGAGAAAAAACTTATTTTGATGTCAGAAAGTGGATTCTTTGACCATGACGATATTTTGTTTGGTATCTATACTATTGCAGATAAAATTGTTTGACTTAGATTGAAAACTAGTTTCTTAGGCAACATGTGATGCATTTTTTTCCTTTTTAATTTCAACCCACTATGGTAATACAGCTAGCTAACATTGTCTGACAGGAGTGGGGTGAGTTGTAATGCGGCATGCATACCAAACGTGAATTTTCTCCTCGCGACGCTTTCCTCGCGTGAGTACATTCGCTGCAAGTGTTCACACACAACGCGAGAAGGCAATTTTAACTACTGAGTGTTCACACGCGATAATGCAAATAAACACAACTTGGCATTACTACAGCTGTATTAACCCAAAGTAAACATTTTGCTGTGTTTAAATAGCAATAAACGGATCAAACTGATGCCGAAATAACTACAACATGATGCAGATTTGTTAAACATATGAATTCATGCTTTGTCAGGTCTGTCAGCAAGACAGCAGGACAACAACTAAAATGTTTGTTTTCTGAATGGATCGATCAGGGCTATTCTATGCTAACTTAAAGTAAAGTACAGTAAAGTACAGTACAGTAAAGTACAACAATAGCTGGAATAAAGTTACAGACATGTTTTCTGAACTCACCAGGAAGTTCAAACTCCTCATTTCCTTTTCTCCAAGTAATGTCCAGCTTTTTCCGGTTTTTATATAAATATGAAGTAGTAGTCCAACAGAGTTAACGACACTAACAACAACACTGGAACCGGATGTGCACGGAAGCTAGCTGCTGAGAAGCTCGAGTGAAGATAAATCAACGTTGTAATCCCAAAAACTGAAGTAAAAAGCTAATTTATTAAAAGCAGTGTACTCCGAGCTCCTCCCGTGAGAAAACAGCATAGTTGTCGGAGCAGAATCCAGTCCGACTACGGGTGTTTATTTGTCCAAAACCTGGAACGCTGCTCCCTGCTCCTCTCCCCCAAGTTTATCAGCTCTCAGTCGGCCATCAGATTTTCATTAGCCCGCTCTTCCAGGCCCTCTCCACACAACGCTCTGAAGCCGTCGGGGACGTAGGGACAATTTCAACGCTGATAGGCTATCGCGGCTCTACACGTCTTTGCATTGACTTTGTATGTAAACTCACCGCCCTGAACGCTCGCTTCGCTTTTGGTCTGAAAGCACCGTAACACTTCTTTAAACAGTGCTATACATACAACTAGGGATTTACTTGATTTTAATATTTTACAGAGTGATCTTTGCAGTCTGGGCCCACCAAGGCTGACTCCAGGGTTACCAACATTCATTTGTCAGCACTGTGACCTGTACTTCCCATTCACGTTGTTCACATGTTGGCGTGTGTATCGGCACTCAATCTTTTCCATACTCCATCTCCGCCGGTGGAGATGGCAGAGAAGCATATGGGCATGTCAGAAATTCCAGTGCGCATGAAAAGGTCTCGGTACGCCAAAGAGTAAAATATAGAAGTGCTTGGACTACATACCGGTGAGTACCAGCCCACTTTAAGCACTGACTGTGACATTGATTAAGAATATACACACATTGACACACACACCAGATTTTTGTTAGACCTAAGGATGTACAAAGATGTTATTTAATTAAGTACATTGTAGTAGTATTTAAGTACACTGTTCAGTAAGTTTATTCTATAGATACATTTATATACACATACTGTACATGCACGTGAGTCATCAGACACATGGACAGAAACATTGTTCTCTTGTATCACGACCTGTTTTTGAATATCATATAGTGTGGCATCTATTTTTGCTTCTTTTGTCTGATTGTTATAACTTACCCCAGCATGTGTTACAACCTACCCTGGTATTGGGGTAGGTTGTAACAAGGGAACACGTTGCATTTGACATCAACTCACAAGGTCTGTGATATTCTTGTAGAGGATTGTAGTGATCAAATGTGGGTACTTTGTATAAAAGTGTGAGAACTCTAGTGTTATAGTTGTTGAAGCAAAAAGTGTTACAACCATACACAGTGTCCCCTACTTTACCGAAGCACAATTTGCATGAATTTGTAGTGCACTTCCCTCCACCACATTTTAAAGGGAGATTACTCCACTAAATGTTATTTTGCGATCAAGACTTATGATAAATTGCTCATTACTGTAGTTTACACCACTGATTCCCAACCCTTTTGCCAATTTTGGTACTGATGGCCTCCCATCACATGTTGTCTGTGAGTTGTGGGCAGTTTAACCAAAGAATCATGTTTCCTTCTCATAGTGGGTCTTTTTAATATTTTTTAGAGTTCTGACAATTTAAAACTCTCCAAGAAAAAAGAGCCAGAAAAATGAACACAACTTTATATTACTTTAACATTTTGGTCTTCTTCTTTCTTGTCCATCACCCTTCAGATTTATCTTGTGACCCAGACAGGTTTCCTGACCCCCAGGTAGGGGACCACTGGCTTAATTAAACAACCAATAGTACAAGAATAGTAGGTTGACATAGATGCCACTTAGACCTGCTACGACATTAAACTGCGGCTGTCACAGTAAGTCCACAACGTGACACGATTCTATATCCCTTTTACTTGTAATGTAGTATTACAATACACTTGGGAAAATTATCTAAATGCATCTTACACCTCTGGTATTTTTATGAATATGAGTTTATCTCACAGACACCAACAAAGCTGAGTTTAATTATTTCAACCATGAAAGACAAGTTAGCCCGATTGGCTTGGATTCAAATTAACTCTGTTGAGTCAATATCAAGTTGTCATAGCTGATTGCAGTGCTGAATTTTATTAGATGATTCACAGTTTATGTGGGCGTGATGACTGGTGGGTATGAAATGAATACAGGAACATGTACAGGAATTTTTTTGTGTATTCGTAAGGCAGGAAAAATCAAAGGTTCCCACATTTTACTTTTGACGGCCTTAGGTGTGTCTTTATGGGCCTGTCACCATTAATCATTCACACAACTTTGAATTTCCTTGTTATAAATTCCTGACATATCGAGCATTTCAGGTCATGTCTTAGGATGCCTGTTTGTTTTTTTTTTCTTTCCAGCAGCTTGTAGGCATTAAAGAAAGTCACAAACAGAGAGAGAGAGAGAGAGAGATACAGGCACACGCAGCTGCACACACGTTTATATAAAGGTGTTCAATGAAAAAATAATTTATGTACCACCTCCTGTGACAAAGTTTTTTTAACATTTGAATAAGTTAAATAAGGTAATTTGATTTGTCATATCATAGTAAGAAACACGCACTCACACATACACACACACAAAAGACAAAGATATTTGGCAGGGAAATAAAAAAAACAACTCCCACGAAAACGGTTTAATTGACTCAAACATTATTTACACAATTCCAGAAGAACACCACAAGTGCCAGATGACAAAAATGAAGAAGACAGTTCCTACACAAAATAAAAACACAGAATATTTAAATAAAAAAAAAGGAAGAGTCACTAATCTAAATCAAAAATTAATTTTCTTAATTTGTTTAATGAATCAAGATGTATACAGGATAGGAAAGTGCTTCTCCCATAGAGATTGTGTTCTTAAAATCACCTGCAAAACATCTCTGCTTGTTTTTAATCTCTCTTTCTGATGATGACATTGTTCTTCGTTTTCCTCTCTGGAATATTCAAGAGATGGTATAAGGTAGGACTGTTCAGCGCCATGATTGATTCCTTAGCATTATCTGGGAAGTGCACTTCAGGACCCAGAAAGTCTAAGATTTTCTTGGTTTACATTCTGTTCTGGATGCTGTTCTCCATTCGTTTTCGTTCACAAGGAATCTGACTGCTTTGGACTAAATGTAGAGTGAACCATAATGCTCAATACACAAGCAGTCCTTGTTCCAGGTTTAGAGATTTATTGTTGTTTCAGTCTCCTTTACATCAAATCAGTCCCAGTAAGGTTTCAGAATGTGCACTGCAGGACAGCATAGTGCTCTTGAAAGGGGCGAATACTGCGTTAAAAGGAGGATGTTTTGTTTTAAAGGCATTAGTGGCTACATCCGAAAGCTTGTACTATTATTTAACGGGTATTTTGTGCATTATCACGCCATGCCATTGATTACAGACACACACTATCCACTTAGTTCCAATGTGTCAAGAGAAAATCAGTCTATCACAGATCACAGGATTAAAAAGGCATTTCAAAGAGAGCTTTTGACCTGGCGTCCAGCCCACACTTTATACAGTAGGATTAATCGATATGTGACATCACAGACTATTTATATTTCTCAGCTTGAGGCTAGGCTGTTAGCAACAGTCTCTGTCCTGTATTGCAGCTATATGGTGCTTTACAAGTAACACACATTACATGAACTGCAGCACTATGCAACCTCTACACCCCTATTATCAAAGTTTAAAGGGAGCAGAGCAAATACAAAACTGCAAGGCAACAAAAAGACATTCAGAAGTTAATATTTTTTGTGCTATAGAAGGCAAAAAACAAACACAAACAACAGTTGGGCTTTTTATACGCAGTACCACTGCTTCTGAGGCATTTCACAATAATATCACAAAATACCACAGCAAACAAGTTGACTAAAGACTACCTGTGTCTGCTCTGAGGCAACACTGCTAAATGTAAAATTCCTATAAAAATCACAGGTGAATGGTGTTTGTAACATGGAAATATGAACAATACAAAGAAACACTGTGACAGCAACTGGCTTGCTCGAATAAAAAGACACACAATGAGAGTTTTAAAGCTGAAATTAATGTAGGCTGTTAAAAGCAAACTGGCCCACGGTGAACAGATATACAGTAGCAGTTGGAATAATGTACAATAATGTAACAGTTTCATATACACAAAATGATAATTTATGGATCAACTAAGATCATACATTCCTCAATTGTCTTTATTGTGATACATTCATCGACTATTTTGCCTGTTTTCACTTTTTATGTCTCAGCTCTCTTCCCTGTGTGTCTGTAGATTGGCCAAGCCAGGCTGTGTCAGTGAAAGGCACTATAGAGGAAAATTTACTGCATCACAACTAGACTGACACGTACTACATCAGAACAATGTCTAATACAATACTACATGACCGCTTTTGAAGTATGTCCATGTCAAGTGAAAATTCATCTGTTGACAGAAACAGGGTTGGGCTGGACTTCACTTCAAATCAAATCACCACTCAGAAAATTTGAAAATATATGCATTCAAAAGTGAAGGGATAATATTGTCACATAATTTGACATCTTTTGAATACTTGAATCAATGTGCAGTGGGTTTGTTTCATTTGTTTGTTTGTTTGTTTTTTGGTGTTTAATTGAAAATTTCACTCTCAGTTCATTTATTGAACAAAGAAGAATGGAAGTCACCCAACATGATTTAAAACGAAGCCCCTTCACCAGTCAAAACACACACACACACACACACACACACACACACACACAGTGACATCAATGGCCCACTCAACACACATTGGACCATGTAACAGCAACCCTAGAATCCTATACTGTTTTCCTAGCCAGAATCCAGAAATCACTGTGGTAGTTATTGTAGCCCCCTGTTATCCATTTATACTGCCTTTATACTGCACACATTTACACTGAAAAAGAAAAATATATTTTACTTTACTAGTGGATTTTTCAGACAATAAAAAAAAAAAAATCCACTTGTAAGAATTCAGTACAAAGTTAAACGTTTACAACACCAATATCTGTCACTGGTTTATATCCATACTGAATTACTAGAACTTGATAGCCTTCTCAGTGTCACACTTAATTTGAGATTTAATCTCTTTAATGTCCACTTGTCTAGTTGTAGGATTTGGTTCAAAGAAGAAAGTCTAACCAATCATCGTAACAATCATAAAACCTCTAACATGCACATGTATTTACTTTCTTTTTCTTAGCCAACTCATTTCCCCCACATATATACACACACACACACACACACACACACACGGTCTGGGGCCTCACAGTAATTTAGCTCTACAGAACATAGAGCCTGACAGTGAGATTGCCACTTTTCTTGCCTGTAGTTGGTTCAGACAGTCATGTGATCATTGCTGGTCTAGGAGGAGTTCAGCAGGTTGCTAAGGACTGCAAAAAGGGGGGAAATACACTGTAAAACATTTCTGTACAGTATGTTTTTGGTCTGTGTGTTTGTATCTTCTTAAAATGCACTTTGTGTGGGTGTGTGTGCATGCCCTACCCTGCGGATTGGACTGAGCCTCTGGATCAGCTTTGCGGGCAGCTTCTGGATCTTGTTCTAATCACAGAGATTGACAAAGTCAGACGAAGCAAAAAAGACGCAGAAAGACAAAATGAAGCAGACAAGTCATCGCAATTTCACAAGCATTTAGGTAACTGACCATGAATAAAGTTTGACAGTGAAAGCACCCTGGGCAAGTTTCTGAGGAGATTTTATATATATATATATATATATATATATATATATATATATTTTTTTTTTTTTCCCAGCACTAATTGCTTATTATCACCACCAAGAAAATTTGTTGCATTTTTTCCTGGTGTTCTCAAAACTACTCGTGTCTGTGCAGTCGAACCTTTCCATTTATTGTCAATGGAGCAGCTCCAGGCAGCTATGTTGCAATTTATAATACTTACTCTCCACCGCTGTGGGAGAATCATTCATATTCATGAATACTGACTGAGCTGTCTCAGAAACTTGCAGGGAAATAACATAAATGAAAGTGATGCATAATCAAATTTAGAATAATGATACATACTAGCTATTAAAATAAATATTCACAGTTTAGTCTTTAATTCTGAGTCTGACATTTGCGTTACATTGATTAAGATTAATGGCCTATTGTTCATGTTGACTATAAATGAAAATGTTGAATTAGTAGAACTGGTATGGAAGATGTGTGTGAGTTGACTGTAACCGATAAAACTTTCTAAGGGATAAAGCTGAGTCCGCTATGTCTCAAAGAAAGACTGCTGAGCTCGCACTGGATCCTGGCTACAGCAATGTCTTACTGAAGACGCTGGAAGCCTAATTAAAGGCTGGGATTCTGCTGTCCAAGTCAACCATATACTGCGCTGTCCTGTATGACATCAATAACTCTTAAGGGATCTGCTCTGAAGATCTGATGGGAGTTGATGATAGTTGAGTGAATGACGTTAGTCTTTTGCTCTTCCTTAGTCCAGACCAGTGACTTTTAAACATTTCCAGGCATGGACCTAAACAAGCCATACAGGCTTAAGTTGGGTACCAAATGGCACTAGAAAAACAGATTCTTGGCTTGCAGGTTAATGTTTAAGAAACAAGGGTCTAAATGAATTTATTGTCTAAGTGCTTAAGTCCAGTCAAATATCAAGCCTTGTGTTCAGCAGTTAGGTATCATGTTATTATTTTTTTGTGTGGTTAGTTAATTAGTCAGTAAGATAAATACCCTGTCTATTTTTGAAGCACAGTTTCTTCTTCTGATAAGTGAAGTATCCTACGACTGCTCCCACTACAGCCACAGCAATTGCACTCACGATGCCTGCTAAAGAGCCGGAGCTGGCCCCTGTAGGAAAACAAACAAACAAAATAGATGAGTGACGCCAGTGCATCAGAGCTGCAAATGCATAGTCAACCATGCCAATGTCATTTAAAAATACCATTTGAACTACAAACATATTAATTTCAGCATGTCTTATCATACAAATGTGTTGGTGTAACACCTATTTATGGAGATAAGTAGAGTAATTTTCTAGTATCACCACTGGGTGCCATTTTCTGGTTGAAATAATGAAAGGCAATTAAGCAGCCAGGCTCAATGACAAGACATAATGTGTGTGTGTGTGTGTGTGTGTGTGTGTGTGTGTGTGTGTGTGTGTGTGTGTGTGTGTGTGTGTGTGTGTGTGTGTGTGTGTGTGTGTGTGTCTGTGTGTGTCTGTGTGTGTGTCGCTAGGTAATCTGGGGCAAAATATATATTAATGGTTATATTATGCTTCTAAAGTCCTCTAAATGTATTCTAAATGAGGTGTAACGTTTTTTGCACTTTTAAACTAAAATTATGAGAAAGAAACTGGACAATATGGATTGTATACTGTAAAACTGGCTTCAGCCAGAGTAATAATGGCAGGATATGTTGGAGTGAAAATAGAGAGAGAAATGGTGGGGCAAGGGATGTTGGGGTGTAAGGTGTGAGTCAGTAACTTAAGAACACAAAAAAGAATGAAATAGTACACAGTAAATCCAGTGCTAAACAAAAAAACAAGGGAGTGGCATAAGTAATAAGTGGCGTGACTCAAGATAAATTTAAAAAAGAGAATGAGTCAGTGAAATCAAGTCGAATAAAATGGGAGAATGTGCTAGGGTCAGTCAAAGGAAGTGAAGGTGGCTGCAGGCACAATTGTGTTAGGCATGTGCAGAACAAGAAGAAATGCAGAACATGGACACAACAATTTGTCTGGTGTAAAACGTTTGCACGAACTGACACACATACAGTGTACATACACAGATATTGAGATAAACTGACTAACAGGATGTACTACGGAACTATGGAACAATATATGGGAACGTTATGCGCTCGGCAGTCACATTACTGTATGCTACATGGCTGAGGTCTGAGAATCTGGGAGCTACAGCAGAGTTTGTCAATATATCAACATTTATCACTTATGTATGTTAGCCAACTATTTTTTTGGCTTTTAAAAAATACTTGAAATTAAAAGTTAAACTTCCTGTCATTATGCAGTCCAGTGACTGCATAATGACAGGAAGACAAATGGATCCGTGGTTTTAATACTAAAACAGCAGCAGTAATAACAGTTAGAATTGTAAAGAGCTGTCTATCATAAAACAAAATTTTATCCACATCTCCAAGTACATTTTGTTAAATATTTTTTAATATTTTTTAATACAATAACCATTACACATTTTTTTATTTTTGACTTTCAGTCATTCAGTTGAATTCTGCCATTTAAAAAAGGTACAGCCATGCCCGGTTTGCTCCTCTGCCTGAACTTGTCGTTTACGTATGAAAAGGAAAGTTCAAGTGTAAAAAAAAAAAAAAAAAAGGAGATGGAAAATGTCATGGAGCTGTTGTTGTAACAATACATCTGCCAAGGGCTCTTTGAATGACAACAGACAATAGGGAAATGCTTATTCTGCAAGTATGTTTGGCGCAGCACATGGGTGGGTGGGTGGGTGGGTGGCTTTAATGTGTTCCAAACAAATAACAAAACATTAAGGATAACTCACCTTGGGTTTTAGGTTGGTCTGCTGTTTAGAACAGTGGGACAAAAATACAGTTAGCAACATGAAACTGCACAATTTACAAAGTGCTTTAACAGTCATGCATTATGGAAAATGCACAAATATCTTTGGTATCACCACAGCAAAGACAAGTGATTTACATATGAACACTACAGGAGTTACTACATGTGGCACAAGGTACTATTTATGTAAACATAAACATGCACCTGTCGTTCTACTGGATCAGTCTAACAGTTCAAAAACCAGGAACAGAAGTTGCTTCAATTGGGGAAGAGCATCAGCAGTGGCACTTCCAATAGATGTAGCGTGACTATACACTTGAGAATTCAAGGCAAAATGCTCTAAAAGAAGGGCAGTTTCAAACAGTGTTTATACTAAAACAATAGGGGAGAGACATTTTCCACTGATTCTTGTATCCTGTTTTTGTCAGAGGCATGCCAGTAATATCCTGTGTTTCACCAAGTTTCAGAACCACATAAGCCCTGCCCTTCTACTGCTACTGTGGCTGTGGAGCTACTACTGTATCTAAAGGGGATCTGTGCGATTTGGACTGATGGCATGGATGTGGTAACTTGCATATTTTGACCATGAACACACACAAACACACACACACACACACACACACACACACACACACACACACAAAAAAAAGCCTTACCATCTCCTATGGCGCCAGCAGCTTGTGCTAAAGAGAGCAAGGAGACATTCAAGTGATTAAGGGTGGATGGAGACAAAAGGCAATACCATTTCAAGTTTAACTGTATTACTGATGCATGTAAAGACTTTGGCAGAGAAGAAGAGGAGAAGAGCAAGATTATTCTCTTTGTGGTAGTTTATACCTCAGAGGCATTAAGAGGTCTAGAGTTTCTATCCTAACCAGTCTGGAAACACACACACAGACCTCTGCATGAAATGTCCACTTATGGAAAGGCTTTGAGAATATTAGAAAGATAAAATATCCGACGGAGACACATACCCTCTGTGTCTATCTCTCTGATCTTTGATTCGATCCATATGTAAACAACTCTGTAATCTCCTTCTGCCTGTCTGTATATGCCTGTGACATCACAGCAGGCCTCTACCTGCTTCAACTTGACAAACCGCTAATGACAGAGCACTGAAGAAGAGCGCCATTCACTAGATTATAATGATTATACCAAACTAGATGAATCAGCTTTCAGATGGGGAATAAAGGGCAAACACTGAGAGAAGCTGCTTCGGAAAAATCAGCACTGAAGCATTACTGTCAAATTACGTTGTGGCTAGTGGTTTCACTTTCTCAACCCTGGGAGGTAAAACGAGACAATTAAGTCTCTCGTCATGGGAACAAAGCTCATTAAATTAGAACAGCATTCTTGCAATATAGGGATCCACCAGAAGAATGTGTAAAAGCAGTTTATGAGGCTTCGTTGACAGACCTCTGTCTTGAAGTGGCCTCTTGCTACGAAGTGTAACTTTATAGTTTTGATCCCAGACTACAGCCAGTACTGCGGGTACATAAGGATGGCTGCCAGAAGGAGGTAAAACTTACAAATGCCGGGTGGTGAGATTAGCTTAGCGCAAATATCTATTACTTCAATAAGCTATTCTGCTCAAATAAGGTAGGGAAGTACAACTTTAAAACTCTCCAAAGATCTAGATGTTTATCTAAGTCATGTTGTCGTAATTAACATATTTAAAAAGAAATTTGATCAAATTAAATTTCCCACCCACCTTCTGTTTACATGAGCAAATGCTGCCAACTATAATTTTGTTTGTAGTTACATTTTAGATAAAATGATAGTTTAGGCTAACAAACACAAAGTATTAAACCCTCAATTATAGAGGGCGTAACCGAGTGGAGAAGCTGCTGATCCCATAGACAGCCGGTCACTGTGATAAACAAGGTCAGTCTCGCTTTTCCACAGAGTTTCAAACTGCGTGCAAAGTGATAAAAAAGGAATCCGTGGACTGTGGTAACTAGGAAACATAGTACAAGTCATACAAAACTGACCCGATCCCTTCATCAGTGCCTGTTTGTATTGCTAACTGTAACTGTGTACCAAAAGGTTCTTGTGTACATCCCTACATACACGGACAAGTTAGGTTATTGGTTAAAATGATAAAATCAACAGTAATTGTACTTACGTCCAGATTCATATATGCGGCTCTTTCCTGGCTTTGCTGGGTTGGGCTCTGAAGTCACTTTATTCAAGTTCAATCCCACATCTGAAAAAATAATTAAATATCATTTGTGACATGATGCAATTAAATCTAAATAAGTTAAATCTGTAAAAAAAAAAAATCAATTTGAAACTAAAAATAAAGAATAAATCTAACAGAATGGATTGCATACTGTCAATTTGACCCCTATTATTGTTTTTCCTCATTGTTCTTATTTAAATCTCTAAAAACTAGCTCTTTATTGGCCATGCAGTGGCTTTAGCCAACACAGATTAATAATGGCAGGATATTCTGAAGTGAGAGAAATGGCGGGAGAAGTGATATTGGGGTGTAAAATGTATCAGCAACTTATGTCCACAAGAAAGAATGAAAGAGCACAGTAAATCCGGTGAGAAAGTCAAAACAAAGGGTGTGGCATGAGTAGGAGAACTCGCGTGATTCATGAGAAATTTGAAAAAGAGAATGAGTCACTGAAATTAAGTGGAATAAAATGGGAGAACGTAGTAAAGTCAGTAAAAGGAAAGTAGAGGTTGCTGTAGATACGGACATGTATGTACATGCATGTGCACAAATGCAGAACATGGACGCACTGGTTTGTCTTTGTGTATCCCTATAATCATGGAACATGTTAGGTTATAGGTTACAATGATAAAATCAACAGCAACGGATTCAAAACTGCAGCTATTTCGGCCACTGCTGTCCCTCCATCCAGAGCATCACCAAGTTAAATCCTGTATATGAAAAAAGAATTAGATATCACTGATGACAGATATGCAATATCGATCCCTGTAGGGAAATTCTCTTTTCACAGCCCCGCCTAAGAGGGATATCTTCCAGATGTTCACCAAAAACGTGTCGTCTCCCCAACACACACACAAACACATTAACTATTTAATGATAATATCAATTGTCACTGCAGCACTCCCCACTACAGTCCTTGTTAATGCGCCCTGCAGAGGTGTCCTCGATAAGGACTCTGAAACACTTCCTGCTCCAAGGGTGTGACAGTGAACTAGTGATGACTTAGATTAAAAGATATTATCTGTCAGGAATAGTATCTATCTCTGACTCTGCATTCATCGGGGAAAACCCAAGTGACTTATACAACATTTGTGACTCAGTGTACAAAACCGTTTTAGGCTGGGCAGGGCATTGGTGAATTATTTTATGGCTGAACCTCAGAGGCACAATTATCCAGTGACCCATTCTTTCACCTAAAACAAATCCTGACACTAAATCATAGTGATTAAGTATTGTGCTCACATTGTAAAGCGCCATTTGTCATAGATGAGTCAATGAATGTTAAGTAATGAAACCATATTTGAGCCACGTTTTACGCCAGTACATTCTTCTGTTCATTTCTCTCTACTGAGCCTCCTTTTTTTTTTATACTTTCCTGACCTTTTCATTTACCTCATTACCTTCTCCTCTCTTCTATTTCCCCTTGCTTCTACCTTCGTCTCTTTCCTTTTGTTTTTACACCTCACTGTGCCTATACCTGTCCTTTCTTCATCCTTCTTTCTATTTGTCTTGCCCTCTTGTCACCATGAATGCAAGAATGTTCCTCTGCCAGGTGTCATATGTAAAACACCCATACCATTTCCTTAACACTCACCAGTACCCCCTTTCTTAGTTATTAGCACTACTAAGAGGGAAGCTAGTGATCATCCAAACATACAATGACTTCTTGAGTGACAGAAAGGAGGATGTTCTGCTATAATGCAGGAAAAGATAAACAGCAACACTATTTGGGATAGTACATGATGTCCCAGAAAATGTATGATGAAAAATTCTGTGAGCCATTATCCCACCTCATAACCTTCCTAAGTGATTTGTGCACATCTGCTTTCCATTAATGTGTTGGGAAAATGGGGCGTTGCAGCAAAATGATACATGATATCTCATGAAAGCAGGACATGTACATTTTTTTAAATGACTGATAACACAAAATGATGACAACAATCATTTCATGGGTGTTTCTGGGGTCAAATGATGACATGGTGGAGATCTAATATGCTTTGTAATATTGTAGTAGGTTCAGAAATGGGGGGGCGGGGGGTACACAATAAAAGTAATCAGTCAGTTTAGCTCACACAATCCATACAGAGCACCAAACGTTCTCTCTTCACATGACTACTAACACCGATCAATAATTTTCAAGCTATTCCACTCACTTGCGATTTCCATAATGTCTTAAAATTGCCACAATGTAGGATTTCAACATTTACTTAACCAGCATCTATTAAACTGGTCATCTTCTTTGTGGATTCATATACATATACTATAGTTACAGAAATAATAAATAAGGTTTTAGTCTATTGTCCTCAAATGTATGATGAAAAGAGCTTCTGAGCCATACTTAGAAACAATTATTTGTGGTGTGCCTTTGTTATTTGTTGGGCTGAAGTGAGACTTGGCTCCAGAAATGTTAAAGTTTATGAAATGAAATATTAAATGAAAAGAAAAACTTTTTACCCGTATTCTCATTAGGTGCAGCCCCCTGCACTGCAAAGACAAAGAACAGAAGAGATTTTGTTTTCTTATCTCAGAAGGAATTTGTGTTTTCACAATGTAACTGTTCATATAAGAGCGTCTACAAATTTACAGTACATATATACACACATTTAAAAAAATAAGCTGAATTAAGCTGAATGCATGGAACTTAAATCGACAAAAAGCCCCCCATAGTTTTTGCAACTTTCTTATAAGTATTCACAAAGAAGGAATATGTGAATAATCATCAACTTCTCAATCTCTCTTATATTAAAATATAATATTGTTATATACATATATTAAGACATCACATACTTCGAATATATAGGATATTTATCATGAATTAAAAAGCCTGTTACTAGCCACTGTGTGATGGTGCTTTTATGCACCAGGGTAATTAAGAACAAAAAATGGAAACATGCATGGAAATTCTTGTGCGCAAAACATCTATATTCTTACCTGCATGACGTGTTACACTTTCGACTCGGTCTACATCAGTTGGTTGTTTCTCATTATCTTCTGCAGCTGGATCTGTCGTTGGTGTGGCCTCGTCATTGTGTCCACTCTATTAGAAATGTAATACATAGCATATAAACATGTATTATGTATATACTGTAGATTACAGTTTATCTGTCAGAGCAGGTTTGAATAAAATGTTGTTCAAAACTTTCTTTCAACTGCTACTGACCTCCTGGGCAAGTGTTGTGCCAGTGCTTAAGGTAGTCTCCTCAGGTGCAGGCTCTGGACAGCACAACAGAGCAACACAGAGGAGGGCAAGTATTAGATCACTGAGGAGTTGTTTCATCCATTTACCCAAAGTGTTATGACATGGGCTGTAAAGGCTTGTTTTACTTCAGTGTTTAAATGCAAGTATTTTGCCACACATACACGCAATGACAAGGTAAGTAGGTTACAAATGGGAAAGGGAAATTTAAGGAACAAATGCAGAAATTAGAAGGCCTTATTTGAAAAACTTGTGTTTTAGTATGAGGTTGCTGATGCAATTGGCATCATGCTGAATAAACAGATTAGACTGAGTGATTAGATTTGTGCTTAATATTACACTAACTGTTGCTTCTCAGTATAAATAATATCAATCCTGCAAGTAGGGGAGCGTAGCATTAAACTGGACTAACGGTAAATATCATGTCAAAAAGTAGAATCTGCACACTGTTCTTCTCTAGGATTTATGTAAAATAAGAAAAAAATGAGGACATTTACAGTATTGTATTTGTGTCTGAATAATCATATGAAATAAACAGAGTAAAATGTTTATTTCAATTTCACCTTGTGTTGTTGCAGCTGCTGCAGGAGTCACTTGGTCTGTGCCCCCATCATCAGGAGTCACTGGATCTGAACCCTCTACTGCAGGAGTCGTTGGTTCGGCGTCTCCATCAGCAGGAGTCACTGGATCTGAACCCTCTACTGCAGGAGTTGTTGGTTGTGCGTCGCCATCAGCAGGAGTCACTGGTTCTGTGTATCCATCAGCAGGAGTTGTTTGTTCTGCGGCTCCATCGGCAGGATCCACTGATTCATTTACTTCGACTATAGTTGGCTTAGTAGTGGGCTCACTCACCGCTGGTGTTGGGTCCTGTATTCAGCACATAAATCATATAAATCTCTTGAAATTCTGTTCACATAATGACAGCCAGTCAGTGAGAAAAGGGCAGAAACCCAGAGCTGCCATTACATTTCAAACAAATAAAATTTTGCTACATAAAACGTCCTATACCCAACCAAGAAACAACACAAGGCACACATTTTTCAGCCATTTAATCCATCTTAGTTGATCAAATGACTGCTTGAGCATTTAGAACTACATTTTCTCCAGACCTCAGTGACCTTGGCTAGATGAAGGTCACACAGGTGCACTGTTACCCTGAAACACTGAATAATTTAGAAGGTCTAGAGTTGGTATGGGGCACTGGAGGTTTCCAGGAATTATAGATATGTATTTATTGTGTCAGTATTGCTATTTTCAGAGGGGCCAAACTTTCTAGTTATGCTCTTGGCTATGAGAGACAAGAGTTTCTTAGAGCTTGGGGTGAGAACCAGGGCTAAAGACAAGAAGGTCTGCAATGTCAAAGTAACCCAGTAACATTTGAATTATATTTACCTTCACATTTTTCACCCATACAGGATTTGGATAACTTTTTTTAGGCATCTGTTCCAGACCAGTTGTTACAAAATTAAACACAGCCAGTTCTCCACCACACATCACTACTTTGAGATTTGTGATTTACCAGGAGACCTCTACTAAGATAAAAAGACAAAATACTGCCGTTCTTCACCTCGGCTGTATGGTGAGTTTCCTCGTCAGTGGCAGGTTCTCCATTCACCCCTGGTGCTGCGCCTACTTCAGGTACCGGGGTCCCAGAAGCTTCTTCCTCCACTGCTACCTCATCTACAAAGAGATGTGTAAAGAAAGGAAGTAACAGAATAATGAAAAAAGGACTACAAATACAGTGAATAACTACTGGGATATATCACTTTCAAAAAGTGTACGTTTGTGTCAGTTGGGGGATAAAGAGCTGTCCTGAAACTCTTCAATGCTTCAGTAAACATCACACAACTAACAGAAGTCGGTGCAGCTATCATTTTATTTTTGAAAAGAAAAAAGGAGGCAGACATAGCAACTCAAAATCCATCTGTGTCTCAAAGGGAGTTACTCATGCCTTTGAAGGCGTGCAATCTGACAATAATAATGGATATAATATAATGGACTGTGTTGACCAATATCTTTTGGAATAAGCGGAAAGATTATAAATCTAACCTAAAATATAGTGATTAGTGAACCCATTTGTGATTTTAAAAAACTGCATCCCTAAATCAACCTGTTATCATTTAAAACCATTAAAATCTGGTCTGAATGGTCGTTAAGTTGTGGATTCAACAAATTCTCTAACATGACTATTACCACTGAGCTACAAACACACACACACACACACACACACACACACACACACAGAGCCACACCCTGGTCTGATTGGTGCCTGATGTTAACGCTGCAGCCACAACTCGATGACGTCTCACCTGCCTCAACATCATATGAAGTCTTGACCTCAGCACTGGCATTGCAACTCTGTACTAATGAGAAAATACAAAGAGCATGTCTTTGTGTGAAATGAGCGGGGTGTTTGTGTGTGTTTGAGCCAGTGCTGTGAGATTCCCCTGTTGCATGTGAGAAGCTGAAATAGCAAACTGTGCTCTGACTTAATCGCTCTTTGCTTCAGCAGCGCCCTTATGCTAGTTCATCGGGGCAGTATCTTCTTACAAATACAAGTGCCAACCATGAACTAAGTGGTACAGCCATGTAAACATTATGGTATAAGTGATGCAGTGCTTCCTGCTCGCGGCACAGGAATTAGAATAGATTGAACATGTGGAAGACGAATGTTCAGGAAGGCAGGACAGGTGCCAAAACACTACTCAAGAAAGCTAGAGATTAAAACACAAAGACATCAGAAAGTAATAAGATTTATCAGGACCTTGCTGCTCAATACCGTAACTCTCTTCCCTAATATGAAGCTCAATGGAAATTAATCCTTCTTTTTTAGCAGTTGCTCATTGCCAAGCGGGTTTCCAATGAAGATGGAATTTTAGATCGTATCAGTCAGTGAAGCCTTGAGGGAGAGTGGCACAATCTGAAGTATTTCCATCACACTTTAAATTTTCTAAAATTGCACTGGTGACACCCCATTTAGTGTGTGTGGCTGTTCCATTATCTTTTTCTTGGGAAGTCATTGACTTTATCAAGATGTACCTTAGTGGTTAATATGTCTTGTCTGTGTTGCGTACAGAAGGCTTATGATAAAACATAAAATATCTGACAAAACTGGTGCAGCAGTGCAACTCAACTTTCTGTTGACATTTTATTGTTGATTTGCCGGAACAGGATAGAGGCATACCTATTGGTATGTGTGTATCTGTGTGAGTATGATTGTGAGTATGTGTGTTGGTATTTATGTTTTCACTTGCAGCAAATGTGGAAATGACTGGGCACATATTTTCATGGCATTGTGCTTACATGCATGTGTGTGTGAAGTATGTGGCTCTCATGTAATTCCTCTTTTTGCGTGCACATGTTGTGTGTGTGATATATGAAAGAGACAGAGAGAGAGACAAAGACCCATGCAAACTCTCTCTCTCTTTCTCTTTCCAATCCATAGAACGTTCCCATCTAACATCCCACCAACACACATGCGCACGCACGCACACACACACACACACACACACACACACACACACACACACCTCAGTCCAAACATACAAACAACCACATGTTCACATAAAGTATGTGCACAGGGGAGTTCACTTTCACTCTCACACTTTGATTAAGCTGTGTCCTGTTTTGGGTTAGTACAGCAGCGAGACAAATTGTTGCACATCCAAACCTCTCTCCCTCCCTCCTTCGTTCTTTTTTGCCTTTAAGTCTGAATCCCCCCTTTCCTCTCTCCCAAATTCTTCACTCTCTTTGCTTCTATGCCACTGCTTTCCCTTGAGGCTGATGAGTCATTGGTGTGTTTCTGACATGGCTGCACGCTATTGTATGGGACAGTACAGCCTGTACAGTGTTAAACTGCAAAAAAGGTCCCCAGAGATAAACTCTTAAGTCAAATTAGTCACATGTGGGAAAACTTCATAGCGTCGGTTACATTGTGTTCTTTTAAAAACTAGCCATGTGGCCTGATAGATCGATGAATACACTCCCTGACCACTTTATTACTCTTTATGCAATCTAATGCAATCAGCTCGGCCACATATTCTATATTAAATATATAGTTACACTTATACCTCTCTGTTAGTGTCGATCAAAAGTGAACATTATTATCTTTGTAGAAGTCAACTTTATAGCTGAGGTGTTGTATTGGCCTGCATTCGATTTGACAGGTTTGCCTGATAAAGTGATTAATGAGTGTAGATATCTTTCTATCTTTAAAAGTGGTAGGTACTGAATCATCTGACAGAGCAAACAGGTTGAGACCGAACCTTCTAACAAACAAACATATTGCCAAACCAGAAAATGTATTATTTCATTAAATGAATAGTTTAAATTTGGGAAATATACTTTTGCTTTCTTGCTAAAAGTTAGATAAGAAGACGAAGAAGAAAATTTGAGGGTAAAGCCAGCAGATGGTTAGCTTTGCCTAGCATAAACACTGGAAACAGGGGCAAAAAGCTAGTGTGAATATGTCCAGAAGGTAACAAAATCTCCCTACCAGCACCTCTAAAGCTAACTACTTAGCATGTTATGTTATGGGGTTATGTGCCAGACTGTTTCTTGGTCAGGCACAGTAGTCTTGTCATCACTGTGAGTTACTGGTCCTGGCCAATAAAGTCCAGCACATAACAAACTGATGTTTTTAGACTTCGCTTTTTGTTTTTTTATTTAAACAAATTAAACAAATGAGAGAGAACTTGTAAGCTTTTGAGGTGCTGGTATATGGATTTTGTTCCCATTGGACAGAGCCGAGCTAGCAGTCTGCCCCTTGTTTTCAGTCTTTGTGCTAAGCTAAGTGAACCGGCTGGTTGTAGCTCCATATTTACAATAAAGATATGAGAGTGATATTGATCTTCTAATCTAACTCTCTGAAAGGAAGCAAATAAGCAAAATTTCCCGAAAAGCCAAACTATTCCTTTAAATCTGAACTTGACCATTGTACTTAGTGTATGTGTGGGATGTGGTTATAATAGACAAACACATTCTAAAATCTGAGCTTAATGCCTTATGGTGAATTGTAACTTGAAGTGAGAAGTGGAGTGTAATAGGATAGCTGACAATGCCAAAAAGCATTTTTAGAGATTCTCCCCCCACTGAATGTACTGCAGATATCAAGACATGTAGCAGTAACAGGAAAATAGTTCTGTTATAGAAAAGAATTTGACATAATAATGCATCCTGTTCTTTAGGTTGTTTATGTTTCAAGCAGGACTTTGATATAACCTGGAATACTAAAACAGGGTCCAAGGAAAAAGTGGCACCAATTGTGATTAAAAATAAAAGACACATACATTGTCAATCATTTAAATATTAGTGAAAGTAAAATTTGCTAGATACAGTTCAAGAGAATTGGTGCTTTTTATGAACAATTATCATTTTGTGTTAAACAAGCAAGCACCTTTAGCCAGTTACAACATGCTGGTGAGCTACTATGACAACAGCAATCACAACATGAAGACTGCACCGTAAGTGTTGTATTTATCAGGTTTCACACAAAGGGCTGTACTGGTGCTTGATGCAGGTGCCACTGTTTTGATATCCAAAAGGTAATCCCTATAAACAGATATTCGCATATGAATGCAGCATCTGTAGGCATGGGACAAGATTTTGTTATCGGAGGAGTTCTGGTTTCTGTTTGTAGTCCGAGTAGTATTGACCAAGAACCTTTGAGTGGGCTTTGGTTGCACGCAGGGAAACAGTCCATGTGGAGAGCACAAGAGGCGGAACACATTGGCCAAAATTCAATCTCGGAACCCATCGTCTGACAAAGATTTAGCTTTTTATCAATCTAGGAACCCTAGAGATTAGCTTTTTGAATGTTGGCCTATCTACATACAAATCGTTGTCAGATAATAGTCGATGGGTTTCGAGATTGCTAATTGGACAGTAAACGATGACGTCATATGGAAGAGGAAGTCTTGGCCAGATGATTTAGCTGATAGGTTTCGAGATTGTCTAAAGGGTGACATATGGTGGAACTGATTACTTTGACCACTGATACCAGTGCTTGGGAAGCACTTGAGTCACATTCACCTTTTGCTTTTGTAAATGACAAAAGAAGAAGAGAAGTAAATTCACTGCACTTCTATTTATTTAGTACTGTACAGTCCACAGTCTGAGGCATCAATGCCAAAGGGAGACAAACTTCCTCTTCTGACTCTTCTGGTTCCTGAGATTGAGTGAGATCACCTGCTGAGTGTGGTTGAATGAGTAATACTGCATGTACGTGCATGTGTGTGTGTAACCAATAACCAAGCCTTTCCCAAAAACTGTTGGTGTGTATATGTGTGTCAGGTCCACAACACATTGTTCTGACAGGTAATGTTCTATTGCGTGTTTGTGGAACAGAAAGTGCTGTTTACCCCCCCAATAATGCACACCTTAAAACTGCCCCCATGGCAGCACAGAGGAGACTGAGGGTGTGTGTATGTTTCACTTATCCACCAAAAGATTTATATGTTGGTAGTTGAAAGTGTAAACAAAGGCAAGTCTACACACACACACACACCCACACACCTGGAACACATCACACATCTCTTTTTGCTTACATCTGGCTCTAAGACACACACGTGCAACTGACTGAAACACACACTCACATTAATAAAGCACTCCCCTACTCCCACATGTTCTGTACATTTATGTTAAAGCTCCCACCCACCTACACACATACACACACACACAGATGCTAAGGGCCCTGGGGGAGAGGCAGACGCTGAAACTAGTTGTGTTGCTGGGTGTTGTCTACAGCTGGAACTGGATCTAGTTACAAAGACACTCCCTATCCTTCACTTCTATAGCTTACGCACACTGTACACGATGTACACACATGTGAGTAACCTAGCACCCCATCTTTTTCAGTGTAACTATGACCTGGTGTGTACACTTCCATGCAAGCGAGCTAATACACCCATTGAGAATTCTACACCAGCATCTATTGGGTTCACGTTGAGGTTACAGTTGGAACAGCAATTGGAGAAGAAATGTGTGTGGGAAAATAAAGGAAGATAATGTGTGGATGTGTGAAGGTGGTTCCCCTCTGGTGATTTGCCTGGTGATAAAAAAAAATTAACTTGCAGAGTGAGATTGCTTCAGATCACATCTAAGTGCACCATTGTTCAACTGAAATTGTGTTTGCATAATGACAACGAACCACAGTTACTCTACCTCTCACTCTTTCCTCCCTTGTATATCTCTCTGTTTTCCCTCTCAATCAGCTATAACATTTCTCTTTTATCTTCTTCCAACATCTCCCATACTTTCCCTCTTTTTCCCAGTGTATTTTTTTTCCTCAATGCTTCTTTTCTCTCACTTAGAGTTTTATTGCGCTTTGAACTATCGGAAATCATTGCATGCGCCGCGGGGAAGGGCAGGGGCCCATGGGGCAGTTGAAGGAGGAGGAGGAGTAGAAAGAGGAGAGAGCAACTAATAAAGAATGAAGATATAGAGAAGAAAACAGAAGATGGGAGATTTAGAAGAAAGAGGGATGAAAGAGAGAAAAAAAGTAAGGAATTACTTATGTAAGGACAATGGGTGCACCACACCCCTGTGAGCCAAAACTCATGTCCAAAAAGATATGGCTACATTACATGACACGCCTATTCCACTGATGATGTCTGGGGTGCAGGGCCATGAACAATTTCAGCATTTCATTTGGTTTTAATTCATTCAATCATACCAGATTCATACAAGTAGAATACAGCTAAAGGTGAATTGAACTGACTTGACATGCTGATATGGGAGGCAGACAGACTGGCAAAGAGGACTGGCAACTGCACTCACACGCAGACACTTATGGATGAGTAAAGAGGCAGACTGGCAGACGAGGAGGAGAGTATAGACAGAAGGAGAGAAAAGATAGGTGAGAGCAAGAGGGATACGAATGAGGGGAAATAGAGAGACAATGAGATGAAGATGACCAACATGCAACAGACAGGGGAGACAGATAGATATCTGAAGCACACGCAAATGAACAAATGCATGCAGCTGAAGACTGGGCTGAATTAATTGGAAATTTAATCATTACCTTGTGCCTTGGCGCCTGCAGCCAGCAGGCTCCCTAATAGCAGAATCCACAGGTATGACATCATGGGAACACGGTGTTCTGGCTGCGAATGAACCGGGGTTCAGACTCCCTTTCTTTGGCTTTCAAACAGAACAATTAACCGGCTTGGGGGTTTCAGGTGGATCGGGAGGGCGTGTGTGTGTCCGTGTGCCGGTGCGTTCTGGCGCGTCGGATCAAACCGGTGGCGTCTCCAAGGTTCTCAGATGCTCGGCTCAGTGCTTGCCGCCGCGTATCTCTCTCCTTTTGTCTGGATTGGAAGAGGGGAGGTCCAGTCTTTATTAAGGTGGGCGGGTCTATTCTCCCTAAATACAGGCAGACAGACAGCAGTGCTGTTTATGGTGATGTGAAGGCATTACTTACTCATCATTACCGTTTTTTACCATTCCGATTCAATGACCATCGCCAACAATTTGAATTGGACCTCGTCTTTATCAACCCAGCTTTTTGTGGGAAAAGGCTCAATTATCCAATAACTCCTTCTGCAACACATGCTTTCATTCAAGTCGTCCTCCTTTTTGATACTTTTGAGCAACAGTGGTCATCTTACACAGTGAGATTAAACAATGTGTCCGTTTTTGCGAGGCCTCTAACTTGTAACAAATAATCCTAAAACACATGTCCCTTTAATTTTAATAACGAGTCGAGTGCTGATAAGATCCAGATCCAATTGGCTTTAGATGCTGGAAGAGATTTAAAGGAACACTGTCCCAGGCCTATAACACATCTACATGTAAAGCTATACATTTGCTATGATAAGTAGTCTATACAACTGACTTACAGCCTAAATACTGGATTTATTAAAATTCCAGGGTTTATGACGACTAGTAGGCCCAATACACGGAATTAATGGATTTACAAATGCAAGGCTTTAGTCCGTTTTTAACGTTAAATTAATAATAGGTTTCCATTTGAGAAAACCACACATGACCTCATGCAAACCAACCAGTAGGTGGACCTGAAAAGCATTTTCCTTTTCCAAACCACTGTAAGCCAGCCACTTTTGCGCCCAATTGAAATGTTTTTACAGGGATTGATTGCCAGGTGGCGCCATTCAATCATAATTTCCCAATTTACACCTTCAACTAGTCTTTTCCATATGAGCCCTTTCAATCAGGAGCGTAGCACAAAAATCTGGAACCTGTCCATTACATTTACTCATTTGGCAGACGCTTTTATCCAAAGCATTACATTTGAGGAACAACATACAAGCATCAACAGAGTATCACAAGCGTTCTCTGTGGGCCCTGTATATTCAGTCCCTTCCCCTCCCCAGTCCTAAGCCCCTGCCCAGAACACCATTCAGTATAACTGCCTTCAAACCACCATAAGGTGGATTAGCAGGCCTATCTTCACATTTTGTATCATAAAATCATAAAACACATTAGCAAATGTTAGACATCAAAGGACCTAATTCTTTTTCAGGAACACCCAGACTACCTCACTAAAACATTATTCATAATTAAAATAAATATGCATGTAGTTTAACAAAAAAATATAGATATTAAACAGTTGGTGCATGTATCCTCTACAGAAGTAACTTGATATTATTACAGTTTTAGGTTAAGAACAAAGAAAGATAATTCATGCAAGGACTAGACAGACATCATTGCAATACCATCAAATGCACATACACGCCCATCTGATTTTCATATATCATCTCCACAGGGCTCATGCAAAATCAGACAAGCCTTGCACAGATGAACTGCAACTGTCAAACATCAAAATCCACTTTCTCTTATCATTTAGCAAAGACAAACTAAATGTTATGTAACTAAAACTGGGTCAGTAATCTGGAAACATGGTGTGAAACCAGCAGTGTCACGTATTGTCCTTGTTTTCAGTATCACCTTTCACTCCTCTGTACATTTGCTATAAAAATAAAATGAAAATTGATTTTTTTTTTAAAGAAATATTTATTAGTGTCTCAGCACATTGATTACATAAAACAAACTCATTAAACAAAGTTATTTAAAAAAAACATACATACAGCCTCAATTTGGGATTATCTGAGAAAAATTGATTGTTTATTCTGAAAAGGCAGGGTTTGCTGATGGAAAATAATCTCTGCACAACTTTTACATCATACCCAGTTTGCACCACTTTTTTCTCAGATGGTTATCACCAGGAAGCAAAAGTAGCACATGTGGTCAGATTTTGAGGATCCATATATACACATATGTAGTAAAGGTTTCCACTATTTGGTCAGTATTTTTCCCTACACACTGACCTGAGATATTCTTGGGACCAAGTTGATAATTTAGTGCAGTGACTTGATATCAGAAAAAGGGGTGAGGCACATTAAAGGGTGCTGACAGCATCAAACAACAGATTGTCCCTCCCCCGTTGTAAAAAAAAAAAAAAAACAATGTTCATATTAAGGCTATAAAGCTTGACAGCAAAGAATATGGCTCAATTATTGATTGTGTTGCTTTTAACAACACTTTTTGTTGCAGTTTGTACATAGGAAATTGGTGAGGACGCCATGTTCCAGATCCCCAAAAAGCCTCCTACTGAGGCCTTCATGACTGCATCTTTACTCATGGCTCTTTGCATTTGGCACAAAACAATAAACAAATCAATATTAATTACCAACCCTGTCCCAAGCATGTCAATCCCTCTCTTGTGCTCCCCACCCGTAATCTGTACAAGTACTTGGTCATAAGCACTTTGGTCAGTTATACCAGCATAAAGACTGACTTATGCACGAAGTGCATGACATATATTTGAGGAAAAGGAGGAAAGGAAATATGAATGTCTACGTGTTCCCTTTCTTAAAAACTGACTTCTGTTAGTGATTGATATCCACTTGACAGTTTCAAAAGACTACATTTCTTATTTAAGGATGAGAAGTAGTAGTACAAGTATTTTCTGTAGCTAATTCCTGACAACAATTCTCAGGCGTTTCCATAACTTCAACTTCCGTAATTTCAATGCACATTTCTGCTACATTTGGGAGGCCTGGAGACATTGTTTCTAGATGCTCTTGCAGACAGACTATTTGAAGTTTTGCAGATTTTGGCATAGATTACTGGCCAATTATTAAAGTAAAAGTTAAATGCTTTAATGGAGTGACAATTAAGTGTCAAATTAGAGAAAACAACTTTGATGCTGGTCTGCAGTGCTATTTGTGACAAATGTAGTGAAATGCGCCGCTTTTCAAGATGACATTTTTCTTATTTTCACTGTGAGGGATAAATCAAGAGAAGGTAACAACCAAAATATACTGCACAGCTATTCTCACCGTGAACCATCATGCATTATTAGTGCAGGATTTTTCTCTTGGACGTATGCAGTCAGCTGTGTAACAATGAAGGAAAAAGCACAGAAAATTTGGATCATCTGCAGTATAAGTTATATCAGCAGAGGAGAATTGTACTGTTTAGACACTTGAATTTAAAAAGGCATGAATCCACTAAATAACTGACTAAGAAACTTTTTCAAAATAAATGTGTGTGTGTGTGAGTGTGTGTGTGTGTGTGTGTGTGTGTGTGTGTGTGCGTGCGTGCGTGTGTGTGTGTGCATGCATGTGAGAGATTAAGACAGAGAAGGTGACAGAGAATCAAGTTGCTACAATTCAACAGCAAACAAAGTGAAGGCAGTATTTGGACTCCCGCTGTCCATCTCCACAAGACTGCTGACGACTGGCTGATGGCCCCGCTGTGAACAATCTGACTGACTACTGTTTTGTTGCAGGATAGGGATTGGCTGGAAAGTGGCTCACATTTTGTTGAAACACTCCTTGGCGTTGGACCACACCTGGACGCCCTGAGAGAGAACCAGAGTGATTTTGAGAGAAAGACAAAACAATGTTTTAGAAAAACAGACGGGGACTGCTGAAGAATCATCAGACCACACAATGCCTGACATATTTAAGTAGGGAAGTATACAACAACAAACACAGAACCCCATACCTTCTTACACATGCTGATCTGCATAATGGCATAGCTGATTAGTGCTTCGCGCAAATCTTTGTCCTTCTGTTCCTTAAAACGTTCAATGTCTTCCCAGGCTGTTCGCACAAATTCTCTTAAGACACAATCACAAACATGCTATTGTCAGTAATTTTGTGGAAGAGTAGGCATGGGGGGGGGCATGAACAAATAGTGTGGTTCCTTATTTATGTGCTAGTTCCTGCTTTTCTTTATTCATTCTGTTTTCAAAATTACTGAACAATGTTACTGATGTCTTTATAATCATACATAGTACCTGATTGTGGCTGTCTTGTCAATGATTCAAACTTCAGGGGAACAACTCTATCCACCACTTTGTGCTTGGAAAAAGTAATCAGGTATCTGTTCTCCTGTTACTGATGATCCTGAATTAACAACCACTTATATTCCAAAGTAGGGGTGATACATTTACATTATTCTGCACAAGGGTTGAAACGACTCATCGGTCATTATGAAAAGTGGGAGACATTTAGACAAATTAGTAAAAGAAGGAGGATTGATTGGTGTTGAGCTTACTGGCACTCTGTGTTCTTTTCTTTGACCGTTTCCTCTCCCTCCTGGATACTCTGCTCCAGGGCTGCCAACCTGCTCTCCCTCTGCTCCTGGCTCTCTTGGCCGAACAGTTTACTGGTCATCCCCTTTAGAGAAAAGACGCGCACTGTCTACACACACACACACACACACACACACATTTTCATTAAATTGGATCACAAAAATATTTTTCAATACGCCAAAATCTACTGATTTATAGTGCTTTTATGTAACTAGTGCAGTGCCTGTTCACAATTCTGTTTCAACACATTGGTTTCTAATGTATATCAAACCTGCATGATGACCATAATTCGGTTTCAACAATCATTACCACAATGGTTTTAAACAGCATTAAGCTCAAATGCTATTCGCGGTAGCCCATTGCGTAATGAGCTTCCTGTTTTAATAAACTTTTACAACATTTCAACAACCACATTGTGTTGGCATATATCAAATATATTTTGTCAAAACCAAATTGGGGAATGTTGTCTCTGAGCATATAAGCCCTGCCCACCCTGTTGCAGAGTGTAGCAGCTTGTGCTGTATTGTAGTTTATTCAAAGTTCTGAATTCTGAATGTGTTGCGTGCCCAAATTGCACCAAATGTGACACTGCACTCACTTGGGTCATGTGACATGACACATGTATTGTTTGTTTGTTTATTTATTTAAAAAGGGCAGTGCACATTAATTAACATAGGGACTAGTCCAATATGTAAATGAGCCACATTTAGCCATACAGGTTAATGTTCCTGTGCAGTCCCTGGCAGGTTGATGTCACTGTGTGTGATTACCACTTGTGTATTTGCCCACAGCGTGGATTTGGGATTGCGTTAAGGTTACAGTTACAATGCGTCATTCCCTGATTCGCCCCTATCTCATGACCCTTTTCTGAAAGAAAACAAATCTACTAGCGAATATTTCAATATGAATAACGAATTGAAGGCATTGCTAACCTTCAGCAGGCATTCAGCAACAATTCCAACTCATTGTCTGTCCAAGTAAAGACATCTCCTGTCTTACTTTTCGCTATTGCTGTTCTTCGTTTGTAGTATTTTCTGCAACTAAGCAACCAACACCGTTCCGTGTACATGAATGGTCATGTGACATAGGATTTCAGGCGTGTTAGCATGGGCGGAGATTATTACTGAAACGGTGCTGAAATGCCTGGGTGTCCAGAGATTGTTCTCGTTTTAAAGTGCCAACATATTAGTGTGGATGTAGCTTATGCCAGTGCCTGAGTGTTAGTGTGTTACCCCAGTAGCCAGCTCTTCTTTCTGTTGTTTCTTATGGGCGAGGTCCAGAGCTGCCAACTCCAACTCATACTGGATCAACTCATGTTTCCTACATACTGACCTTCATTAAACACACATATACACAAGTGACAAATAACTTGCTTGAAATTCTAACCCAAAATTGGTAGCCCCATTACAATTTTGAATCTTGATACCAATATCACAACAGTTAAACAGAAATTAGGCTTCCTCTCCCACTAATAATAAAGCAGGACATAGCTGATCACCATCCAGTCAATGAGTCTTAACATCAGTGCTCGCTGACAACTACAGGCGAGGGTTTTATCTCTGCAAACACCCACATTATCGTTGCAAGACATTAAAAATGAACAATGCTTTGAACCCGGAGGAAGAATATATGATTACATTACATTACATATGAATTACATTTTTACGGGCGCAATAATGATTATTTTCATAATTAATGAATCTGCAGTTTATAACTTTCTTTCTATTGACTTATTGCTTATTGGTCTAATTGATACAGCAGTAGACAAATTTAAAGGATTACCACCTCCTGAGTCTGCAGTAATTATAGCCTAGAGCTGGGCGATATAGCCAAAAATGTTATCACTATAAAATATTTCATATCATTTGATATCGATAATTATCACGACAAATATCAAATTATTTTTTCTTTCAAGTTAAATGACTGATTTTTGCTCTTAAGTGAAAATTGAAGAAACCATATGGTTAATTGTATGGTTGAACTATTCTTCATGGTCAGAACGTGACAAACACTTAATGACAAACAATGGATCACTTCAAAATTTGAGGCAGAACATTCAACACAATTATGATCAAATCTTTTTTTCAAAAAAAGTTACTAAATTACTAAATCTTTTTCAGTCCCTTTTCCTCAACAAAATAAATATCTTAATAAAAAAAATTAAGAGCTAATTTGTTCGTGTTTCAAATGAATTAAATCAAACATTTATTGATAATATATTGAACATTTGTTATAGAGGAATATTATATTGTGATAATTATCATTATTGTTTTGCCCAGCCCTAGTTGAGCCCATCCTTAAAAGTCAGTCAGCTAAGTAACAAACAATCAAGAACACTCCAGCAGGGTTAATATATGTATGATGCCTAAATGTCAATTCCACTTCAATATCTCATCTGAATATGACTTCAACTTCACATTATGGTAAGATGTCTTCAAACCAAATGGCCATAAAGCTGCTGACGTCAAAAGCCAATGCGGCCATAACGCAACTGAGTACCAACTTGCCATTCTAATGGTCTGTCAAGCCTGATAACAGAATTAGCTAAATAGAGCTAAAGTTTAAATATAGCTATTTAAACTTTAACTAGACAGTTTCTTGTGTGACCTGATATAGATTTATCTTTTTCTTTTAAATTCACACAAACTCTTACCTGACGGCATCAGTGTAGTAAAGGTATTCTTTCAATTGGTCTGCATAGTGCTCTTCTTCCTCCAGAATGTCGTCTATTGTTGCAGCATACCTGTCCACATACACACAAAGTATGTAATGCCCATAAGTGAACCCAAGCAAAAAAACACAGAAACTGTACTGGAGGTTTCACTCTGATAAAAGGACTGTATGGTATCAGATACATAAGGCAACAATAACACAACAATTGAATCTTTCTAACACAAACACAAAAGGATTGTGTGTGTGAATGTGTCTAAGTTAGTAGCAGGTCTATTAATACCTCAGTAAACACATTTAAGTGTAAGCTAAAGCTTGATTATGTGAGAGGGTACACTAAATGGAGCACATCTTTATTCTATTACTTACGTGTCCATGTGGTGGCCAGCACTCTGTAGACCGTCTCCCATCTCTTTTTCTATAGCACTCCACTCACTGGAGACACAACAATTCAGATGTGCTTGAGTTCTACAACTCATTCTGTCAGTCCGTTAAGCATAAAGACTTTTCTTAGGAGTAATCAAAGCTTCAGAAGATCTTTAATCATTGCTTTTCACCATGAATAAAAGGAATTACTATATGGCCCCTTTAATATGGTGAATGCACCAGTATGTACAATGCATGTAGAAGAAGTGTACATCTGTTTCAAAAAAATGTAAAGTCCTTAAAGAGACAGATTTTTTAAAAACAAAATTCAACCTAAAGTAAAATATGATATGGCTTACATGTCTCTATAAGAAATTGTGTATTAATTTTATTATATTATTGCAGATTTTATTCATGTAAAATACAGTAACAACAGAACAGGTGTTTCTCACCTAAATACTCTGCCATAGTTCCCATGGACCTTGTAAACTCCATACAGCCTGTCTGCTACTCTCTACAATAAAGACAATCAAATAAATCACTATGAACACTTTAGTCAATATATTTGCTTATAACATCGATTCAAATTCCTTTCTATTAATGTCAAATGCTTGCAAGTGATGACATTCACACTGAGAATCAACACAACTGGCAGCATAACACAGGTTTTCACTCAATGTTATGGAAAGCCAGAAAAATAAATCCAAAATAATACTGGTTAGGGCTGGGCAATTTGGACCAAAAAGTCATATCCCGGTACTGTTAGCCTGAATATGTTTTTACTATTTGTAGTAGCTAGTTTCATATTTCACTGTTTGAATTATACTTAATTCTCCACCTTATTTAAGTGTCACTCACATATTTAATCTGCCTCCTTCAGTTCTCTTCACACTCTCAGACCTAACGTACCTCTGCGGCAAACATGCCAACGTGCCCCGCTTCTTTCCGTCTCTCCCACCCTGTATGTCTGCTCCGGTGACATTCTCCATCAGTAGTAAGCTAAGTTGTATGCACACGAACAAAAAAACCCCCAAACCTATCTTCTGGACTTTTCCTCCTGTGGTTCCGTTCACAGCATCAGCTGTGTTGCATGTTGAGGAGGCGTGTTGACGATGTATGTGTGTATGTGTGTGTGTGTTGTTTGCAAATGCCAAAACTCACCGCCCGCACCCTGAGTAACTGTGAGACAGCAGTGTTCAGTTCATCACTGTATTGTTTCAGTGCAGTGAATCGCCTGGAGAACATAAAAAAATGCATTATAACTCAAACAGTGTTTAACTGAAACTAAGCATTTCTGTGTTTCAGTTGTGGTCGGTTTGTGTGCTGCTCCAGATAAACCACTATCACTCGGATCATTAGTTTTTAATTTAGTCTACTCATTAAAAACTAAGAAACAATTTCACGATAATTCAGCAATCTGACTAAATGTAATGATGTTTCACTGGCAAACCAATGAAGCCACCTGTCTGTTTTACACCTACTTGTCAGGGTTCTTGACTCTGAACATGGCACTCAGAGACTTTAGCCTGGAGTCAGCCTGGTAGAGAATAGAAGTACAAATACGTTAAGAGGGTTTTATTTTATATATGGCATACAGGAGATTCTACAAAGAGGTGCTTTTGATATGATCCAGTTTGCCTATTATAAAACAAGCCAAGTTAACAACAATTTTCAGTCAAGCAATAGGTACTTAATGGATGTCTGTAAAACAGTAACTAAAGTGTGAAGTAATAAAGCACAATTAACTGTACCTTGTCTTGGAAACCTGTCTCCAAAACCGCCTCCCTCCAGCCCTTCTCCTGAGGACAGATGATTGACAGATGACAGACACATGATAGATAGGATTATCAACCATACTGCGTAAAAATAGGACTTTCCAGTCGGCAACTGCAGACACCACAAGCAACTGCACTGGATTAAAAATGTTGCTACAGATTACAGGGAGGAGATGAAACACAAATCCGGAAGTTCAGTTTAAAGGTGGATGAAATGGCAACTCTGGATGAAAGGATTTTTCATCTTGGGAAAGTAAACCAGGGCAGTCAGTCATTTTCACCTTCTCACTCAAGGCTTTCTCATTCATGTCAATTGTCTCATGTCTCATTGCAAAGGGCTCCTACCAAAAAAATGGTTCAACGTCTGCAGTGTGATATGCCTTGTGATTGCCCTTTCATTTTTCTACTTCTGTGTCTGTATCCTCCTACCAGTGCAGCCTCTTGCATTGCTTTGCCATATTGCTATTGTCAGTTTGAAGTCCCTGTTAGAGTGTGAGTATGTGCGTGTCTGCATGCATATGGCAGAAGACTTCAATGGGACATTATGTGGAACAGGTTTGAGTGCTAACCTCCGTCAGAAAGAGGAAGAAAATTTTGTCATTGGAAAGGGCAGGATGTGATGCAACACGAAGCAGGAAGTTTTCCAAGCCGACTCTCCGTCGCTCAACAAAGTCTGGGTCGAGGTTGTCTGCTGACAGCTTGTGCCACACAAACTCTGCCTACAAGAGGCACAATACAGGGAGTAAAAAAGAAAAAGTTAGCACCACCTCAAAAGATCCTGACACAAAGAAACAGAGCAAATTATTAAGAAAGACTGAACAAAATATCCACACCACAGACAAAGTAATTCAATAACAAAGTCCATGCATCACTTACAGGGATTGGAAATACCCAGCAAATTAATTACATGTATTTAATCTTTTTAAATTAATTATATTTTGCATTCCACCTCTGAGACACTCACCCTTTTCTCTGGTAGTGGAGGGATGATGATGTAGGGGTAGGTGACCAGGAGGTATGTTCTGAGCAGTTCAAACTCACTGTAGCGTCTCCACAAAGTGTCAGGCGTGGCAGGTGTACCCCCCTCTGAGACAGCTTCAGCGGGCCTACAGACAGAGGAATGGGAATAAACTGTATTTTTAGGTATCATAGAAGTGGTAACTGACATATGAGCTATTGTTATGTTCAAAGCAACCTGAGACACAGAATGAGCAACCTATCACATCTACCTTTGACTTTACCAATGGCCTGTTTTGAGCAGCGGAGAAGTAATCTTGTCATAAGGATAGTGATTATCTTTCACTAGTGGAAAAAAAAAACTTAATTGGAGTTCAGAGAGCTCCCTCCGTGCCAGCTGAATGGTCAAGTAATCGTCTCAACCACAGTAATGAAGTCTTTCTTTTAGAGGAACGGGGGTCTAATGAAGTAGTGTATCAGTGCAAGCTATTCTTGTCCTTCATGTGGTTAATTTAACCAGATTAAATAAGCAATCTTAGCAAGTGTGCAAATCTTTATCCTACCTACTGACAAAAGTTTTGCCATTGCACTATAAAGGAACTTCAAGTTAAGAACAAACTCTTTAATATAAACATACAGCTGCAATTACCAGATTTGGTCAAGGACTAAAATACTGTCAAGACAAAAAGTTAATTTCTCTTTACTAGCACCGGTAGCATTAAAACCCAATCAATAATAAGATACCCAGATATTCCCAGCTCTGTTTCAGGCTGCCAAGCTATATCCTTCAGGGAAGTATATGGCTCAATTTCTGCACGACCATATTATGTACTACAGACAGGGCAACAGTCAATAGTAGTGATAAAGAGTGGAGGAGGTACTGTTGGATTTACTGTTCAAAAGTCTGTTGGCTTGTGGGTAGAAACTGTTTGATTGACTTTTTGTCCTCTCCTGTAGTGTCTCCCTGATGGCAGAAGTGTGAAGAGACTTGTTGTGGGTGTGTACTCACTTTGATGACGGTGTAAAAATGTCCAGAACTTATCGGAAGGCTACTCCTGAGATAAACTTTGCAGTTTTTAATCACACGCTGGAGAGCTGGAGCGTTAATGTTATAATCAGGGTGAAGAAACTGAACATATTTCATGTATTGCACAAAGCACCAGTAGATTAGAAGCAAATCACAAACCACAGATGGCCGTTACATGTCAGGAGAAAACCAAAAAGCAGAAGCTCCAGGTTATGACCTACCGTGTTTCTATGAGGTAAACGGTATAGGTTTCCTGCATATTAACAGCGTTCTTCCCTGTTCTCTTCTCTGCCTCTGCCACATTTATCTCCATTTTTCTCAACAGAGCTGTCCCTCGTTCCACCATCTACACAGACAATAAAAATGTACAGGAGGATGAGAAAAAAAAGACAATGATAGGGACAGTTAACATAAAGGTTCAGGTGTGAGAATCTGAAAAATATAACGAATTGGTTCTCAGGGCCAAAAAATTAAATGTTCCACTCTGTTGGACAATAAAGATGTATTCTAGTCTATTCAATTCACTTACAGGTAAGCATGAAACCTGATGAAAACACAGAGGGACAGGTAAACAGGAAATACTGTATTGTAACACTGTGCTTCTTCACACAGGGTTATGACAAGCATGTCCAAGTCACAAGACGAGACAAGTACTAAAAACAATGGTTCTTTCTCACTAGAAACCACGGCAACTAAGACCTGGATTTGCAGGACCCAAAGAGTTACTCCGGTTACTTTCAACAAAACTTTAGTCTTAGCATTTAGATTTGCTAGCTTGCTAGCTAACGTCAGGAGGAAAGTTTACAAAGTAGCTAAAGACCACTGTTAGGAAAAGCAACCTTAACTCACTGTGTATATTTAATGTTATCTTGCAGAGCTAGTCACTACGTTTAGCTCTGAAGCAGGTTAACGCTAAAAAAACCCCCAGCTTTTTGAAACATTTTATGTAGCAAGTCCCCGTTGCTAACGTTAGTGTTTCGGTAACTTAACATTACGTTAACGTTAGGCCTGTTTACGAAAGTTTTCACTAGTGACACCAGGTTTTTCAACTCCAAAAACGTTTGTCGTAGAAAACAACAAAAAGTATTACCGTGTTTATAATGTTGTTCTCGGATTCCGTTGAAGTGATATCGGTGTTACAGATCACAGCGACTTCTTCGGTACTTCCAGAGTCTGCCATCATTTCGCTGCTGTTGTCAGCTGAGCTGGCTGACTCTGTCCTCTGCTGTGCGCATGCGCGTTTCAGTTACCAGTGATTATAATTTTCGGTACAAAAATATATGTATGGTGTTAATTTATCACTTTTCGTTGGATCATAAATGGCTGGACAAATATAAACACAATAAAAGAAAAGAAAACAATGAGTGAATGATACTATCTACGAGAGTAAAAACAACATAATATCAGAATAATCTCTGGCACCTCTGTAACAATGCACTTAGGGGTAACATAAACTGAGTGCATGCAATCACACCTTGAATTTGTGCTGAAGTGGTTCCAACTTTTCAAGTGTTTCAGTTAAGCGCAACACAATTGTAATTCCTTGTGTAAATGTGCAGGTATTACAAAACATGATGATGGTTGAAATTGGGACACATTTGAAGCAGTTCAGTTTATGGTTTCTGAAAGTTTCCATGCAGCTGTGCTGAATTGGTGAACTCATTACTCTCCCTTGGCATCGTTCTCGTCTTCCTTTGACGCCTTCCTTTGGAAAGACTGACATCTACTGGTGAGGTTTTGGTTTGGGATTAGTTTGTTTCCATGTTGCCCCCAGAGTCCATGCTTTTTGTTTATATTGTTTAATTTTGGAGGAAAAAACCATTGACTTGACCCCCG
>NC_060156.1:10930073-10964343 GCF_021292245.1 Micropterus dolomieu | reverse complement strand
CCCCCCCCCCCCCCCCCCCCCCCGATGATTAACAGGTAGTTACAACAAGCAGTATGATACTTTTGTGTTCAAAATTACCCAGCCTCAACAGTGATCCTAGATCAATGCTTGAACTGGTTGTGAGATATCCTTTAAAATGAAGATTATGAGAATTTTGTCATATCAAAAATAATTAAATTACACCATACATGTTTGAAAACAAATTCTGAAAGGTGCCATAAGTGATGAATTTCCTCACTGTGGTACTATCATTTGGTCCCTCTCTCATTGGTTGTCGATGGTTGTGGGCCCAGATGTGGATGAGAGGGATGCGGTATGCCTCAGGCTAGTAAACAGCACAGAAACACGGCCTTTTAGTTCCTGTGGTTACGCTGTTGTGCAGCGTTTAATGTTTAAAGAGAAGGGTGGAGCCGCATTTAGTAAGGAAGCATTTTATATAGATGCCACTGGGCATGGAGTGGGGTGTTGGGGAGTTGTGGGATGTGGAGTGGATAAAAAAGAGAAAGACAGAAGGAGTAGAGAAATTCATACAAGGGGGGAAAAAATTATATAACAGTGAGATGAATTACAATAATGATCAATTGTAAAATGATCAGTGATACAGGCGCAGTAGGTAGCCTATAGACGGATGGAGGGATGGATGGAGTGATGGTGGGATGCGGTTTCGGGCTGCAGCGTGTCAGGAAACCCAAAGCCTGCGCTGTGACCAGCCGTAGTCACAGCAACAGCATAGTTACCATTCTTTCCTGCCACTGACCTCAAACCAGCCACTACCACTTCCTGTCCGCACACACTGGCATGCAGAAAAACACATATGCACACACACCTCTAGCCATATTTGAATGACTGTAATCAGCCATTTGACAACTTTTTAGAGTCCTCTGACCAACGTTCTTGAACACTAAGCTGCAATAAGCTATGTAGGCTACAGGGTGTGTGTGTGTTTCTTCCTGTCTTGCCTATATTTGGAAGAACTGAGCTAAAGCTGCTGAATGACTACCATTCAGATGGGTATGTGCGTATTATATACATAGACTCATGTTCTTTTCAGTGTTCATTCTGTTGTCTAGAAAAAATCTTTCCTTTCACTGGTTTATTTGACTATCTGTTATAATATCTGTTAATCACATAGTTCCTTTGCACATTCATTGGTTAGAGAAACTGATTCATCTGTCAAAGTTGTTGAAGTTTGATTGTTGAACAGCAGAGGGTAGCAAAAATCCATTAATGATGTACAGCAGCCTGTGGCGCATCAGCATGAGAATCAGAATTAGTATGCCCCTCACAACAGAGATTGGGCATACTGTAATATGAGTATGAATGAGTATAATAGATCTCTTTCACAGCTGACATTTTGACTTGTCATAGTAGGAAAGGTGCAAGTGTTAGAATAACAACAACATTAAGAACAATAACAACCAACAATGGCTCAGTTCTATTCAGGTGTCCCAGTAGCCATGACAGTATGACAGTGAGCCAGCATGCACACTACCAGTACCCTGAAACTGAAACATCTGAATGAAACTCAGCCATGAGTAATAACATCACTGTGTCTAAATGTGGATTTAGTGTACACATTGCTATTCCACACACTTATCCTGGGTTCACTGTTCATATGCTATTACAGAGTGGTGCTTTTGCGGTATTAGTGAGTATTACTAAGATTATAGTGACTATACTGTATTACAGGTGTGTGTGTTTATATTTTTTTTAAGTGTGTCTGTGTGTACACATTGTATACAAGGCTGGTCACGAAGGTCATAAAGAGGAAGTCCTAGTGGTCAGTAGAAAGGAACACGTTTCTCTTCATGTCATAGTCGCCGTCCTTCATTTCCTCTCCTTCATCCGTCTATTCTTGCCTTTGACACTGGTGGAAATCTCATGCAGTGTGTTCAGTAGACCTGTATTTGTGTGGGCGAGCCTGTATAGTATATGCATGTGTATGAAATGCCATAATGGAGTGAAGCCTCCCTGGTACTGTAACCTCTATTTTTCTATTTAAGTCCTTAATGTTTATTATGTAAGTGACTGTAAGTGAATTTTAGTTTGGCCGTACACAAACAGACCTCATTCTAACCTCCACCAGCATCCAGATCAATTAACAAATTCTATTTAAAATAACTATTTGATATTCTCCATATTTCTACCCTTTATAGCAGGAATGGAAGTGTGTGAAATGTAAATTAGAAGACTATGTTATTACAATGATTTTAAATTGAGACAAAATATGGCAGATCATATTCGTCTTTTTAATTGTTACAAACTTTATTTCTGTTTTAAATACTTGTGCCAAATCAACATGGCTTTGAAAATAAATTTCTTCACTTCTTTCCCATTTCTCGTACACATTTAAATATTTTCCTCCATTTTTTTCTCCCCCATCCATCACCAGAGTGTTGACAAATTAAGATGTGCAAGTCTCACTGAACGCTTCTCTGCATGACTGATGCTGCTTTCCAACAAGCTTACATACTTGCATGTGTACGCATTTACTGTATATGGGCACACACATGCAAACACACATGCAGAGTGTGAGCAATGCAGTATAATAAGCAGCGTGGCAGAGATGTGGTCAGATTTGCCCCATGTGCAATCGTTGAGAAGCCACATGAAGGCTTCTGGGTATTAAAGGACAAGCCTTGGTTGGCTGGGAGGGAAGCTGTCATGCAACAAAACTGTGTTTTTCACCCTTTTTTTCTCTCTTTCATTTCTTCTCAATCACTTTTTTTTTACCCCTCTTTCCAAGTTCTATCTTTCACCAAATTCTCTCTTCTCTTCTCTCTCTGTCCACTTTTTTTCTCCTTCTTCATTTCTTTCATTCTGTGGCATATTAGACTCAGTTGTAATACTCTCCAGCTTAAAATGCTTAGACCACTGGAATGTTCCGTCAAAGAGGTGGGCGGGCCCAGGGGGCGGGACAGACCAGCATAACCAATTAAGGAGGAGATTGAGGTAAGACGGACAGCTTCTAAATGGTGTAATAACAACCTACTAAAATGTAATTACAATGCAATAGCAATAGACACTTCTAATGACAGGATCTATATGCCAATGTGATTTCCTAATTATGGCCTTGGCATAATGGGTGACTGTTAACATGGCGTGGAGATTATAGAGAGGTGTCTGAATGCAGACATTCAACCACAGGGACTTGTAACAGTGTTGAAGGGCATAATGGCCACTCAGAAGTCCAGCCAAGTATTGATCTCAACAGGTTAGTGTGTTTGAGAGGCAGCCGCAGAGTGAATGAGTAAGTGTGAACTTGAGTGAGTGATTCAGTTTGTTTATCTATTGAGCCACCTATCCATTTGTCCAATCATCTGCCCATCCATTGAATCTTTTTATTAATCTAACAAGACTCTATCTGGCTATTGATGTAGGTTTTTGTTTTTTGTTTGACCTATTCCTCTGTTGGTCCAATTTCATCTCCGTCCATCTGTCTTTCAGTCTGTCCACATGTGATGCTGCCATCCATCCATCTGTCCATCCATCCATCCATCCGTCTCTATCCCTCCATCCATCCTTCCATCTCTAACAAGAGGAGTGGATGGTGGCATCCATTATTACAGAGCATCCCAGAATAGAGTCTCGTTTTATTACAAGTCCCTCTGGTCGCCGTGGCTACCCAAATTACAGGCCAGGCTTCTCACACATAAAAAAGGTTGCGCTGCCGAAAACCAGCCACCTCAATAAAGGATGGATTAGAAAATCCTTTGCTTTTTTCCCTTCCTTTCCTTTTTGAAAGGTTTTCTGTACATTTTTTTCCCTCTGGTGTTTTGTTTTATGTTGGGGTGCAGCGGTCTTCTTCAGTGGTTTTGCTCCCCGACCCTGCGGCGGGAAAATACGCTCACTTGTGGGTTTCTGGGAAGGCAGCAGTGGACGAAACATCTGCTGGGAGCAAGATCTATGTAAGTGTTTGTGTGTATGAGCATGTGCATGTAGGGACACTGCCCTGGCATCATGTTCGAGTTTACAGATCTGTTTGAGTGATAGCAAAATAGTAAGAGATGGTGAGAAAATATTCACTATTCATTATTTTGTAGTTTTGAAAGAGGTGTGATGTAAAGTTTGGTTATTTAATAATAATAATAGGCTATCTTGTGAAAAGTGTAGAAAGGTAAAACACTTGCACACATTGAGTTTTCATTACTGTTCTCAAGTTTCAACCTTTACATAACTGACACAGGATGTAAGACCCTTGATCATTGTTTGGTATATCTTCCCAACATTACAAAATTGTATGGTAAGTGTTCACATATTCGTTGACTAGCCTTCAATTCAGATTAGATATTGCCTACATGTGTTTGAGCTAGCAGAAAAAAAAGCTAAAATTAGTATGCCTAGCATTCAAAGCTTCATCATTCCTATGCATGCAGCTGACATAATGAGGTGCAATGTGACAACTGTCAGATGTTTATACAAAATCTCCTCATGAGGCAAGCTGATTTTTGTTATGCATCAACAAGTACTACAAAGCTATCTTATTTGGCATTAGCTACATCACATACCTGTCCAACAAATACTCTGCATCAATATTGAAGTTTTTCATATAGTGTGAAGCTTCATCTACCTCTTAGATCTATAGAACCCATGTTTTGAATTTCTTGGTGGGTAATTCAGGGACCCTGTGAATGTGCAGAATTAAGTACACACAGAGCTGGGGCAGCTTTATCTTGTATGAAAGCTTTCAAATCTCAGAGAGATGAGTGATGGGCACTGATTCAGTAAAGCCAGTATAACATGACTGGTTGGACAGATATTGACAGAAGAACTTCATAAACTTTGCATGGTAAGCAAGTGTAATAGGATATTATACATTAAAACAATGGATTTAAACCTAATTGGTCACAAGCACACTTAATTGGTCACAAGCACTTATTGATATTCCATTTTAAGACACCTTTGAATCCTTGACTTTATCAATATGAATTAACTGAGCTGCCCTTATGTAATGGAGATGTGTCTGTTTCCCTTTTCCTCTTCATTATCTTTAAGTGTGCTAATATTTCATATTCAGAAATTTGAAAATTAATTATTTTGATGTTCAGTTTGCTAAAACAAAGTCCTTATCTTACTGCTGATGCATTTTTTGTGCATGTTTTATTTTGTGAGGGCTTTGTCATGTTTCCTTACTACCTACCATCCCCACAGGCTATATTAAGATGATTTGCCTTCATGTTCACAGACTAGTGTAAACATAGAAACATATATATATATATATATATATATATATATATAAATATAAAACCAATACGAATATACCATTCACAAATACAGTTGTGTATACAGGTGCTCCATTTACGTTTTGTAACTGTATTGTTACTATGCTGCTGTCTCGAGATCTATTTGATCAACTTCTCACAGTGGGAGCAAGTGGAGCTTGTCATGGCTTGAATCATTTTCCACCAGTGATTCAGAAACAGTGCTTCTTTGATTGAAAATGTTACCAGATGAAATGTTTTTCCTTTTGGTTCACCAAATAATCTTTCATGACCAACTAAACCCCAAATATTGTTCCCAACCAGGACAATATGCTGGCAAATCTAAATACATTTTTGAACAACTGCATTACAAACTACATTACAAACAGCCTATGTAATGAACAATGATGCAGTCATCTCTGTGGTAATAGGTTGTGGTCATATCTTGGGAGAGAAAGATTATAGAGATTTGAAGGAAGAAATTAAAGCTGGAGAGACAAGAACTTTTTGATGCAAAGAGGAAAGATGGAGGGTTGTAGAGATCTGTCTAATAAAAGAGGATATTTATGGCAGTTTCTTTCACATCCTCTGCCTTTAAAACCAGAAGGAGAAATATAGCCCGGGATGCAGCCTCATTAAACAATATGAGGGCTCTTTATCATGTGGCAACCCACCGGAAGTAGGATTCCGTCCCATCTTGGGTTCAGAAGCAAGGGTTTTACAGGAAGTGTGAATGTGGTGTGCGATGAAAGGATGGGATGAGGTGTGTGTGTGGATGTCAGTTTGTGTGTGTGTCTGCAGTGCACACTATTATTATGCCGCTGCGGTTGTAATGATGTAAGATGCTCGCAAGCGAGTAAACAAGAGCAGCACGCTATCTACAAACAATATATGAAAACATCATGTTTCTATGGGGCTCAAATGATTGAGAAATCTTTATAGTCAAGAGAGGTGATACGATGTGTAGATTTCAGAGCCCATTTGTATCAGTAAAAATAAGCACACATTCAATTTATTTTCATGAGTTTAGGTGTTTAGGGGACTAATTGTATTAAACCTTGTACATTTAAAAATATCGCTTTTGTCTCTGTGAAACACATACAATTGATATGCTAGTCTGAACTGTCCGCTCTAGGATAAAATAGACTTTAAACCAATAATTTACCGTTACAGTTGAATGTACCCTGTTTTATTGTAAAGAAACATTGTCTTGTTTACATGTAGCATTTTTAGTATGTATCTGTGGGGATAAGCAAATTGGTTGAATGTATTCCTATCCCAAAACATCTTGAATATATATTTTTATATTTTGAAACCTGCATTCTTCTTCTCCACTTTGATTGGGACATTCCTCTGTTATGGCACCTCTACCGATTGCTGATGTTTGAAATTGAAGTAAATGGGCACTATACAGCTGTTCTTGCTTATAATGTCATAGTTTTTAGCCCTTGAGAGGGCAATGCTGGTCTGGTCCAGACTGAAATACCTCTACAACTATTAAATGGGTTGCCGTGAAAGTTTATACAGACATTCATGGTATCCAGATAATGAAGCCTATCATTACATGTAATTAAGCCTAATGTATCAATGTGACTTTGGTGATCCCCTGACTTTTCTTGGACACGTGTGGTTTTGACTGAAAGGTCTCAACAGCTATTGGATGATTAAGTATGAAGCATGGTATTGACATTCATATTAATTGTAATAACTTTGGTGATCCTCTCACTTTTCATCTAGTGCATCATCATCAGGTCAAATTTTAAATTTGTCCAGTAATTTGGTCAATAATTTGGACAATGACCTAAAAACTACATTCCATCTGTCTCAGCTGTACTTTGTGTTTACTGCTAATTAGCAAATGTTAGCATGCTAACAAGATGTTGAACATGATAACCTAACTATACCATCAGCATAGAGAGAGATTTACAGGTAGCTCAGTGATATAGCTCTAGACTCTTCTAGTCTTGGTCGAGGTCATGGCATAAAGATTACCCATGAGATTGCAGCTAAACAAACACTACCAGTACTCAAATATTACATTGTAATGTATTATTGCTGGCAACCCTACACACTCTTGAAGAGTTTGTGGGATTACACACTGCAAAAAATGAGCTCTCAAAAACAAGGGGAAAAAAGCATCAATATGGGGGAAATATTACTTAAAATAAGAAAAATTATCTGCCAACAGAACAAGAATATTTCACTTGCTACTTAAGGCCAAAAAAACTTGAAACAAGTAAATTCTCTAACATAAAAGCCGCCTGGTAAGAAGAAATATCTTGTCAGACAAAAAACAAGTATATTTTGCCTTCAATTAAGATAATTAATCTTACTAAGATTTTAGTTTTTCAGTGTGAGAAACTGTATGGCACATACAAATGCTAACTTTAAAGATAAAGATTTTCCCATACATATTTGATGAACAGGGTAGACATAACCTTTTTACAGTATACATGCAGGAGGAATATAACCCATAACTGTACAGTCAAACCAACCAATTTGACCTCACTCCAATTGAACATGTTTCACTTGTTGAAGACCAGACTGAAGGCAAAGAGCCCCAAAAACGTGGTTCAGCTGACATGGATGTCCTCAATGCTGAAAGTCAGTATACACCTGACCCAGCTTGACTCCCTGATGAAGCTTTCCCAGGTGAGAAGGACTGTGAGATGCAGTTGAAAGCTCCAAACAAAGCAAGTAAGTTGACCTTTGAGTTAGGATCACATTGTTCATAAGGTCAAGAAAGAACTTCCATGCTTATTAAGCTATGAAAATAATAAATATTTTTTAAACCTTCTTGGCCGACTGATCAATCACGTTACAGTAACTGCATTTATGTCAAAGTAATAAACCTTATATAACAAATATCCAGAAATGGTCTTTTTCTGCTAAAATTAAACAGTGAGACTCATGCACTTTTTCTCTTATTGCCTTACCCCCCCAACCCCTCAGCCCCCTCCATGCTTCTGCCTTGTCAATCAGTAGAAGGAGGAAAAAGACATTAAATCTCTCTGTTGGCCATATATGTAATTACAGTCTGCCTGTATGTTGCTAAATACGCCCCGGCGCTAGTCTGGTCTCCCTGGTCATGTTTTTTCCTCCCACCGGCCATGTTTAAAGGCCTTATAATTGGCAGAGGCAGCGTGTCAGGATTAGAAGCTGCTGCTTTGAACCCCCCCAGCCCCCTTTCCCCTGGCCGGTCTGCCCCCCATGCAGACAACCACAACCTTAAACGCTAAACTCCCTCTTACCCCTTTTGATTCTCCTTACATTACATGTGTTGGTATTAAAACGGGAATATCATTAAAGTCTAATAAAGTGTTATTTAACTTGCCTCAACAACCTATCATCCATCACTTTCCTTCCAATTGCTAGCAGAAAAGACATGTACATGCGTACATCCCTAGGCCCATACATCCTTACTTCTCCCTGTGTTACATTATATATGAAACCTATCATGGATCACATTGTTAGCCTTGTTAAGGGTTTTTACAAGTGTTAATTAAAAAGTGTATATTTTACTGGTGCCTGCAGGACGCCTGTGGTCAGTTGTCTACCTCTCTCATCTCACACTACAGTCCTCTTATTCAGAACACCACTCTCCAAGTAGGCAGTCACTGCAAAAAATGACACATTAGACAAGTGTTTTATTTTTTCATCTTGTAGAGATACTGAACTCCTTATTTAAGTTGGTCAATGTTTACATCCTGAAACTAGAATTTTGTAGTGCAGTGCAATCATTTTACTTAAAACCTAAAACCTAATGTGTTTGGATGTAGCATAAACCTGCTGTGGCATTTTTTTTACAGTGCTACAGGGCTACCCCTGTCTCACTGGCAGTAGTAAAACCCTTGTGGGTTTAGACAAATGAAGGTTGTTTGGGCCATCAAAGCATTTAAAGTTGAAATGATGGAGCTGATGGTCAGTGATGTCAGCAAAGATGTTGACTTTGTCTGAGTCAGAGCAGTTTCTGGTCAGTAGAGCCCCTAATTTCTCGGTCTGTCCGTCGCTGTCTCCCTGTTTCTGTCTCTCTTTTAAACTCTCTTACTCTCACATCATCTCACTTGCTCTCACACACTAGAAACTGCTGCCCTCTCATCCAGGTTAGTGTGCTGACCTGCGCCAAAAGTGTATGCATCCACAAATCTGAAATGTGCATCACATGAAACCATGCACTAAATTAAATGCATCATATGTATATTATTGGATGATTTGTGTCTACTACGGCTCAATTTCCATCAGTAACAATTAACATTCTGTTTCTTTTTCTTACATCTCTCTTGAGTTTGAAAATAAACATTGTGAATGAGCAATGTTTACTCTTCCTCTAAAGCAAGGTGTATTCATGATTGATTTACAGCAAAAGTAATAAGTTGTACACTCTTGTTTCCTCACCTATCTAAAGTAGTTGCAGGCTACATCAGGAGTACGTTTCCTTTTTAATTGAAACTGGGAAACTTTAAACAGCAATGTTACTGACCATGAACTACAAGGCTTCGCAGATCACTGCAGCAGCTATGCTAATTTCTTTCTCTCTTTTGGGTCACTGCCTTGTTTGGCTGCGCACATTATAATGCTGTAACTGTCCTTTGCCTGATCAGACAAAAATTGGACCAAAAGTAGAGTTCCCACAGTTTCTTAGAACTGTGCTATATTTATGCTGCAATAAACTGAGTTTTGTTTGCTATTTAAAGTAACATTAAAACTTAAGCAAAGCTATCATTCCCAGGTGTCAGCCAATGAAAATCTAATACGATAAAGATGTGTTAATCAATTCCAAGAATGATATTTTGTCAGTGTCATCTTAATGCTTGATGAAAATGGAATACAGATGCTGTTGCTGTGGAATGGAGGCTGGTTGAGGTATAATTATGGTAAGGTAAAATGAGGCTGTTGATGGTGAATGAAGTCAAATGAAGACGTTGTTGACTGGGTTGTTATTTTCAGTGAGGCCTCTGTATGTGTGCGACACAGACATATTTTGGAACAGAAGCAGGGGGAGCGGTACATGCATGAACTCCACACCGACACGAACACGCACATTTCTGACCATAATTTATGAATGCACATAGGCACTGAGACAGAAGATGATGAGTGACCCAGATAAAACCTTTAAAGTTCATGAGGTGTCCTTGCTAATGCTCTCAGCAGAGGAACGGCATGGTTGGTGGAGAGTTTTAGAGGTCATTAATAGTCCTGAGTTGTCTCCACTCATGGAACGATGGAAATCAGAGGATAACACTGTCTTCTGTATTCTACACATAGACATGCATATATGAGGGAAATTCATCAGATGTTTTCAGCACCTCTATGGGCCTACACACTGGCAAATGCACACACAGGCCATGTATGACCCACTCCGCTGGCTCCCTGAGTAAACATGCAGCATGCACACAGTTAACAAGTCAACACGTCCAGCTAACCCCAACAATCTCCCATCAGTAAATTCATTCATAAGTCAGCTACAGCTTCATCTACAAAACAGATGAAGAGTTTGGTTAAAGTAATACAGTTAGTAGAGATATCCTGGAAGAAAGTGCCCTGCGTTAGTATAGTAACAACTGAAGTCATGATGAAAATTTGTATATTACAGTCTACATAATGAGCTGGGCTTGGATCAGGTAAATATCACACTTAAGTTACCTCCTTGTAGTGAAAGATGTTACAGGTGTGCTTCCAGTACATTTTTTTCACTTTAAGTCTGACCATATGATAAACTAATCTGTAACATGTGAAGAAAGTGTATAGTGTTGTCAAGTTGAAGGTGAAGGTGAAATGAGGTAAGAAGTGTGAAGCGAGTTGACTGATATGTAAATTGTAAACAAGTGGCACAAGGTACTACATTTAGCTGAAGGAAGGACTCCTTGTACCTTTCAGAGCCTCTTTCTTTCAATACCTTGACCTTGAATCACTGTCCTATCCTTAAGTGGATTCAGGCTTTTGGAGCTGTATGACTAAATGTAATCATTTCTGATTTTCAGTGCTTAAAAAGTACTCAGATTTGATAACCATAACCTTCCACTGGGATCAAGTAACAGTGACTACTTCAAAGAACTTGAGGTCCCTGGCAGGAGGGGCAATCTGGAGTCCAATGAAAGTTTTTCTTTGCTAAACTGTGACAACATACCCATGACAACTGTCGGACCATTTTGGCCACAGAATGATCTGGTACTACAGTTGGTCAGTGAACTAAACAACAGAGTATACAATCAGAATCTTGGCTATTTTCTCCCGGTTGAGGAGGAGGCACAGAATTCTGTTTAACTGGCCTTTTAACTTCAAGTAGATGCATACAAGGTAGTTTGTAGCAGGAAAGGGTTTTTGTGCTACATAAAGCATATTGATTTAACTTATTACACCAATAACAATTGATGTGTTTATGTGAATAGCACACAAAATAAATTAATGTTGTTCCTCTTTTACAAATGACACTTGCCAACACTAGCTCAGCTTGTCTTCATATATTATCGGCTCTATGTTAAGCGGCCTTGCTAATGTTTCTGTGGCCTTTTCACCCCCGTTGCCATGTTCTAGATGGCACGTAGCCTCTTGCAACTCTTTTGAATGGACTTCATAAAAACCATTGTAACCATATGAACAATAGCGAAGAATCTAAAAGGGCCTCTGAATGGGAATGTCTTCATTCAATAAACAGCTGAACAATAAAACACCATGTAATTTCCCTAGTTTCTGTTTACACAGAATAAATATTTCTCTGTCTTTGCAGAAGTGAGTCTATGGGTGGGACTGGTGGTGCCAATAAAAGAATATTTAATTTTTAATTTTTCTATTTTCCCTTTTGTGTTGCTTCATTTGGAGCTTTTTTCACACCGCTTTGTAGTAGCAGCCATATGGGTTGTTATCAGATATTTTCATTCTTCATTGAAATCTCTCACTAATTCTTACTTTCCCATTTACTTACTGTATGTTCTCTACCATTTCTGTTTCTCAACTCTCTCTCAGTGCATCAACTGGATTTCCTCTATATGTCTCTGTTAAATGCCTGTCCCTCAGTCTTTCCACTTGTTCTCTGTTACTCTGCATAAACCCCCCCTTCACCCTGCCCAAAGGCCAACGCCCCCCACCCCCACCCCCACCCCAGACAGCTGTCTCACCACAGCACAGAGCGACGATGTGACATCGTACTATAAATATGAGCACTCATAGACACACACAAACACATACACAAACACTATAAATACCATCCCTGTGCAAAACACACTGCTGCAGTATAAATATTTAAGTATAAATGTGTAATGAATTTATTGATATGTTGCCCATGCCAGCAGGCACTGTTTTGAGCCACAGAGTGGTGAACCAATGTGGTGGCATTGAAGTGGTGCTGAGGGATTGTGGGAACGCATGTTCCGAGTTAGGCAGCTGACCAATCGGTGGGCTGGAAGCTGGAAGCCGCATCACAGAAAGAGCTACTGATCAGTACCAGTCTTCATAGCCATCCATCTCTCTCTGTTACTCTTTCTCGCCCTTTTTCTCTTTTCATTTTCTTGCTTTCTTTATCTCTATTCTTTCCTCCTTGCTCTCTTTTCTACTAGTATAGTAAATCTGATTCTTCCTGTATCTTTTCCCCTCCTTTGTCTTACCTTTCTCCTTTTCATTCATTTCATTCTGCCATACACACAGTCTCTTTTGAGTGCTTCTGTCTTCGTCACTTAATTTTTCTGTCTCGGAGAGCCTCTTTCTGTCTATACCCCTCAAATCTTCCTCATGCTTTACTTTTGTAATTGATAGTTCCACACAAGCTTTACAAGCATATGTCTGATTTATGAATGAGGATGTTTTTTGTGTGAAAATGTCTGCAAAATTGGAGAAAATCATCTCTATAGGAGATTTTCCCCACGGTTCCACCCAGACTGTGTATAAATGAACAGGTTTTCTGCGAAACAAGCACAAGTGAAACAAGAGGCTTTAGTAGTGTTACAGTAGTCTGTATTGACATCAAATGACAATATTACTTACTTGACTGTGATGTCTTACAATTCAAATTAATTTATGAACCAGATAAACTCAAATAACGAAGGAAGGGTCTTATGGTTGAACAATTTCTGATGGATTGAAAGTAATATAAAAACTGTTCAATTAATATGCAACAGTAATCTCTAGATTACAACTGATGAACATTTGAGGAGCAGGCAAAACAGCCAATTATTTTGTATTGCACAGATGTGGATGCACTTCTTAGACTGAGTGTGTTGCAATGTTCTGCTGAAAAAAAAACTGAGGTACAAAAATTAACAAAACCTACTCTCACACTAGACACTGTGGCTATTGTGGTCTTAGTTTTATTGGGAGTAGCCAGTATCACTTCCTTTTGATAACAATCTCGATTAACCCTGCTGTTTGTTCAATAAAATTGTTCCAATGTCCCAATTTCCTTCCTCAGTAGTAGCTGTTCCACTCTGGTAACTATTAGCCTCATGTGAAAGAAGATCTGATGTAGATTTCTAAAAATACCTTTTGTCACAACCTTGGATTTGAGTGTGGTGTTTTTCTTTTGTTAAATGTCCATTTTTGTTTTACCCATTGCCTCTGTGTTCTTGTTTAGGTTTTGTTAGTTGAGCATTGCTTCTTTGTTTTCTGTTGTATTTAGTTAGATATATCCTTGTGTATTGTCTGTAGCTTTACTTTCTGTTTTATTTTGTAATTTTGGTGATTGGTGTTTTTTTCTAGTTTTGTTTCCTGTCTACCTTGATTCCCAATGCGTCTCACCTGTGTGTAATTGCCCTGCCTGCTTGTGTGTGTGTGGTGTGCCTATATATTATCCTCAGTTGTGTCCTCAGTTATGTCCTTGTGGTTTCATCAACGATTGTGAGTGTTCTGTCAAAGCTTTGTTCCCTTATTTTGGATTCTTCCCTTTGGGATTACTCTGTGTTTTTGGACTATCCTTTTGTTTGGACTCTCACCTTGTGCTCATATGTAAACCTGTTTTGTTTACCATAATAAACCTTTTTGAACTGAATCCGCCTCCCCACTGTATGCATTTTGGGTCCTCACTCTGTATTCCTGCCTCAGCACTCAGCCTTTCTGATACCTTTATGTGCAACAAGCAGTGGGGAAATCTTTGTTTTAGTTCTATTGCTAATTTGGAAAAATAACCATAGTTTTAAATGTAAACAATTAAATAGGCTAGATTTAGATTAGACTAGTCCTGTCCCACTATTTATGCTTGAACCTGTAGCAGATCCCATTGAGCTTTGCAATGTCTATTTAAAGCGATCAACAGAAAGTTACAGACAGAACAAAACTTAAATGTTATTTCAAAGAAAACCACTGTAGATGTGTTTTCTCCCCAGAATAACATGGTGATGGCAACAGATGTTCAAATATTCTGTCTGGAGGCTTTGGGGGATTGTTATCCATTGGATGGTCTTTGATCGTGACATTCAAATCAGGAGGGATTTACAGATGTAGAGCGTCAATGATAAATCTTATATATGGATTGGATGTGAAGAAGTGTAAGCTGCATGGTTACTAACAATCATAAATCCCATTCTGGGTCCTTGATGCAGGTGGTGTTGGGATTAGCATCAGCAGCTGGAAGTGGGGCTAATGGGGTTGCTGATTAGTTTCTGGTTCCTATGAGGGTAGAAGAGAGTGGTAGCTAACAGCTTAAATGATTGTCTTTTTTCGACTGAATAACTGATACCATAATTGAGGGAAGTAGGAAACTTCTAGACCTTCACCATTCTCGGTTCAAGGTCACCTACCCAGCATGGTGACAGTGGTGCTGCACACTGCAAACTCGTTCTCCTCATACTCCTGGGTCTGTCTGCTGTGTTTGGTAAGGTTAACCACAAGATCCTCTCCACCCTTGAAGGGTTGAATGAATCCAGCTCTGCCTGCTCTGTGTTTGAACTTACCTGTCAGGTCGCTCCTACCAGGTGATATAGAAAGGTGTCTGAAACATGCATTCTGGCCCCCCTCATCTTCTTCCTCTACACAAGGAAGAAAAGTCAAAAAAATGTTTCCTTGACCTCGATGTAAAACGTCATGAAGTCAAGGAAAGATGTGAGGGAAAATTCATAACTTAGGAAAAGACAACTGTGGGGCGAAGAGAATCCAACTGCACCTGCTCTAGGCTACGTAATTATGCTACGGCAGAGAAGCCTGTTGTGGTGAAAGTACAATGTTCAGAAGATGGACTACAAAAAGCGCATATTTGGCTCTTCGTCATGATCACCAAATAATCTAAATGGTTGTCACATTAAGAATGCTTGCTCACACTCACCCTCCTGCCCACCTATATTTATTAACATGAATCCCAAATATTGTGTGTAAATAATACCTTACATTTACAGAAGAGGTTGTTCAGCTTGATCATTGCCTTTATTACGGCAAGGGTATCAGCATATGTGACTAAAGTAAAATTAGGCTAATTAATGACATTGCTGAAGGCTGGCAATACATTGGCCAGAGATTAACTGAGCATATAACATAAGCCTACACGCTGTACCATTACCCTCACTCTGATCATTTTACAAGAGTAGTAACATTCATCACCTAAGTATGGGTTTTAATTATTGACAGTTCAAAACATATGCATATTAGCAAGTTATCGCATTAGAGAGAAAAGGCTTAATAGCAAATTACATGGTGATCAACATCCTTTATCCATCATGGTCGATGGATGTGTTTTTTTATTTTAGACAATTCAAACTGTTTTTTATAATTCAAACAGCATATTTCAACAATCCGAAACATAAAATAGTGTCTTATTCAAGTATCATAAATGAGTCCAATAAAGGTTATTCCGGGCTTTCCTGTCCGTCATGTATTGTAAGGATTTTGCAAAATGTGGTCGATGGATTTTATCGTTTGAGTTTGAGAACGGTGCATCACTTTTAATGTAGCTGACGCAAGGAATTATGGTACGCCATTATCTCTTTTCCTTTCATAAAGGATGGTCCAGTGTACTCTATGCTAAGTGAGATAAGAAAGGAAGCTCTGAAGCAGCTCTGAGAATTTGATCAGCTCTTTTCACAGCTGCCACTTAAATACTCCCGGGTCATTTCTCTCAGTTAGGAACCTTCCCTAGCAAAACAGACTTTTTGACGGCATCCCTGATTCTGCACTCACATGGCTTCTCCTACCATGCTATGCTGATGACACCCATCTATTCTTGTGATTCCACCATCTGACAATCAGGTAGAGAATTGCATTAAGGCTTGCTTTATGTGTCAAGACTGAGTATGTGTTTCTTTAAGGGAAGACAATACTGAGACCTGTCCATCACTATTGGAAATACTGTGGTGATGCCAACTCAGACCAGAAAATACTTGAGTGTGTCCCTAACAACAAACTGTACTCTCTGTGAACTTTGTGTACAACATGAGGAGGATTTGCCACTTCCTCAGTACAGAGGCACTCACGCAGACGCTTGTCACCTTCCACTTGGACTTCTTTAACTCCCGCCTAGCTGGAGCCCTGTGTCTGCCGCCAGACCTATGCAGCTAGTCCAGAATGTTGCTGCCTGCCTGGTCAGAAGACTCTGTTTCTCTATTCACTATACTGACTACCTGTCGTGACTTCCATCCAGTTTAAGACTCTGGAGTTGATCTACAGGGCGGTGAGAAGAACTGCTCATTCCTTCAACCCATGGTCAAATGAGGACTAGAGATCTCCACAGGTGAAACATTTTGGGCCCAATTCAAAACCGGCCTATTGGAAAACCTTTCCAAACTGTGCATAAATGTATTGTTTTTTTAAAGACCTGAACCAAAAGGGAACTGAGGACAGCCAGACTCAATCTGTATAGTCGCAGGGATGATTTGACCTAATCCAAAATAGTGGTATTAGATATAATGACACACAGATCTAAGACCCATGGTAACACAACACAAGCGTTTCCAACCCACTTAGACTGAACATAATTTGGACTGGGCCTAACTAAAGCACTAAACACAGTCTTAGTTGTTTGTTTGCTAGTGCGATGACATCTAGCTCATGGTCCTATGAAGGCTGAATGCAATTGCTGTAAGTTGCTTTGGACAAAAACATCTGCCAAATAAATAAAATACAATGAATGAATGAAAACCGATGAAAGGAGCTCAGAGATTTTGCTTACAGTTGTTTTCTGATTACTTACACATCTCAGTACACAATTATGTGTGCATTTATGCTCCTCTCCTAACTTTGTAGTCTCTCTTACTTTCTTCACACCTTCTCATTGTTCACATCCTTTCCCTCCACTCACCCAAATCTTCCTGTCATCACACTTACCCTCCCCTGACCTTCTCTCTCCTCATCTGTGGACTTTCTCCCTTCCTCATCTCTCATCAAGTCTCGCTCTTTATGTCCCTCCCTGCGTTCTTTCAAAGCCACGTCCCTCTGTCCTTCCTCCAGCTCCACTCATCAAAGGTCACTGTTGTTTTTTCTGACTACGCTTAGCACGTCTGTATGACGGCATGTGTATGTGTGTGCATGTGAGTGTGTATGTGTGTAAGAGTGACTTGACGTGACATGTCGCTCCATCTCCTTATTAACCCATTTCTGTGTTTACCTTTGAGCACCCGTGGTAATTATATTGTCACAACCTATTTCAGGGTGCCCACTCAACCTCTCCCTATGCACTTCTCTGCTTCACTTGCACTTTTCCAACCATCTCTCTTGCTCTTCATCTTTACTCCACTTTACTTTGTTCTCCCATTTCTGAATATACCTGGCTGTCTTTCTCTACAATCTTTTCTCTTTCGCTGGTTGTTTGCCTCTTTCCATTTTCCTCCATTTTCATTCCTCCCTTTCTCTCTCTTTCTCACTTTCCCTCCTCCCCTTTCTCAGTCTCTCCCTCTTTCTGCCCAAAGTTCTGCAGCCCAGCTGGCATGGTTTTCTAGTGGTGTAGTAAAATATAAATATAATAAGGACGTTTTTGAGCTGGTGAATCCATTCTGAGCAGCGAAACATCACCACAGAGCCCACAGATGTGGCACACACTCAGGAGAAAGAGAGCGGGATGGATGGAGAGAGGGAGGAGAAAGAATCCCTCATTTGAAATGGAGAGAATACAGCAGGAGCACTGACTGCATTATTGTTGGCATTAGCCGGCTACTGAACTTGTTATTAGAACACTTCATACAAATTTGACTCTTTAAGCAAGTCTCCAATCTTTTGAGTCTCACTCAGCCCTCAAGTCTTATTTTAAGACTAGTCTTTCAAAGGAACTTAAATCAAATATATACATGTAATTAATAAATATGAAATTCAAGTGCAGTTTAGAGGAAGTTTGACTACTCTCAGTAGAAATTAGATTTCTCACAGCTGCATTTAGATTGTTACACTGGTGTCAGTACTCAATCACAACTAGCTAAATGGATTTATATTCTCCTCCATTTAAATTACTGTTTATTTGTTATATCTAAATGTTTCATAATGGCCATACTAGGATAACTAATAGAAACTATTTTATTCTATTGTATTCTGTTGTATTCTATAATTTTTTATTCTATGGTGGACAGTAATACTCAGAGAAGCTCTGTGTATGTGTACACAATTAATTGTGTGGATGTGATTGTGACTGTGTTTACTTGCAAAAGTTCAAGTTAGTACTCATGCATTAATGCTTAACTGTAAGTTTGTTACTGTCTTTGTGTCCGTGTATGTTTGTACCTGCATGCTTCTGTATTCTTATGTGTATGTGTTTATGTGTGCGCGTTCATATGTGCTTCCTTCTCTCCATGCATATGGGTTTAGTGTCAGAGCACAGCGTACTTTAGTCCCCTGGGCAGCTCTTTGTTTTCTTTAGCCATGCGGTGACTAGCCTAGCCCGCTAACTCCAAGACACATTTAGCCTGTGCTCCAATTTTATATCATCCTGCTTTTATTTTCCTTCTGTCTGCTCTCTGACCAAACACACTGCACTGAACTGGCCTTTAGCAAGACTAGTATTGGTGCTACTCTCAGCCATTGATAGACAGATTTGGTCATTGTGGTTTTCACTGGCTGCCATGTTAGTGCCAGCTTAGCTCCTAAACTACGCGCACTGGCCAAGTGGTACTTGCTGCCAAAAAGGTATGGCGAATTGTGTGGAGGCTGCAGTTATATGCAGTATATCCAGAATGTTTTCTTTCCTTGTCTTGAAAGATTAAGGCTTACAAGGTTTCAGACAGAACCACTCCGATGCTTAGAAGCCTAGTGACTAAGACGTAGTGTTAGGTGTTTATTGTGGTCTGGGCTTGAACGCTAGAGTGTGTGGAGGGAGGAGGAGGAGGAGAAGGAGGAAGAGGGATGGTGGTTTTAGCCACCAGCTGTTGTTACCTTGAGCATAACGTCCTTTAACCCCCATTACAGCGAATCACCACAAGCCACAAACACGCTAGCTTCCACTGACTGCAAAACAACCAAATCTCACTTGTTTACCAGCTAATGTGCCATGTATTCACTCTCTCTTACTCATTCACCCCCTCTTCCATCTCCCTGTCTTTTATCAACTCCACAATTCACATCTTGCTCCCTCTTTTCCCAATATGCTCTCATCAAACCCTTTGTACAATTTTCTCACCCTCTCTCATTATCTCTCTGTATCATCCTTTTTCACATCATTTCCATCTCTTTCTTTTCATCTCCTAACATTTCCTTTCATCTGTGTCTTCCTCGTCTTGCCCCACTCAGAGCCTTTGTTGGTTAGGGCTCTGGGTATGCGTGGGTAACCCCGGTGCCCATGTAAAGGCCCTGTGCTGTGGACTCACAGAGCCCCAGTGCCAGTAGATGAAAGCAGTGAGAGACTCTGGGGCTGGCACCCATCTTCCTCTGTCCTGCCACCATGGCCTCTTATTTCACAGAGAAAATTAATAACTTTAACAAACATCAATGAGCGAGGGCCTGATGCTCGGTTGACTTGTCAGCTAGCCTGGTGTATGTGTGTGTGTGTGTGTGTGTGTGTGTGTTAGCATGTGAGTGTGTACTGTGAACACATGCCTGGATATGTGTGTTTTGTTTTTTATGTGTGTTTGAGGGCCATGCACATGTGTGTGCATGTGTGTTTGAGCTCATACCTTATGGCATGTCAGCCATTGAAATAGTGCAGACAGACCTCCAACAGAAATAGCGTAAGACAGAAAAATTGACAGGGTGATGAATGCTAACAGAAAGAAGATTTCTTTGGGGGGTGTATGGGGTGTCAGGCTCCACTCTGGTTTGATCTGATCAGATAGTTGCCAGCTTGAAAGGCCATGGTGTCCTTTCTTGAGGCAAAGAGGAACTGAAAGACCGATGGATGAAGGGAGGGATGGATGGATGGATGGACGGAGAATGTGACCACTTCTGAAGCATTGTCGACAGCCACGCTGAATAGGCAGCGGGCCTGCTTGGAGCCACGCCTGTATTTATGATCTTCAAAGGAGGGATGACACACACACACACTCACGCACACCCACAAAATGTTGATAGTTACAGGAAAACATATGCTTGGGCAAAACGTGGGTACGCACAAATTTGCATATACATTTCTAGTCACGAATGCACACAGACAAACCTTTGTACACATGCAGAAACAGAAACACTAAATGAGGCAGACACAGGTATCAACACTCACATACAGTATGTGATGGGTCACAGCACCTCTGCATGGCTGTTTAATAGTGTAAATGGTTAATGACCTGCATTTACCCAGTGTCTGCAATGCCTTACATATACCAACATCACATGCCACCTGCAGCGGAGCTGCCGTGCAAGGCACAGTTGATAGCAGTTTGGGGTTCAGTGTCTTGCTCAAGAACACTTACTATAAACAGGCAGGATGAGCCAGAACCATCAACCCTTAAAGGAATAGTTTTATTATTTGGGGAAATAACGTTAATCTCTTCCTTGCAAGATTAGATCAGACGATCATGTCTGTATGATAAATATGAAGCTGCCAGCAGCTGGTTAGCTTAGCTGAGACTGAAGACTGGAAAAAGATGAAACAGCTGTCTGAAGGAAACAAATCCACCTATCAGCACCCCTAAACTTCACTCATTAACATGTTAAATCAAGTTTGTGTAAGTGTAAGTGTAAAAGTAAAAGTTTTTTTACAGGGAGTCATCTGCCGGATTAGTTCTTGGCTAGGAGCAGTGACTTCCTGAAGTCTTGTTGTCACTGTAAGATTGGCAGGCAACTAGTGTAGTCCGGCACCTAACCCCCTGAAAAAAACTACAAATCAGTATTTAAACAGATTAAACAACCAAGATTCAATTGTGTCAAATTAGTAACCCTTAGAGTTGCTGCATTTGTTATAGTTTTGGACAGAGCTAGGCCAGATGTTTTCCCCTGTTTCCAGTCTTTGTGCTAAGCTGAGCTAACCGCCTGCTGGCTATAGCCTTATACTTACTGGACAGATTTCATTGAGTGGTACTGATCTTCTCACCTAAAACTCGGCAAGAAAGCAAATAAGCTTTTTCTCTGTGACACCGTTCCTCATATCTCTCGTCACTAAAAAACTGAAAGACTGACACCTCAATATGACAAATTTTGATTTCTTTTAACTGGCCCGTATGTTCTGTTCCAGCAGTGTTGTAATGAATTTACACAAGTGTCAGTTGATGTTCTATTTCAGCTAAAAGGCAAACAAGGCTATAGATGGCTGTTTACTGTGTGAATGTCTCTCTTTGCTTTGCTCTGTTCCATCAAGAGACATGAAAAGCGGTGGTGCTGCAAAAATACTTTATGGTGTTTACACTCACAAATAATAAAACATAAATTGTGGAAACCCTCAGCCTTGTACAGTTCAGTTCATTCAAAGGATCCTGCCCTGAAAAACAGGGGGGAGACCACTGATTTTCTGCTGGCAAATATTTGAAGATCTAATTTGGAAGGATTGGGTTTACTGGTGTTAAACTGTGTGTGTGTGTGTGTGTGTGTGTGTGTGTGTGTGTGTGTGTGTGTGTGTGCGTGTGTGCGCACACGTGTGTACATGTGTGTAGGCGCATGTGTGGGCTTGTTTTACTATATTTGTGGGGTCCAAAAACTGGGATTCCACTGTACTTGTGGGGTCTAACAGCTTTGTGGGGACCAAAATGTTGGACTCAACAAGTTTAAAGGGCTTTTGAGGGTCAAGACTTGGTTTCAGGGTTCTGATTAGAATTAAGTTAAGGTCAGGGTTACGGTTAGGCATGTAGTTGTGATGGTTAAGGTTGGGGTAAGGGTCTAGGGTCTATCCTTTTTTTATGTAAAGCACTTTGAATTACCTTGTTGTTAAAATGTGCTGTACAAATAAACTTGCCTTGCCTTGCCTTGCCTAGGGAACGCATTATGTCAATGACAGGTCCCCATAAAGATAGTGACGCATTGGCTTTGTGTGTGTGTGTGTGTGTGTGTGTGTGTGTGTGTGTGTGTGTCAGCCTAAGCAGCCAGCAGTAGCATCCAGACAGTTCAAAGTTATTAAATTAAAGATTCATTTTAAGAAAATTGCATAAAGTTATTAATCTCCTACATTAATTACAGTTACCTAGACTAATTGGCACTGCTGTAAGTCAGCAGCCAAGCAGGCAGCTAGCCAATCATAGATTTAGTCAGTCAGCAAGTCAAACAAACTGTTGACTGACAGTCAGTCAGTCAGTCCATCCACCAACCATCCAGGAAAGCAGTCTGTCTCACATAGTAAATTAACACATTACCCAGTCATTTAACCAAAAACTAACCAGAAGGTCAACTAATGACCCTTGATCTCATTTGATCTTGGAATGCAGCCAGGGCAAAATAACTATAGTGGCTGCAACAAAAAGGGCACAAACAGACAAAGCCAACAACCGGGAATTCGAATTCGAAGTAGCAGCAAAGCTTATGTTTGCCGCTTGCCTGCCTGCCTGCCTGTCAGCAGAGTGTGGACAGGACTCTCCAGTGCGCCCATGTGCCCGGGAGGGGCGGGGTGGGTGGCAGTGTAGGGAGAGAGGGAGAGGAGAGAGGAGAGCAGGACTGGCAGGGTGCGGTCTGAAGTGGCAACAGATCGTTTTGGATCACTCAAATCCCTTCAATTCAACTGGAAAGCTGTAGCTTGTTGCACGCCGGCCGCATATGGAGAGGAAACGCTTTCAACGCAGAGGGCACCAACCAAACAGCGGGCGAAAGTGGCTGATGTTGTGACAGTTTCCCAGCGCAAAAGAAAGAGAGGGAGAGAAACCACAACACTGCAAAGTTGGATATTAGTAACCACTCTCTCACCCGCCAAATCGACTTTGAACCTGTTTGTTTAAATACACGGACTTGCACTGCCTGCACACTTACTGTTGATTCTGTAAGGCGGAGGGAGCGAAGTTTCTCATTTTGCCTCAATTTCTTTTGGGAGCAGCTTAAAACTTTTTGGTGTCCTCATGGTGCCTGGTGCAGGCGAGGTGCTGAGCTTCTTTTATCCGAGATTTTCGGACGTGATGTTGCGACTGTCTCGGACGATGGAGTCGGGAACTGAACCGGGGAGGTACTGAAGACAGCTCTCTCCCCCGGGAGATCCTCCCTCCTCTCGGGGCGATGCGGATCTCCTTCCTCCTTCTCACCGCCTCTCTGTGTGCCTTGGTCCTCCTCCTCGCACCTGCCTCGGAGGGCTGTGGGCCGGGGAGGGGGTACGGCAAGAGGCGGCTCCCGAAGAAACTCATCCCGCTTGCTTACAAGCAATTCAGCCCCAACGTCGCCGAGAAGACCCTGGGAGCCAGCGGGAGACCCGAGGGCAAAATAACGCGCAACTCCGAGCGCTTTAAAGAACTGACACCGAATTACAACACAGATATTATCTTCAAAGATGAGGAGGACACGGGCGCCGACAGGCTCATGACCCAGGTAAGGAGAGGAGAAGAACAGGATGGATGTAAAACATGTTGCTCAGATGCGCAAAGATGGACCATTGCCCTTGAGTGCCATTGTTTGATATACATGGAATAATTGTCCATTGGATATAGTGATAAAATCTGCATTAACAATATATTATTTGGTTAATCCTGAGCTGCAGCAGACCTATTCCATGTAGCTGACTGACCTGAAAAATCCCAGACTAGCCACACAGTTTCATCCAAATTGTCTGCTGAATGTTTGTTATCAGTTACCAAAATGATTGCTTTCATTGACTCTCCCTGGCCCTTCATTTCACCTCTGGATTTTGCTACCTGACATACTTAGCTGATGTGATTTCCTTGAAGTATTGCTTTTACTCAAAAAAATAAGCCTTTCTTTAGTCTCTGTCATTGGCAATGCCTATAATTAGCCTATCCATTAGGCTGGACATATGGAAGTGCGTAAAACCCCTCTTGTCAAACCAAAGTCTATGCAGGATACATTTAACCAACCGATAAATTAGTCTTACTCTTAATTTAATATCACGTCTAAATGTTTATTTGGCCCAGGACAAGACAACCATATGTAATTGTAACAACTAGAGCAGTGGCTCCTTTATGCACAGGCCCAAATCTGTCTAGACTTGTTTGTAAAATACAAATACATTGATCTAGCACACACACATACATGCAGACATGCTGTCCACATTGGATATGTGTCTCTTTTTCTTTGAACTTTGTTGATTACATGCTTGTAACCATCCCTTAGACTCGTCACATCCAACTCTTCTTCTTCTTGATCTTTCTCCACCTCCAGCTTTCCCCCCAGCATTATTAGGACAACATTTTTTTGCATTTGTATTGTTTGTTTGTAACAGCCTGCCTTCCTCTCCCCTCCATGTACCTCTCTTAGCGTTGTAAAGACAAGTTAAACTCTCTGGCCATCTCTGTGATGAACATGTGGCCGGGCGTAAAGCTGAGAGTGACGGAGGGCTGGGATGAGGATGGTCATCATTCAGAGGACTCGCTGCACTATGAGGGACGTGCTGTCGACATCACCACTTCAGACAGGTAGGCATGCCATAGATCACATTATGAGATAGGCCACACAATGGCCAGGCAACATTTAAACAGTGTGTCAGTTAAGACAGTCAACAAGTCACTCAGTCAGTCAACTGACACCAACTAATGGACTTGTGTTCTTGTGACTGTCCTCCTTGTAGCTATGTTGTTGTGTAGTTAATTGTTCCAATGTGTGTCAGTGGAAAAGGTCTTCTGTGCATGTCTGGGAAAAACATGCAGTGTCAGTCAAGCTTGAATTGAATCACATTTGGAGTAAACAACATCTTTTCATTCCTTTTCATAGAGACAGAAATAAGTATGCCATGTTGGCCCGTTTGGCTGTAGAAGCCGGATTTGACTGGGTCTACTACGAGTCCAAAGCCCACATTCACTGTAGCGTCAAGTCAGGTAAGAGATGGATATGAGCTGCAGTGTGTGTGTTTGTATGTTTCTGTGTTTGTGGGCAGCTTTTTATGATCCCTAATGAGGTTGATGCTTGATGCTAGACCTTTTGTTGGTGATTCACTAATGGTTTACCAGTGCCACTATCATCAGTCTGTGCATGTGTTTGTGTGTATGGCCTATTGGGAGCCAATCAAAGCAGGGTGTGCACCTGTGCTCTTTGCTGTATTCATTAAGTGATAATTCTTTTGTGATTGTGCAAGGTTAGGCTTTAGAATATGCAGATAGAGGCAGTGTAAAACTGACATTTTTGACATGGATGTATTCTATGCTATATTATGTGGTGGAACAGTGGAATAGCCAATATTGAGTAGGACATTTCTCCCCCGCCAAAAAAAAAAAAAAATGCATATATAAATATCTAATGTACATTTAAAGTGACATTTGACATACTTTCTGCATTTCTCTGATTGGCTGTTTAATTCTTTAAAATGTCATTGTTAATATTAAGTTACATGTCTGAAATAAATCAGATACAGTCCTTATGCAAACAACATGTGATTGCATTGCACCTCAAGCTATTCTAACTTTTGAGACATTTTAGAAATCCATTTACCCATGTCTGGTACTACCAGTTATTTGATGCCAAACTACATTCTAGCAGTTCATTGAGGTTAGTAGGCTGTGAGATGATTAACTCTCTCTTTGTTTTGCTGTTGCTTTTCCTTCAGTAGGTTTCTCTCAGATCTCTTATCTAAGTCTTATCACCTCCTGGTCACAGCCCTCCTTTTCTGCAGCCCTCAGGCTCACAGACACACACACCTTGGACAAATATTTGGCTGCCTTAAGACTGCTTTAAGACAACCCTCCCACATACCCAAACACACATTTATACTTTTGTATTTCTTATTTCTATTCTATTCTTGCCTGTTATTGCTTCTTCCAGATTGTTTCCCAGTTTCTTTGAGATAATTCCACTAGCTCTTTTCCAAAATATTCATTGTTAAGAATCGAGCTCATTAAAATGTACCAATGCTCTTTCCTTTAGTGGCACCTTTGAGAGTGGGCATGTGACTGTTTAAAACACAAACTCTGCTGTAATCCAAACAATATCTAGACCCAGGTCTCAGTCTGTGTACTTTCCTGTCTCTCTGACCCCAGGCCGTGCTCTGACTGTGGTGATACAATCAGCTGGTTATCCATTAGCTCTTGCTGACTACTTCTTCTTGCCACCTCGTCTCACTGCGTCTTAAAGGGCCACCTTATTCAGAAATATTCCAACAAGATCAAATGCCCAAAAGAACAGAAATCTACATGCTTTTTTGATAATGTTAAATGTGTTATGTATGTACGTGTATCATACTGATGTCACCATGCCAAATTGCCGTATCAAAGTGAAGGGGCAAGCTGTCTTGTTTAACAACATAAAACACATTCATGTGACCCCACCAAGCATTTTAAGGGGCCTCAGAAAAGGCACTACTCCTTTTGGAAACACTATTATGTACAATTTTAAGCCAGATTTATAGACCTATGTATTGTGGAATGAGGGCCACCCCAACCTGTGTAAAGAGTTACTTGAAGTCACTCAGAAATCAGTAATATCGTTTGTAAAATCAAATCATCAATTGTGGATGGGGTTAGAAATGATAATCTGCTGGTAAAAACAGTGTTTCTGTGAAGTATGTTTGTGTGTGTATGACTGAGTTGTAAGAATAAGGAGAGAAATAGAATCTGACAGTTTGAACATGAGACATAATAAATACAAAAGTTAACAATCCGCCACTGATCCTCTGAGATAAAGTTGTCCTTCAGTCAGTGTCAAAGTCTCTTCTGTTTTATAGATCACTCAGTGACCTAGCATAACGTGCGGATTCAGCCACTGTAGTAGACCAAGTGCTGCTGGGCTCCACTCTTGAGAGAAATTCAGAGTGTATTATTCTTACTTTGTGTTTTGACTCCTCATCCTTGCATCTTCACCAGAAAACAAGGCAATAAAAACAGGACCAAATTAAGTCAAATCAAATAATATTATTTCTCTTTCTTTCATCTCTCCAGAACATTCAGTGGCAGCCAAAACCGGTGGTTGTTTCCCTGGCAATGCTCAGGTTATTCTCAAGGGTGGGGCTACTAAACAGATGCGTGACCTTCACCCTGGTGACCGTGTCTTGGCTTCCTCAACAGCAGATGGTCTTGGCCCCCTTCTCTACAGCCCAGTCTTATCCTTTGTGGACCGCCAGCCCAATGTCACAAAGATCTTCTACATCATTGGCACCAACACAGGACTAAATATTACTCTCACAGCCGCTCACTTGATTTTTGTCACAGACTGCACTGGTGGGCTGAGGGACCCAAAGTGGGAAGAGACAGCTGAAGAGCCACTTTTGGGCTGCACACGGGAGGGAAGACCTGGATGGGTAGCAGGTCTGAGGACAGTGTTTGCCAGTGAGGTCCGGCCAGGACAGTGCATACTCACGTCACAAGGGAAAGTGGGGTCACAGGCAACACTTTCAGTCGTGAACTTTGTAGAAGAACAGAGGAGCACCGGGTTGTATGCCCCACTAACCCAGCATGGGTCGGTAGTGGTGAACGGCGTGCTGGCGTCCTGCTATGCTGCTGTGGACAATCACTATTTGGCCCACTGGGTCCTGGCCCCACTGAGATTCTTCTACAGCCTGATGGGACCTTCAGAACCGCAGACTGACGGCCTGCACTGGTACCCTTGGCTTCTACAGAGGCTGGGGCAAACTCTGCTGGATCCTGGACACTTCCACCCCTGGGGGATTGAGCAAGGACACAGATAGGAGAACCAGAGACATGTATCACACTGATGACTTCATTCACTCTATTGTATTCAGGAGCACCAAAGCACAGATTGAGGGTCCACCAAAGACAATTGATTTTATGGTGGAAATGTGTTTTTCCAACTCTACTTGCCTGTATTTGCTGTACCTCAACAAACTCTTTATTTGTAGCAAAAATTGTGTGAACGACAAAGAGGGGAGACTAAACGTATTTTATACTTTTGGCAATTTCAGTTTCATTAATTCCAGAAGATTTAGAGGGTGGAGAAGACTGAGGGGTAACACAAAACACACGCAAAGACAGTTCTGTAAGGGCTTAATCAGTTAAATTTCAAGTTAATTTCTTCAACCTGTATCACTAAAAAACAGGGACTGTGATTCAAAATGATAGCTTTCATTAAAAGAAGTAGGTAGTCAAGTAAGAGAATCAGGTTTCATCTTTATTACTTTGTACTGTATTTACTGTAATCTGTCAACATTTGTGCATCTTGAGAACATGCTGAGGCTTACTGATATAAGAAATATAAACATATGAGGATACCTTTTGTGACCGCCTTCAGAGAAACGATTAAGGTGAACTCACAAAGGAAATATTTGACGAGGAAGAAGAAAAGACAGAAAACTTGTTACTGAACAAGGAGTGATTTGAAACTCTATGAATATATTAGGTATGTATACAGTGAAGTAATATTAAGGAAAAAATACAACAAATTAACTGTTTGCTGTTGACTGTCAGAATCACCACTGCAGTAAATTCAACTGATACTTTACTGTTTTGATAGAGCCTATTCTGTACATAAGAATTAATTTACAAAATAATATTTAACTGGAAAATGGGGGATGAAGTTCTGTGTATTTACTGAATGCAGTGTAGCACTTTGCTAGTGTTGCATTACAGCTTCACATCTGGAAAGGGCTTCAATGGAAAACTATTGAATGGCAAGAGAATGGTTATGAGAACACGTTAATTGTGTTGCTTTGTGTATACTTCAACTTTACAACATTTGTGAAGTACTGATGCAGGATAGACGCATCTGGTTATAATGGCCACGCTGTCAGTCTGTTTTCTGATTTCACTCAACTTGATTGTCTCAAACTGATTCATATAATTCATTTATACAGCTTCTTTTTTCATCAGTTATTTAAAAGGTGTAATTTTGTGACATGTTTTTAATGTTTTTAATTTCCAATTTCAATTTTCAGGTCAGTTGTTCTAGTTAAGGCATACAAAACACTCAGGCTGTATTCAACTACTGTATTAAACAACAGCTATGCATCATATTAAATAACAGATAGTAAATCTCTTTAATATTGAACAGTAATTTACCTGATAGCTCTCTATGCATGGTCTTTTTTTTGTATCCCATCTATCATGTTAAGACTTAAGACCTAGATTGGGAAACATTTTAGTTTTTAACACTATGGGAAGCAGATATGACAGGTGGCTGAATAAATATGGATAAACATGTAGTTCATATTAGTGACCATCCAGTTGAACTCCAAGGCGTTATTCTACATGAATGGTAAAATATTTGTCACATATGTATATTAAGCTATTGTTGGAGAAACTATTTAAAGATCTATTTTTAGAAAATAATGTAAACTATTATTATTTTCAGCAACTCTGTGCATACACTTTGTATTTGAAACATAAAGTTGCTATTTTTAAACCAAAACGACTCTGTGCTTTATTTGGTGGCAACAATTTAAAAAAAGATCATGTCTACATTATACACTGCTCAAAAAAATAAAGGGAACACTAAAATAACATATCCTAGATCTGAATGAATGAAATAATCTCATTAAATACTCCTTTCTTTACATAGTTGAATGTGCTGACAACAAAATCACACAAAAATTATCAATGGAAATCAAATTTATCAACCCATGGAGGTCTGGATTTGGAGTCACACTCAAAATCAAAGTGGAAAACCACACAACAGGCCAATCCAACTTGTGTGTGTTGCCTCCACGTGCCTGTATGACCTCCCTACAACGCCTGGGCATGCTCCTGATGAGGTGGCGGATGGTCTCCTGAGGGATCTCCTCCCAGACCTGGACTAAAGTATCCGCCAACTCCTGGGCAGTCTGTGGTGCAACGTGGCGTTGGTGGATGGAGCGAGACATGATGTCCCAGATGTGCTCAATTGGATTCAGGTCTGGGGAACTGGGGCCAGTCCATAACATCAATGCCTTCCTCTTGCAGGAACTGCTGACACACTCCAGCCACATGAGGTCTAGCATTGTCTTGCATTAGGAGGAACCCAGGGCCAACCGCACCAGCATATGGTCTCACAAGGGGTCTGAGGATCTCATCTCGGTACCTAATGGCAGTCAGGCTACCTCTGGCGAGCACATGGAGGGCTGTGCGGCCCCCCAAAGAAATGCCACCCCACAACATTACTGACCCACCGCCAAACCGGTCATGCTGGAGGATGTTGCAGGCAGCAGAACTTTCTCCATGGCGTCTCCAGACTCTGTAACGTCTGTCACATGTGCTCAGTGTGAACCTGCTTTCATCTGTGAAGAGCACAGGGCACTAGTGGCAAATTTGCCAATCTTGGTGTTCTCTGGCAAATGCCAAACGTCCTGCACGCTGTTGGGCTGTAAGCACAACCCACACCTGTGGACATCGGGCCCTCATACCACCCTCATGGAGTCTGTTTCTGACCGTTTGAGCAGACACATGCACATTTGTGTCCTCCTGGAGGTCATTTTGCAGGGCTTTGGCAGTGCTCCTCCTGCTCCTCCTTGCACAAAGGCGGAGGTAGCGGTCATGCTGCTGGGTTGTTGCCCTCCTATGGCCTCCTCCACGTCTCCTGATGTACTGGCCTGTCTCCTGGTAGCGCCTCCATACTCTGGTCACTACGCTGACAGACACAGCAAACCTTCTTGCCACAGCTTGCATTGATGTGTCATCCTGGATGAGCTGCACTACCTGAGCCACGTGTGTGGGTTGTAGACTCCGTCTCATGCTACCACTAGAGTGAAAGCACCGCCAGCATTCAAAAGTGACCAAAACATCAGCCAGGAAGCATGGGAACTGAGAAGTGGTCTGTGGTCACCACCTGTAGAACCACTCCTTTATTGGGGGTGTCTTGCTAATTGCCTATAATTTCCACCTGTTGTCTATTCCCTTTGCACGACAGCATGTGAAATTGATTGTCAATCAGTGTTGCTTCCTAAGTGGGCAGTTTGATTTCACAGGAGTGTGATTGACTTGGAGTTAAATTGTGTTGTTTAAGTGTTCCCTTTATTTTTTTGAGCTAGCTAGATAGCTAGATAGCTAGATAATAATGTGTGTATGTTTGTACATGTGTTTACCTGTAACCATGAAAGTCATCAGTAATATTTTGGACCAGTGGAGAGGTCATGGGTTGATGATGTCCAGGAGTCAGTGATGTGTTCCTGCAAAGTATCGGCTGTGCATGATTGGCTCTGGGATCCCAATTGCAGTTTCCATGGGCGAAGTTGGCCCCTCCTCTCTTGCGTCGAGGCAGAGTTCCGTGAATGCAGATTGGCTGGTAGGCAGCAGCGGGCAGCTCTGACAGGCTGCTGCCTGGAGGGAGACTGGAGAAGGGCAGGGAAGAGAAGGTTTGACACTTTGACAGCATCACATTTATACTCTGTATCGACTTGTTCCCACACATCTTGTGTATTATCTTACAGATATTGTCTCTAATTCAGACTGACATATTTGGTATTTCTGCAAAGTTTTGGGTTCCCATGGAGTTAAAATTATGGTTTGTGGATCTGAACAAGGTATGTTCACACCATATATAGTGACCCACCTATTGTTGAAGCAGCACCAAAGAACAGAGAAGAAGTAGATGATTATGTTTGACTTTTCTTGGGAACCAAATTGTTTTGGGATCACCTGCCTATTAATCCAACAAACTGTACTACTATTTGGTTAAACTGTCTGTTTGTTCCCCCTTTAAACCTTAAATGGAAAAAAAAGGACTTGTAAAAGGACTTGAGAAAAATTCCAGCATACAGTATTTAAGATTGTTTAACTCATTATTTCAGTCAGACCCACAATTCTGCAAAGGACTCTTTGGAAACCAGGTTTTATTGTCCCGTGAGCCACTTCTGGTCACCAAACTCACCCAGGTCTGGAGCTGAGGAGGTCCATGGAGGAGGCGAGAGAGGCCTGGAGCCTCCTGGAGGAGCAGGTGGGGACACCGAGGGAGGTGGAGGGGACTCCGGGGTGTGCAGTGCCCCCTCCCACGGTGTGGTGTGCATGGAGGGACCTAGGCAGACTGGCAAAACGCCCCTCGGCCATCATCCTCAACTCTGGGAAGAAACAAAGACAGGAATTCAAAAGCAGCACTTTGAGTGTCAGTTTTTCCACAGACAAATTACTGTACATACATAGATTTGTAATAGCATTATTAAGATGTGAAATAGTAAATTAACCTCAAAGGGGGGATTCCTCCAGGTGTCCTATAGTCTAGCATGCTTACAATAACCAGGAGGTCACAGTTATTTAACAATGGTAACACAAGACAGAAGGGTGAGGTATTGTACTCACTGTAATACATTCCTTTAAAGACATATGACCTAAAACACACACACTCATGTACAATACTCACTGAGATGAAATATCATGATACATGATACACATATAAAAAGAGCCAGTACAGCTGGTGTCTGACATATCGTTTCATATTATCATGCCCACAAAATGCACACTAACACATTGCCCGGAGGTAAAAAATGAAAAAAGCAAAACTTGTTATTACATAACTTTATACTGGCAGTTTCAGCTAAGTGATGTTATTCTGATAATGGCTGATATAGTGATATTCCTTTTTTTAAATCATATGTATGGTAACACACACTCACACAGAACATCTGCCAATATAATGCATGTGCTGTCCGGCATATGGACATAACTAATCTGGTTAACCAAAGGAGGACAATGCTGCCAAAAGTGTGAGTGATGTCAAATTGTATTCAGGTACAATATGTGGGCTTGAAATATAATTGTGAAACCTAATTCTAAATCTATTGAATAAACAGTGTACCACCTGGTTGAATGAAGAAATGCTATTGAATAAAAACAGGTAACACCACATACAAAACCTATTCTTCTTTGTTTCCGAAAAATTTAAATCGAAATAGTCCTGGTTAACAAAAGAAACTGCTCCGAATTAAATACTGCAGTGAGATGTTTTGAAAGCTTACTACAGATAAGTGCATGTTACTGAATGTGATAGGTATAAGACAATCAATCAGTTAGATCCAAATTAAGCTTCAAGCTCAAAATGTTGCAGTTAAACGAAAGACACCTGAACCTAACAGAACCACCAGTAGTATTTTTTTTAAAGAATATTTTGATAGTTTTACTGCTAGTTTTTGCATGGCGCTGGGCTCAAAGCCAATCCGAATTTTAAGACACACAGGGTTTAGTTTAGCCATTCCTATTGGTGGACGTGAGAAGAGAACAGAGGTCTTACCATGTGCATTAGTTTTAGGTGGTATTTTTAATCAACAAATTATGAATGTCATACAATTAGAAAATGCTTAAAAAGGTTTTATATTCCTTCCTCTCTTTATATTAAGTGCAGGCCTAAAAAGAAGCAACACTGTAAAACACGTTTTTTGGCTGGTGGTTTAGATGTTTCCCAAGACAAGCAGATATAAATAAACAGAGATGAACATGACAGATAGGTTGGCAGTGAAGGAAAACACCAGACAGGTTCTTGATAAATTCCCCTGCTGTGTGATGATGACCGGCACGCTATCGTCTGCTATGAATCACTCACCATGCAGCAGTTAGTCATACTGTACAAACTAAACTACCATAGCTGACAGATATGTTGGCAGACTGGATGTTGTGAGATTCCACAAAACCTCCCTATTTCTAATCAAACCTGAGAATCTAACTGGAACAACTATGCTGGTGTTTTTGTCTCTATTTGGACAACTTGATAATGATCAGAGAAAGACGGCTGCAGAGGAAACTGTGGGGCCTGGCACTGTAATATTCTTGCCAGATGCAGTCAGCCCTGACCAAGACACACCGTTGGAATTTATTAATTTGTTTCAT
>NC_060156.1:10877573-10925073 GCF_021292245.1 Micropterus dolomieu | reverse complement strand
TAGCAACAATTAAAATGTCCTTGACCAACCTGGTAAAACCCTTAACAATTAAATAATTGCTAAACTTATAAAATTACATGCTAGATTGGCATGTGATGACAGCGAGTCCAATCAGTCTTAACGTCTTACAACACTTCATCATGCAGATGAAAATAAATAAAATACCTTAAAGGAAAAGTTTAACTTTATCGGATATATGCCTATTTCCCTTCTTACTGAGAGTTGGATCATATACATGCTAAATAAGAAGCTAGGGTAGCAGGTGGTTAGATGCCAGTGCTTTTAGTTCCAGCCTATAATGAAACCAAAAGTTCATGTTAAACAAGCACAATATGTTATTTGCTTCAGGAGGTGCTGGTAGGTCTCAAATTTATACTCAAAATAAGGCCTTGAAAAAAATATATTTACGTTTTTACTTTCAGCTTCTGCAGTCAGTCAGTCAGCCTTTGTGAAGATGACCGGTCACATAGTGTTGACAACTGGCTAGAATACCAACCACCTCATCCCACTAGGGCAAGTAACACAACACCACACACACACAAACACTGCCACTACAAGTACACAACCATTTTGAGTTAAAACTGAGCTTGGTTAATCTGAGGTTGAATCTCATTTGCTCAGTTCAACACCACTATAGGGTTCATACACGACACTGACTCATGTCTGAAACAACCTGCTGCATGTGTACGTTAATCTGCACAACACACAAAACATCAACACTACACACACACAGATGCACACATGTCTGCCTCTGTCATCATCTTGTGGGTGGCTTGCTGTTTAAAGATGTGTTGTCATGACTGAAAGGTCAGAGATTTGAGCAGCACTCACTCACCTATTAAAGTGTTTCTGAGCTAGAAAGTTGAGGTGTTTGAAAGCTGTCTCACAAGAAGAAATCTTAATGAAAGATCTTGATCTTATCTGTCATATTTCATGTAATCATTTCCTGCTGGAGTTTCCACAGTTAGCACAACCGATCCCAGCAACCACAGTTACACCCAGCGCCTTGGGATGGCAACTTATTGCTCAAAAAGTCCCAGAGCAAATCTAACTCACTGCAAGCTGTAAACAATTCCACCAAAAGGGATGGAGAGAAGGACATCTAAGAGAAAAGGGGAAGGCAGGGAGTGAAGTGAAATAAACAGAGGCAACAGAAAGAGAAGAAATGGATTTTTCTATTTATAACAACAATCAGTTTAGATTTCATAAAAAGCCCCCAAAAATAGAGACAAATGAAAATACATCCAAAGGAGAAGGTGACTGTCAAGATAACTGTTTCACCTCTGTTTGCACCACAGTCACGCACAGGCATTCCTACACACACCTCCTGTAAATGCATGCACACTCACATAAATACACATATTTTCATTCCTACCTGTCAGTGTGACTTCTTCTCCTTTTCCTGATCTTTTCCCTCTTATTTATCTTTTAGTTGTATATGCTGCTATTAAAATGATCCCATTTCATAGCTTGTTTGATTGACTGAGTAGCTGACTAGCTGACCGGCTGGAAGACGAAACACTCACGCTCCTTCAGACAGGCAACAACAAGTAGCGCTGCACAATCACAAGCCCTGCCCTCCTCTTTCTCTCTCCGGTAAGTGATTTGCGAGCACCCTGCCCCTCCTTCTGCTCTACTGTTTTTGGGAGGAGTTTTCTTTCTTTTTTAGCCGAGTTGTCTCCTGCCCCCCCTCCCTCGACTTCCAACACCCCCTCCTACTCCTCTCCTCTGTGTTCCCTGCACAGCCTCATATTTCATGCTCCAAGTCTTTTTGTTTGGGACCTCTTACACCAACACCACCAACTTGGCTGGTACTAAGAGAAGATTTAGATGTGACCTAATGTTGCTATTTGTAGAGAGGGGATGAAAAAAAAGTCTCAGCACGGTTGTGACATGTTTGAGCAACTTGAGGTGCACTTAAGACTCATGAAGTTTAAATACTTGACTCAGTGTTGGTTGAAACATAAATCAGCTCAGAATCAGAGTTTAAAATCTACTTGGAGTGTTCTTATAACGCAGCTTTCAATTATGGAAGGAATGCTAGATTAAATTTCATCTAGTGGGGCAGATGAAACAAGTAGAAGGGGTCCACTTCTGTCATTACATCAGGTATGAGGTCATGTTAATGTGTTTGTGTCTATGTGTGCTGACAGGCCCTGAGGACAACACTCTCTCCTGTCTTTGTCCTGCTGTTCCTATGTATTGTCTAGAGTTGATGACACCCATACACGTGCATGTGCGTGCATGTCTGTGTTTCCTTTCAGACAATACAAGGAGCCCATCTTGCCACTATGAAAGCTGAAATAATCAGATGGCCCACATTGGACACACAGAGAAACAAACACGTTGACACACGCACGGAGGTCTTTTGATCTTGAGATACTACATTTGTTAAGATCGAGAAAGCCACTAAAGTGCATGAGGGCACTTCAGTGCAGATATTACACATTAAACATCTGTTAGATTTTGCACATTGACGCTCTGGTCCAACTTTGACCTGCCATCCTGGCTGCAGTTGTGAGTGCGTACTCAGTTCTGCAATATAACAGATGATAAATCCAGACATTTCTGGTGCACTTATTTTTGGTTATATTTTCACAACTAGAAGAGAGATATCCAGGTGTGTCTCAGGCATGTAGGTGGGGAACAGGGAGTGCAGGGCAGGCTGTGTGTCCAGTGAGTATGCATGATAGTAGTGGAATGAAGATGCATGATAGTAGTGAATTAAGTTTTTAAATACTATATCATCTATACACCTTAAAGAAAACAGACCAGTTTTCTTTAAGATGCATAGAAAGTGTTATGGTATTGTAAATCAGCATCCCGGGTTCACCTAACTGTATAAACCTAGTAAGGAACAATAAATGGGACAATAAGTCCAAAGTACTGAATTCAAGGGTTTTGTTATTTATTATAACCTGTTGTTGGAACACACCACACAAAATAAAACCCCAAACTACCTCTCTCTCCCCTCCCAAACAAAGAAGATCTGAATCTCATGCAATTGTCCCTCCCAGCTTATAGTCAAGATGGTGGTGAAAATGAAAACAAATGTATTTATCTTATATCGTGCATAACTTAAGTGGATCATAACTTAAGTGGATCATAACATAACGGGTATGAAATTAATCTGTAAATGCTTAAGATGAGACTAAACTTTTCTAAGGATGTCAGTACTTGAGCCAAAGCAAACAAAGGCCAAATATTGTGAACCGCGACAAGTCTTAGAGCATAGAATCATAACTGTGCCCAAAAAATCTGTGTAGTCTGACCGCTCCTGCCTCCTGCCTAAAGGGCCATCCACACCAAGAACAATAACTACAATAATAACGATAACAATGTGTGCATTCACACTGATGAACAATGATTTCGACTGGCTGTCAGTGTTCCCAATATTCGCCAGTGTTATCGTTGTTAAAAGTTGTGCTGTGGAATGCCATCATGAAGTTAGAACGATTTTAAAACTATATATTTATAGATGTCGTTATAGTTATTGTTCTTGGTGTGGACGGTAGTGTTGTAATACTCGAGACCGGTCTTGGTCTTTGTGATGGTCTTGGTCTTGTCCTCGACCGTATTTGCATTCGGTCTTGTCTCAGTCTCGGACATTGAGGACTCTGGATTTTATTTCAAGACCAGTCAAGACCATAATTTTGCGTAAAACATAGTAAGTAAAACATATGGCTTCAAATGCAACCAATAACCCTAATTAACGACTGTCACCCCTCCCTGCGATGCTTACGTTGATTTCAGCTCTTAGTGTTTGTATGTGGGTGTTTTTAATGGGAATGTGGATCTTTCAGATCACTTTGAGAAGTACCTATGATCTCATTCCACATTTTATTGCGTGCCATGCAATGCAGGGAACTGGTCTTGGTCTTGACTCGGTCTCACCCTCCCTCGGTCTTGGTCTTGACTGCTCTCAGCCCCTAAAAGTCTTGGTCTTGTCTCAGTCTCAATAAACTCTGGTCTTGGTCTTGACCTGGTCTCGGTTTGGGCGGTCTTGACTACAACACTAGTGGAAGGCCCTTTACAGTGCCAGATCATAGTAATTAACTTGGTAAGCCACAAAAATGTTTAAATTCATAAGATTTCCTTATTTTTGGCAGCAGTTTCCATTCTAGAAGCCGGGACACCCACAAGGGGTCATGAAATGAATCTAACCGATTGCAAGATGTGGCTTCGCATTAAGGGAGTCATGAACTATTCACATCTGAGCTTTTTCTTTTCATTACAAACAGTACAGAAGAGGTCCACAAACGTTCACCAAAACTAGTCACTAAGAGAAGGCACAGTCACTGTTACATCTAAAAGTCATACTTCTAACAAACCACAAAACATGTGGTTAATTACATCCATGACATATAAAGGCCACGAGGCATTAGGTAATGGTGATGTAAACTTTAAATGAATACGTTTTTGGCCGCAGGGAACGCAGCCTGAATATCGGAGCCAAGCTTAGAAGTTACTCCTGGACTCCAGTAGAAGTGGAGGGACTTTATGGAAGTAAAAATATTCAGCTGAAGCTGCATTTCATTTTTTCCTGAGTAAATCTCTGTACTATTTCACATAGGCATGTGGACATTTTTGTCACCTTTGTGTGTGTGTGTGGGGGTGATATTTCCAGGAAGGTACACAGTGAGTCAGGAGTGTAATCTGTAATCATCTCCTGAATCACCTGAGCCCCCTTGAAAAAGTGGGGGTAGGAGGGCGGTGTAATTTCAGTGGGGAGGCAGAGCAGAACTATATTCCATGAATGATATGTGTCCTTGTGCTGAAAGATCTTATCAAGGTGTTTGGGGATGAACACGCTTTTTCACACTTTATGAAATCAAGTACAGAGGCACATCTTCACCTCACTTTTAAATGATTAGATTCAAGTGGCTTTACACCATAGATTATAGTGCTGTTTGGACAAGACACGTTGTTCTCAGACAATACAAGGAGCCCATCTTGCCACTATGAAAGCTGAAATAATCAGATGGCCCACATTGGACACACAGAGAAACAAACACGTTGACACACGCACGGAGGTCTTTTGATCTTGAGATACTACATTTGTTAAGATCGAGAAAGCCACTAAAGTGCATGAGCGCACTTCAGTGCAGATATTACACATTAAACATCTGTCACGTTTTTTTAGTTATGCTCATTATCTGATGCAGCTTCAGCTGGAATAGAAATGTATGGGATTTTTATAGTTTGTTCTCTGCCCTAGCATTCCTTTTGCTGTGGGATCACATTTTATCATGTATACAGATACAGTATATGTATTCATGATAAAACCTGATGGGCTGTCGTTGTACACAAAAGTAACAGAAAAGGTAGAGAAGAATGCCTTAATGTGATGCAGTGGCATTTCCTGCCCTCAGAATTGACCATAGTATTTTTAGAAGTTTTATGCAGTGCACAGGAAGGCAACAAGATCAAAGCTTAATCTTCAGAAATGCCAGCAAGTCAGTGTTTTCTTTACTACATTTTTAAAATTAGTTTGAAGAATGCTATACCATTACTGCCATTTCCTGAACTTCCTGTTAATGTGAGTCCTCAGGCCAAACTCTGCTTTGGCACATTTGCACTCAGGCAGCACAGCGTGTTGGCACAATGCCTCGCTGAGTCACTCATTTCCAAACACTGACCACCAATCTACCTCAGGCACCCGTGTTTCCCAAACCATTAAATAGATGGGTTTGGCTTCTCTGCCTACTGGAGATGACACCTGCACATAATTGGATTTGAGTGTTACTAGTTTATTACAATTATTAGTCAAACATTTGTCTTTGTCTTTCATTCCTGTTCCTTTCTGTTAAGAGTTTTGTGGTATTCCTGTAACTCCTCAGAAGGAAGATATGAACTGTGCAAGGAACATTCTCTTTCCAATTTCATCCTCTCCTCCTCCTTTCTCCCTCTTCTCTCCCCCTCATTCCATCTACTCCTCCTCTCTGTGGATCTGTATTTACAATATACAGCTTGTGTTCCTGTGTGTGTGTTTCTGATCATATAAGTGTACACTGTTAAATGTTTAAGCCCCTACTCATTCCTCTGGTTGCAGCCTCAGGGTCTTACAATGAAAAATGCTAATTATTGGTCCATATCTGCTTCTTCAGGTAGTATGAGTTCTACAATTTTTTCTGACTCATGCAATGATGGTTTCTGCGGAACATCAGCGGTTGAGCCACAGGATCCTTGTCAGTCATGTTACTCACGATTCCTGGTAGCTTCTACATAATGTGCATCTGTACGATTGCAAAATGCATCTAGGGCTTGGTATTGTTCCAAAGTTTTCAATACAGATACCTGACTTTGATGTCAATTCCTGAACAATACTTTTTTCTTTACCAATTTAAAAAAAAATTAATTTTAACAAAAGAACATCACATTACACATTATGATACAATTACTCCATTCCTGCAGAGGCAAGGAAAAGATTTCAGATTGCAGATACAGGTGGGCTAACTTGTGAGTCCCGTCTCTGGGCATAATGTAGTGTTTTTTGGGTTTTTTTTTTTTTACAGCGCATGCCTCTGTGACGTGTAACGTTAGACAGACAATCACCAGCATGAAAGTATCTAGGTTTGGTACCCAGCCCTACATGCAGCTGCCTAGCACAATTGTAAGGAAAATCTGTGGTCTGTTTTGGTAATTTAATTACTTAAATGTCTTTATAAATGTCTTTATAGTACACAAAAACTATTTTACTACTACTCATTTAGGTAGATATGATGTATTGTACTAAAACATAGCAAGTTTTCTTCCTCACCAGAAAAGGGACAGCACTGGTCATTGGTTAAAATGCCTAAAACCACATATGTGGCTGAAAGACTAATGACTGTAACTTGATGCTATTAAAGCAACACAAAACTTTTTAGGTGGTTAATGTTGGTTGCTTTAAACCACAACCATAAGTGTTTCCTTAATCTTAACTGAGTAGTCATGGTGCCTAAACCTAACCCAACTCAAATGAATCATTTTCTTTAACGAGGAAAAGCATTTTGGCCAGCAGCGAGAAGCAATGTTCTGCTGTCGCTCCAGATGAGATGGGTCATTTTGGAAGGCAATGACTAGCGATCCATTTTACATTTACTCATTTGGCAGAATCATTTGATTGATAAAATTGTTTGTTTGAATGATTTATTTTTTGTAGGAGTGAAAACACTATGTTTTCTCAGTTGTCAACATTTTCTCAGTTCAATGTATATTAACATTTATTCATTTAGCTGACGCCTTTATCCAAAGCAACTTACAATTGCTATATGTGTCAGAGGTTGCACGCCTCTGGAGCAACTAGGGGTTAAGTGTCTTGCTCAGGGACACAATGGTGGATGGGTCACAGTGGGGAACTGAATCCGGGTCTCTCACACTAAAAGGTATGTGTCTTATCCATTGCTCCATCACCACCCCAATAGGAACCATTAGTGGGTTAGTGCATTTGTCAGTTATTAGTATGTTTTTGATTTGGCACAACTGCATATACACTCAGTTGCCAATTTATTAGCTACATCTTGCTAAAACGAATGTAATCTAACCTTGTTAACTGGATATCAATGAGGGTAGGCTAAACAACAGAAACACCTCTCTGAATAATGCAATTCAGTTCAACAGCACATAAACTTCATCCTCCAAAGTGATCATAAAGTTGAATCAACACCTCTCTAGAACAGTGTCAACAAGAACTGAACTTTATAACCTTCATGAAGGTAGGATTTATTGCAGAACTGTTGTATTAGTTTTAGCTAGGGGTACTGCTAGGTGAGTGTAGTTACAAGAGCTCTTGACAAGTCACAAGTGATTATGTGCTTGCTATTAGCCACATTTTTAGTCTTTAAACAAGTCAGTACAATGTCCCAACTTTACTTTTTCCTGAAGTAGTTCTGTTTTTTGGATATTCCTATCTTGGATCAGCCCAATTCTGGGAACTGGATTGTCTCTGTTTGACATACGAAAGATAACAGTATAATGTTGACTGCACAATTGGTGTTACCGACACACACATACAGACAGAGGAACATGTTTATAGTACACTTAGTTTTAACTCTAGGTCATGTTGATGAAACCACCTATACCAGAGATTATCCTGGTACAGCCTGCACTCCTTGCTAGGATGCAACATAGATTATCTAACATGTAATGGTTGTGCATACTCATTAAGATGTGAACTCCAGAAAACACTGACAACAGAATTATATTCTGTGTTTGTATTTGTCAGCGTGCCAAGTATTGTGATCCATCTGCACAGAGCTGCTGCATGTCATTTTTCAGTTATTGATCACAAAAAAAGTTGACACAGCAAGTTTGTATTTGATGTAATTTGATTTTGGCCCTCGCTTTATATAGCAGCAGAATACTTCACAATGTCTTCAATCTCTAGCTTCTAAGAAAAATATAGCTTCCTCCCCCAAGTTGTAAATTGCAGTGCATTTTGTGCTATTGATTATTTTGTATTGCCTGATACAGATCTGTATTTATCACATGTAAAAAAAAAATAAAAAAAAAAACATCTCTCAGCTTGTGAAGAATGTGGTCTGTATTGTTCTCAGATGTAGTAAAAACAGACTACAGACAAAAACAAAAACACAGATCTGAGTCCAAGAGGCAGATTTGATCTACGAGCAACTGAAGCATCAAGGCCTTCTCTAAGTCTTAGTCCTGGTGGCCAGAGAGTACTTAACAGCTGACAAACCAGCTAGCAGAATAAAACAGAACAGAAAAACAACAATACTAACAGGTTCACATCTGGATTCTAAACTAGTTTAAAGGGAAATTATTGAATAAAGTGAAATAACAGGGAAATATTAATTTGTGCAGCGGTGTTCATGATACTAACCATTTAATACACAGACTGGTCCGCTGTCAATGTGTTTGCGGGAGAGAGAGAGAGAGAGAGGGAGCGAGTGAGAGGAGGTGCTGAGCGAATATGCGCTGCAATCAAATACAAGTTTTCCCATATTAAATAGTAAAGAAAAATGGAAATCAATATGTGGCAGTCAGCGCTGATAAGGTGGTGGGCCGCCACAAATAAATTAATGTATGGGAAACACTGTACTGGATATCAGTCACCATATTAGCCAGTAAACACAAACCCAGTGATAAACAAACATAACTGGAGTTGACTTTGGGCCGGGCGCGTGTCCGATGAAAGCATCTATTGATTGCACCATTTTGTTAACTTTCATTTCTTTCTCTAGGTATTTACCCCATTGAGGCCATACGTGCTATTCCCACTACTAGTATTTATTGCTGCTCTTACTAATATCCAGTGTCACTTGTAGATCTCTTGCTGAATTGATGCTTTGTTGATGCTTGTATGTTGTTTATATTTATTCATTTAGCTGACGCTTTTATCCAAAGCGACTTACAATTGCTATATATGTCAGAGGTCGCACGCCTCTGGAGCAACTAGGGATTAAGTGTCTTGCTCAGGCGTCTTACCCATTGCGCCACCACCAGCCCCAACGTTGTTGTTCCTCAAATGTAAGTCCCTTTGGATAAAAGCGTCGGCCAAATGAGTAAATGTACATGTAAATGAAACAAAACTGAATGAAGCCCTGCCCTGATAAACACTGAACAAAAGCACTGAAACCCTCAGCAGCTCACTGGCTGACAGTTGAAGTAAGCTGACAGCTATAAATGTGTGAAATTGTCAATGTGAAAGTTCTTTGGTCCACAAACTAGCTAACTCCCAACTGACTACTATTAGTATGCACCACCGGGGAAACAAACAAGCAAACAAACTGTTTGCATGAACACCTGTTGTCTCTCTCTCTCTCTTTCACACACACACACACACACACACACACACACACACACACACACACTGTAAAATCCATGTTTAGCATGGCATAGCATAACAGTGTGTTGTCAAATGTGTATTCTGGTATTCACATTACTCACTTCCTCGGCTCATATAGTTCAGTCAGGAACTAAACAGATCTGACCCTAGTGCAGCTGGTATAGTTCAGCGAGTGCATGAATGAATGGATGCAAAAATGGAAGTTTATAAATCATTATGTGAGCAAAGTTCTTTCTGAATCCACAAGGAACTCGGCATGTAAAAATGTCCTATTTCTGTGAATTAATACTAACAAATAGGTAGTGGTAAAGTTAAAGATGAGATTATTGTGTCACGACAGGCTATGGTCACGTAGGGGATAAGATTGGGGAGCAGTGAACAGGCAGTGTTGATTACTGGAGAATGATGCCGTGTTGACGACTATGTGCAATCCATGCATTATCTATACTCTGACCTGTTTGGTGTGCAGAAAAGCAGAGGCATTCATGAACAAATTTCATAAACAAAGAGCCAGGTGCTCTATTAAATTAAATTATCCATGCCAGAGTGTGTGTGTTATTGTGCATGGCTTTGAAAATATACAGCACATGATCCAAATTAGAGGCTGCAAGAGGAAAGCACATGTCCTGCTGCTTTTAGAGGACTACAGCAATCTAATAAACTTATGTGATAGGAAACTATTACCTATTTCATCTGTACCTATGTGTGCTTCCGTGTTTCCCCTGTAGGCATTGATAATGGAGCAAAATTACAGAATTCTCTACTTTTTATTTTTTATTTCAATTAAGCAGTGAACTGCAACTTAGCATCAGTGTTAATAAATGTGGTAATAACCTTACATTCTTGCCCTATTTTCAAAATAAAGTAACAAAAATAATACAACAAGAGTAAAGACAGAGTACTCGCCAGGAATCCACTGACTCCGGGTACGACACGTTACGGCTGCGCCACGGTTTTGATGCGTCCATAGCCCGGCCACTGGAAGCATCTCAGAAGCGTTTCAGCAGTGGACCATCTGGTGGAGTCACAAGCATTGGCAGCGATTAGCGCTGGCAACCGCGGCGCAGCCTTAACGCGCCGTAGCCGGAGTCAGTGGATTTTAGGGGTAGCAGCTGTCACTAAATATAACCTGAAACTAAAATACCTCAAATATATTAAATATGAGCGTGCCCGTGTGTTTTACTGATGTCTCCTTTTTTCACCCTCTAATTGCTCTAATTGGAGCATCTCTACTTCTCTTCTGCCAACGAGGAAAGTACCTGGCACACACAGAGACTCTTATTTTAGCCACGTAATCATATACTGGGGCCAAAAAAACTGTAATATGATGAAATTAATATGTGCCTGCATGCAGTGTGTCAGTATGCATGTATTTTATCCTGAAGGTGCTCTCACTGGAATGCTCTTATCTGGGTCAAATGTTGAGTTGGCATTTTTGGACGATGCTGTGTGTGTGTGTCTGTGTGTGTGTGTGTGTGTGTGTGTGTGTGTGTGTGTGTGTGTGTAGTATACCATTAGGTGAACAAATCTGGCCTTTGTGGTAATGATAGGGGTGGCAGGCTGCCAGGCCGACAGATAATACCACAGTAGTTGGTGACTGAGTGATTTCAACTAGAGGCTGTTTCACCTCAGCAACGGTCCTCACACTGCAGGTTGGGGCTCCACTGGCGGTCACAACAGTGATCTCAGGAATGTGAAAATGTATTCTTTGAAAGAGTGAAGTCCTCGTCTCCTATTTTGTGTATGTCTTTGGTGGTCATCACTCACTTTTCAATTTTTTGAAATTATTTTTTTTTTTTACCTTTAGTTAATTTAGTCCACAGACACTTGGATGTTGGCCCTCCATCTAGACACCACACAAGGAAAGTGAAACAGAGACAAGCTGAATCTGCACTCTAGGGTCACAAACTCTGATTACAAAGTCAAAAATATTATAGAAATAGAAAATTATCCAAAAAGAAAAATGAAGCAAAACTTGCTTTATGATATATCAATGCATAAGTGTTTCTAAGTGTGTAATACAGTGGACCACGGACATTTCTTATTATGACTGGCCCATATGAGGGTAATTTAATTAAAATATCATACAATTATGGCTTGTTTGACAGAAAATGTACATCAGAAATGTTCAGAGCTTCTGTGCTTCTTCATTAAGTTTTGGTGGTGATGTTCTTAAGCCTGGCAGCTTGGCAGAACTGGTTTATATTTTAAATCGGTTTAAGGCTGTGATCACCATGATCGGTTTATTTAGTGAATCAACCACTTTAGTAAAACATGTCATTCCTGTTTTGAAGAGCTGACAAAGTCTATGATGGTGACACTATCAGTGCAAGGCTTATTTTTATTCATACCGTTTCTTTTAACATCTAAACTGTTCTTGTCCGATTTCTGATACTTCAAACATTGTTATCACATCAAAACATGTATGCTCCTACAGGGGAAGTGAACAACAACAAAATATAATTTGCCCAAACCTTAACTTTAATCATCATTTCAGATGAGCTAGCAAACTGACCAAGAGGAGCCTATGATTTTATAATCCCTGCTTCCTTTAACAACTGCAAAATAATTTAGCCAAGAGAACTTGTCCACACTGTGGATTGAAGCAAACGTGATGCATTAATTTGGTTGCAAACTGGATACTTTGTCTGTGCATACACACCACTTTTGATTTTGTTTCTTGTATATTTATGGCTTTAATATAATGCAAAAAGCAGTTGCAAGGGTCAACAAGTCACATGTTCCTGTGTTACATATTAGCTTCAGAAGAGTCACTAAAATAATCTCTTCACTTGTTATAAACTGGACTCAGTTACCAAGACAACAGTGAGATTTCACAGTATAATGCATGGGAAAATGGGGAAACAAAGGAAACCAGTCACAGACACAAAGAGACTTACACACACATCCATGCATACATACACACTTCTAGAAGTGATTAAACCCAGCAGGTCTGCAGGCCTAAGCACTCTTCTCCTATTTACTGACAGCTTTGGAAGTGTTCACATTTGTGTGTGTGTGTGTGTGTGTGTGCGCGCACCAAACTATTGTCCTCCACCAGACAACCCCCTCTCCCCCACCGGACCCCCCAGGCATAAGCATGTCTTTACATGACACTAATGCTATCTGTCTCTGTCTTTCTGTCTACTACACAGGGGTACACAGGGAGAGAGACAGACAGATGGAAACCTGGACACTAAAACATGGAGCCAGAATCAACAAGCTGATGGAACAGATAAGGAAACATAATGTTTGGTCAACTGTGCGTGCGCGTGACTGCCTGTATGTGTATTGGAGTACCTCTCCTCCTCTCTCGCTCCTGGAGGAGGCGTAGAGAAGTGAGAAGGTGGAGGCGGTGGAGGTGATTGTGGACTCCAAGCTCCAAGAGGTCATACTCTGAGAGGTGAAGCAGGTCCTGGAAAACATAAAAATGCAAAGATAAAGTTAATCTGAAGAGATGTGCTATAGATAATATCCTGTGAACTTATCTGATAAATAATTTTGATATTCACACTGAACAACTGTAGAGTTGAAGAACTGATCTAATTGAGTCGCAACACCCCTAGCGTGCAGCTTTCTACAGCTTACAGACACTTGTGTTTGGTTATGTCTGTGTTGCCGATTCACCCCACCACTCCAACCCACTCCCAAATACTAAACTGTCACCAGCCGCTCCCTACCACACACACACACACACACACACACACACACACACACACACACACAAGCTCACAGAAGCTGCACCAGTTAACAGTGAAATATGGCAAACATTAAAGCAATTGCTTGTGAAAAAAGTAATATATCTTGCAAATGTTTCGGGCATTTCATGATTTTGCTTCATTTCAGAAGTTGGCAGCAGTACTCAGCAGCCTGTTATTGTTTTCACTACCTGTATTTACTTAGCATCCTCAAACATCAACAAGAGTAGGGTAAGCTGAATCTAGCAGTATGAGTATGACTACTGAGTTCCACACTGACTGATTTATGACACTGAGAAGACAGGTTATAATTTCTGACAAAAAATGTGTTGCTCAGGTGCTAGGGGTTAAACCGTTTGTCATGAAGACTGTGAGTGAGGTGTTTCAGAATACAACTTAAAATGACACTTCATTTCATTCCAATCACAAAAAGCAGAGACGCTGAACCTTTAACACACAGATTTTCTCACAGGAAAGAGACTGTTGTGTTTGGGAGAAGTTAAGAAACACACAGTTTGTCTTGGTGGCTCCAGCAGAGCAAAAGAAAAATTGCTGAGACTACTGGTGACCTCCTATCTTCCAAAAGTGTGCCGTCTCCTCCCCTCATCCTGCTCCTGTCATTACAGCATTGTCTTGAAAAAACACACACAAAAAAAACACACCCTGCCTCACTCCAACCCTCACTGTAGTATTAAATAGCCCAGTGAGGGAGAGCCACAAAGTCTTTGAACCAAAACTCAACCTAGAGTAATGGAGTACAAAACACACACACACACACACACACACACACACACACAGTGTCATCATAGGACACTCCCAGCTCAAACCAAGGACTTGTTGTTTTGGTTTCTCAACAATACAACCATTCTCTTCAGTCTCACAAACACTGCTCTATTTAGACTACACACACATACAGTGGGCAAACCTATGAATATACAAGCGCGTGCGCACGCGCACACACACACACACACACACACACACACACACACACACACACACACACAAAAGGCAAACTCATTTAGAAACAGTTTACAATCAAATAACAGTCACTCTTAGTCACATACAGCAAGTTAGAAGTTCTACAAGCATCCACAAACACACACATACCTGCATTAAAAAAATAGGCAATTGCACACATTCACACAAATGCACTCAAAGTCACTAGAGGGTGAAACCAGAGGGTGACACAGGAGTGGATTTTCACTCCTGTCCCATCCCCCTCCCACAAAAAAACCTGTCCATTCTCATCCCATACCTGTTAAAAAAATCTGAAAATACCATTTATTCATATTAGAATTACATATATATTTTTTAAATAAATTGACCAATGATTCCCGTCCTGCCCGCTCCCGTTGACCTTTTTTCCTGTACCGTCCCAGTCCCACCATGAGTGGTTATATTGACTTCCATCCCGCGAGAACCCCACAGGAATCCAATGACCCACAGGATTCCTGAAAAAATGTCAGCTTCTAAAAGTCACCCACTCACATACATAAACATGTGTACACACAGACACACACAAAAGTTGCAGAAAAACACAGTTTCCAAAATAAATTTAAAATAATGCAGACAAACACATAAAGCAAATAAGTGTCTGAAAGCCACAAACACTGCAGGAGGTGCAGGCACACATTAACGGCCACGTACACACACAGCAGGTCATTACGGTCAACTTGCCTCGACAGCTCAGTAATAACAATTTAGTAAGTTAAAGATGAAGACACTAGATTAGTTCTGCTGATGTTAACATGTGTGTGTGTGTGTGAGACATGGCTGGCATATCACAAGCCTAATCTATCTCAGAATCTATCTCCCCCTCCCTCTGTCATTCTCATCTCCCTCTGTGTCCAACAGCAAGTTGACATGTTTTCTTTTTTCTTTCTTTTTCAGATCATGCAGAGCTTGAACAACAATATGAACTCTCATACCATTCCTCTGGAGAGTTGATATAGCTGTTGTCAATGTTGGTTTTGCCCGCGTGAATGTTGTTGCAACGATGAAGGTGCTTGTGAGTAAAAAGGGGCGAGCAGTGTGGTACAGATAGTGCTGGGCAATTTAGACCTCTACAACTAAATTTATGATATTAACATAAATCAATGAGCATATAAACTTGGATCTTACACAGAACTTCTGCAGGCTATTTTTACTAATTGTTATGATTGTACGTCCTGACTTTATGATTTTCTCTGTTCACACTACTAGTGAAACAACAGAAAAGAGTTGCATATGAAATAAATTTTTCCCTACTAAACAAAATGCTGTACATTCACTTCATTTATGCAAATAATATTGGGGTTTTATGATCACTAATGAAATGCAAAATTGACTAACCGTTTTCTAGACTTATTCAGTGGTGCATCTAAACATTTTATAGGTCATAATTAATTACACCATACTAAAGAGTTAGTAGATTTGGACACTTTACATGCATGAATCTGTTAGTAGTGTTGATGATGTTGGAAGAGTTGGTTTTACCGGCATGTTGTGTTAACGAGCAGCCTGGATGACTAAGAGGCACTGAGCTGGATATTATTGTTATAATATCCAGAAAAAGTTTAGCAACGCTGAGCCAACCTCTTTGTGCATGGAGGATGGTCAGTATGTATATTCTTAGTTCTTATGCGCCCTGTAACTGCAATGCATTCTGGATAAACATTAACAGGAGGTAATGGAATACTTCATGTCTTATTGGCTGACAGACTGAAGTTGGCAAATGGCTGGCTGTTAAAACAGCCCCCACATCTCTGTCAATTCAGCCTAATAGGACCATGATGAAGTTTTATTAGGGTGCTTCGTTAGGCTGTGGTGGGAAACACTCTTAATTATAAAAGTGGGCTTTACCAGAATATAAACATTTTCTTATACAACATGGTTTCATCAAACATTTACAGAAATCCCCTTTAAACAGACATGTTACAGGGTCAATTCTTCCAAATGACAAGAAACACATTTTTTCACTTAACCCTAATGGAGTCTGGCCATTCAGACAGTGTCAGTTTTATGTGCTGAATCTCAATATTCAGCACATCATTTCTTCGGTGGTTTGTTCACAGCAATGCTGTGAACACCACAAAATAATTTCCATTACACCTCATTGTACTGGGGTAGAGGCAGAACTTTCTGAGACAGATATCTCAAAACCAAAACTTTTCTCATGTCTAGAAACCACTATGGAAAGGGCTTTTTATAATATGGGTTAAATGACCTCTTTATATGTTGCATTTAAAAATGTGTTGCTACAAAACTAATTCTGGCACTTTTGTACAATTCATACTTACAACTGAGACTCTGTTGAGGACTACTTGTTTGACTTTTTTTTACACTAGTGGTATAATTAATGCAACTCATTTCTACGGTTTCCCCGTCTGCCCTCAACTTATGGGTGCGCTGTGGATAATCATTGGGATGCATTTGGGTATTGTTCTGACCGGAAAACATGGCGGCTGTCCTGAAAACTCAGTTTACACGCAGCAAAATCTGTTTGGGTAACGCAAATTCTGAATCATGCTTAATTTTACATTCAGTGTCTGTTCGGGTAGTTAATCAACAACTGGTTGGTTATTCAGGAGTTGCAAGAAAAGGTTAGTCTGATAAAACACTGTTTACAACCTATGTTAACATTTTCCTGACACTCTTAGGGATGTCGGGTGTATTTAAGTGACTAAATTAAAAACTACACCAAATCTTAACCACAGAGGTGCTGGATCAGAAAACGATTATGAATCATTCTTATCCTGGTGAGACCAGATCAACAAACAGTCATATGGACAAACAATTTATTAAGTTGTTTAGTTTGAAGGTTGAAGTTAAAATGCATTATCATCAAACCACTCCACGTCCCCCCAGCTGACAGACTAAATTCACAGAAAATATATTATATACCTAAATCCTGCGGCAAAGAACTGCCCTTTGACCTGTCGCAAGGTTTATCTACCTTTGCTACTCAGAGAAAGCAGATTTTTCAGCAAATCTGACATGACGGCTCTAAAATGCAGAACATAAGCTGCCAGTCTTTTATAGTGTCTCATTAGTGTGGGAATGATTAAAAGCGTTAACAATCTACACCTCTAAACAGTTTGCAATTGTTTTAGTACCTACATGAAGCACAGATACTCATCCAGATTTTCTCAGAAAGTCTTTAGATTTGTTCCTGTTACCTTGTAGGGAAGTTTAGTCTACTACTGCTTCAAGAGTTTTCTCAAGAAAAGGCAAACCTGTTTTCTGCCATTATATATATAAATAGTCATAATAAATCAATAGTTATGTAAATGTCTCTCTAGATTTTGGCAGGCTTGTTGTTTGGGTAGGTGTGTTTGTATTACCTCTACACCATCATATTCCTGCTCCATCGCTGAGCAGTATTGTGGCAGTCCCAGCTGGCTCAGCCATCGGGAGATAGACTGGTGCTTCATTGTGATGCATGTACGCAGATGCACACACACAATCTGCCTCTCACACACTTCTTTCAGATGGAACCTGAAACACAGGGGGAAAAAAAATAGAAGATCATTTTAATTTTAATTAATCCCAACAAGTCAACAAAATATGAAATTTATGCCAAAACTATAAATTGTGAAATGTTTATTTTTTAATCTCACACAAGATTCGATTCAATGTTGTGTGATTACTGTATGTAGTCTAATTCTTTTTTAAAACACATACAAATTAAGATTAATCATCTCCTCTCTGCTCAGCAACCTTTCACTGGTAATGGCACCGGAATCTGACAGTTTACTATTAGTTGGCTTTTACATGATATGAATGTTCACATCCTATTATGGTGGGTCAGGGAGAGGAAACTGTGAAATGCAATCACAGACAAGATGTGGGAGGTTTCACTGAAAATATCAAAGCCATTTCAGTCAGTGTAAGACATAATTTGATACTTTCCATGGGTTGTTCACAAACTGTACTCCTCTCTTTCAATACCAGACTGCTAAAAATATCTGTAGAAAAGATGATAATTGGTTCAATTCTATAATGTGAGCATAATCTGGTTGGGGTGTATTTATGCAATGACTTAACAGGAATCACACTTGTGTGTACCAATTAAAAGCAGGTATTTCAACCAAGCAGTATTAAGAATCGCTGAAGAATAGGGCAAAGTTAGAATTATTGCAATGTACAATCTTTGAAAACTGTAATGTAAAAATGTAACATTTAAAGTAAATCCAGGTATGGGAGATCGGTACAGAATGTCAGGAAACCATCAACTATTTCTTACTGTTTCGTCTGTGCAGAACATGTGGTAAACAGAGAATTTCCTTTTTTACAGGGAGGCAGTTATGTAGCCAAGTCTCGTTCTTTATCAGTCTAATGGGCGATTAGCGCCAACACTACAGGCGCTTCAATGCTGTGAACACCCCTGGGTGATGATGTCTCAGTCTCAACAAGAAGGCTGATAATGAGAATCAAATTCTGTGTCTGTATCTGCCGGCAGTCAAGATAGAGCCACAAAACATTAAACAGAATGTTCAGGAAAAACACCCATGCTGATTATTACCATTTATCATTTTTACCCAGGAGCACTGGGCTGTCACTACTGCAACACACACACACACACACGGTGATAAAATTATAAATGATGTGGACAGTGCTAAATGTCAAGATAAATCAAAGATAAATCCTGTTAACTATATAGATAAGTGGAAAAAATCTTCTGAGTTAAGACTGGCTCCTGAACAGAGCCAAACAGAACTGAAAAAACAAGTGGCCATTAGAGACTACTAGGGATGTCCTGATCCAGTTTTATTAGGCCCGGACCAAGCGGCAACCTCCAGCTATAATGACTGAAGCCAATGTAGAAGTAACTTAAACCTGCATTCTTTCTAACCACTAGCAGGGGGCGAATTCTGTGGCTGCAAGAAGAAGTTGGTTTCATTAGAAACAAGGGTAAAATGACCCTACTTCTCAACTGATTTATTACTTCAGTAAATACTTTCCTAATGAGTTTGTGATCTCAATCGTTAGTTTCAAGTCTTCTTCAATACAGCATAATATTAATTTCATAAATTATGGTCCCATTTAGAGGAAAACAGATGATGAAGCAGGGTATGATTTGGGGAGGGATTACCTCGCGATTGACAAGTCGCAACCACGGCGACCTGTCAATCAGGATAGAGGCGATTGTATCCACTGCACTGTATAAATTTAACCAGCGCTGTTGAAAAAGCTTATTAGGAGTCGGCTTTTCATTTTTCCTGATAAGTGCGTTTTGTTTTAAGCCCGTTTTTAGCTAGCCAAGATTAGCATCCCGGTTAAAATCACAGTTAACGTGAATTACAGATGCACAAAGCTAACCAAGCTTGCTAGAGTCACAGTCTCGTCCAAATAAAGTCACGTCTGGTGCCTGGTTACCAAAAAAATTGACTGACTGCCAGGCTTCAAAACGGTAGTCCACAGACCAACAGGTGACACCAGGGTGACTGTGTACCAGAGGTGGGAGTAAGTCACACTTGTTCAAGTCACAAGCAAGTCCCAAGTTACTGTGATGAAAGTCAAGCAAGTCACAAATCAAGTCATTCTTAGGTCAAGCAAGTCACAAATCAAGTCATTCTTAGGTCAAGCAAGTCACAAATCAAGTCATTCTTAGGTCAAGCAAGTCACAAATCAAGTCATATGAAATTCTAAGGAATTCAGTTTGTTTAAACAGCAATTCAACTATATGATCATTTTGGAAGATGTAATGAATGTTTCTATTCTAACTATATTGAACTATACACAAAGGTGTTCCTGTTATTTAGTGTACTATTGGCTTCACTGATTATTGAATAGTGTAATAAAACATGTTGGAATGTTGGAATCAGTCTCAAGTCTAAGTCAAGTCTTAAGTCATGAATAACAAGTCAAAGTCAAGTCGTTTGTCTGTTTTAGTCAAGCAAGTCTCAAGTCTTCAAATTTGCGACTCCACCTCTGCTCTTCTTTTATACAGTCTATGGCCTTGGAGTCCTTTAAAGTGGTCATATTATGCTAATTTTCAGGTTCACAATTTTAATTAGGGGTTGTACCAGAACAGGTTTACATGGTTTCATTTTTAAAAAACACCATATTTTTTGTAGAAGCAGAGTGGGGCGGGCCCTGAAAAGCCGGTAAACACAGCTTCGGTTCAGATGTATATGTTTCCCTTACCAGCTTAGCAACACTGACAAACGAGCTATTTTCAGGCAGTTCAGCGCAGTGTTTTCTGTGGGAGATGGGAACTCCCTTTGGATTGGACTAGGGCTGCAGCTAACGATGATTTTAGTATTCGAAGCGTCTATAGATTATTTCAACGATTCATCGATGCGTCGTTTAAGAAGTACTTTTGCTTGGCGGCGGCAGCTGTGCACGTTTATAGGTGATAGATATTTATTAGTCCTTTCAGAAATTCATAGTGTGTCATACAGCAAACATCAGACGAACAACCAGATAGCTGCTTTACAAACACAAAAATCACCCGAGTGCTATATAAGCTAAAGGCTCGTGCAAGACTACACGACTTTCAGCGTCGACGGATGGCCGTACCGTTCACACAACTTGCCGTAATATGACAGCAGTCTTGAAGTCGTTGTGGCGTTCAAACTACGTGACTGATTGGTGACAGGGGGTAACACCCACTACAGGAGATGACAACAGCTATGGCACCTGACGCTGGTTTCCAAAACACTTCTATCAAGAAAACACACATGAAATGTGAAACGTGAAATGAGCGATCCTACACACGAAACAGCTGTTGTTTGTTATTATAAAGACAAAGAATATGGTTGAAAGGATGGATTAGTACTCGCAGGTTGCAGGGATTGTCTGAGCTACACAGAGAACTGCAGGAGAGTTAAAAGGTGCAGCTCCCCGACACCCAGTTAACTCTTGACTGTTAGGTTAAGTTACAACTCACGGCCCAAAAAGGAGAACAAAAGCACGTGTGCACATTTTCAGCTGAGGACTGCGGCTTACTTTGGCTAGCCTTCAGCTCAACAATCAGTCATGATTTTAGTTAACTGCTAAAGTTGCTGTTACTGTTACCTTGTCTGTGGTCCGCTGGCAGAACACCGGCTGCTTTTTGTTCAGCTGCCGTCGTGCTGTTCCCAAGACGACAAAAGTTTCGTTTTACGGTGGACGGACGGTAACATTACAGAGTTGTTGTTTTCTTTAGCTTAAAATAATCCCATACTTTGGACGCTTTTTGTCCCTTGCTGTTTTCTCTCTCTTCCCCCACTTTGCAAACAACTCCATCATAATGACGTCGTGTTCACAGCGTGCATATATATATATATATATATATATATATATATATATATATATATATAAATAAATCAATAAAGAAGAGCGGAAAACCCAAAAAGCATAATATAACCTCTTTAATACTGAGTCTGATCCACTACTCATATTTATCTAAATACTGACTGTAATAACAGCTGTCGTCTGCTAAATCTGACACCTCTTATTTGTATCAAGCTACTTGATCCAAATACTGAAGGTCCTAGTTAAAAATATTCAGTTTATAAGCTTAAATTTTTGATATTATATGAATGAAAGGTTAACTGGGAGAATGCAACTCATAAGACTGACAAGACGCAATAAGCTAGAGAGCAGACGTATCACTCTGTTGGATTTGTTGAAACTACAGAAGCATTCATCCCACTCATGATTGTAACAGTGGCGTTAGTGCCAAATACCGATCCTTAAGATCAGCTGTAAAATGTCTCAATATTATCTAATTTTAAAGCTTTTTTTATTATTATTATTATCTAATTTAAACTGACATTATTTATACACTTTTATGCAAATATGGGGCACTGTTTCTTAAAAATGTGCCATGGAGGGCTGAGAACATTTCATGAAGATGAAAGACAGAAAAATAAACGTAACAACACAAAAAACTGAAGGCCAGCTAATCAACTTATTTGATTTTGAAAATTTGCATCACATATTTTTGATATTCTTCTGAAACGCTGACAGTCTTATAATATGCAACCCTCAAGAATGGAGAAGATGTAAAATATATGTTAATAATCTTACTCCAGATCAATAGAAAACAAATTTCTATTGATAAAAACAGTAATGACTCTCTCTGCTGATTTGAGTACCTCTGTGTTGTCAGGTAGTATCATTGTTTGTGTGTTCTCAGTGTTACTGTGTCCTTTGTGTATTGTGTTATTTAAGAGGCAGAGCACACATGGATGTACTGTCATTGTGTTTTATGCGAGCGTGTGTTCGTACCCGTCTGTGTGTGTGGTGACATGCCATTGGTAAAGACAGAACAACCAAAACCTTATCGGGCAAAAAGGCGGTGACTGAGCACGTACAGTGGAGCCCCCACCCCACCCCACCCAATCAGATTAAGTGATGTCACAGAGATGTACATGATGTCACGGACTGTCACCAAAGGTTGTTAGACCACTCCACAGCCAAGCACTTTCCAAGATCCATCTACACGTGTGCGCGCGCACACACACACTTACACACACACACACTTTCAATCATATCAGTCTAATCTATGAGCGTGTCATCATGTAGATTAGAGAAGAGGAGTCGTTCGTACAGTATATGGACTCCTGTCAGTGTCCAACACAATTTCCAGTTTAACCTAATGGAGAAATGGAGGTCGTTCAGGAGATTGAATGACCTTTATGTCCCACCAGCAATGAGCTTATACACTGTATAAAGCATCAGAAGGAGCAGTGTACATAATGTTAGAATGTTAAATAAATGATTAATTTGAATTGAAATGCTCTCTATGGGCTTACTTTACTACCTTAAATGTTTTAAATGTATTTGTCCATTGCAGATCTGCACCACATTAACTGTGTTTGCATGCGTTTATGGTGAACTAGTGTGCCATGAGTAACACTGCTTTTACTATGAGGTGACACACACACAGTCATTGGCATTATCGGCTCTTTCATTATGGTATCCTATATACATATTATGCTGATGTTGCAAATATACACACAAACATACCTCATCTTCATAATGTCTTACAGTTCATCCATTAACTTAATTCATATTCCTGAAACTTAATTATAGTACTACCGTAACATGCAATGTCACAAACTACAGTTGCACCATACTTACAGTGATGACTAAAATTAGGAATCAACAAACATAAATATTATTTGTATTTGTACAAATTAGTGTCCTTAAACTGAGTTACACCAGACGAATGACAGAAATTAGCTTCAGCTAACTAAAGACGTACTCACATTAGGCAATCCGTACCATTCCCAAGCACGCTTAAACCCCAAAGTTCAGTTCGTTTGATCAGTGTGATCACACAGTACGCTCAACTGTGCCAGGGTCCGCACGGTACGCATCTAGTGTGATCGCTAACCATACCCGAGCGCGGAACTCAGACAGTAAAGACCAAGAATATTGGACATTGTTCTTATTTTGCCGATCACTCACACTGAAGTGCAATTACTAGGATAGTGGGGAAAAAAAAATCGATACATCATTGTATCGCAATATTTTCCGTAGCAATACTGCATCGATACACGGAAGCCAAGGATCGATCTTTTATTATATAAATACACAATGTACATGAGAATTTTACTTGGTACTATAATAATAAAATCAATAGATTTTTCAGTCCACTAGAAAAATAGCTTTCCTTTGGGAACACAATCTGAAGTTGGAAAAAAGGTAATAAATTTAAGTAAATCGCAATAATATCGTATTGTGACATACGTATCATATCATTGGGCCTTTGGTGAGTCCCACCCAGAGCATTTTCATTTTTCAAGGTAAGAGTGATTGAAACTGCAATTTGAGGTTTTTACAAACTACAAACATAAATGACCACATTACCACCACCTATGCTCACACTCCTTAAACAGTTTGTTCATATGTGTGCTTCCAGCCCCATACTGCTGTTTATTGTGTTGACTGGGCTCAGATGAATTTGCAGCCAAACCAAAGGGTTAAAAGCGAACATCGTGCTTTCTGAAGCTGCACAATTTGTAATGTCAAAATTTAATTTGGGTGTTGGGGGTGGGGGGTGGGGGTCCAAACATCATTCAGGAAAGGCCTGGACACTTCCCCATCAGCCCTTTCTGCCTCCTTTACCCCTCTGTATAAAGCTTAACAAATTAGTAAATGTGAGTACTCTGTGTGAAGTTCACATGGAATTTACATGTTAGCCAGCTCAAACTGCTGTTTAGAGCCACCACTACTGTGCCATATTGCCTAGTTTCCCTTTCATTAATTTAAAAAGTGATATCAGAGGGAAAAGGTCTAACAGTGCCCTCCATATGATTACCATAAACATGTGCCATCAAGTCTTAAAGTCTGAACAACCGGGGTTAATTGAGAAGCTTCTGCAGCAAAAGGGTGCCAATGAAACCTGTGTTAGCCACACCCTGTCTGTCTAAGGCTCTGCCTAACCTTTTACTGCATCTTTCAGCCAGATGATCCATGTATTACTGAGCAGCACAGACTACTGAACAGCTGTATGTCATTTTAAAGCGTTTAGGCTTTTCCCTGATATTGTGAGCGGTTTATCTCGTAAAATTTACAAAAGGACTCCACATGGCTGGTTGATAACTCTCGAAAGATCACAGAACATTTCCAGACAAACAAATGAACACTGGCATTCAATTTGAAGACTGAAGGAAAGCAGTTTAGAGGGAGTTAGAAATTACCTGGTCGGAAAAAAGGGAAAATTATGCATTTGTTTAATTTCCTTTGGGGAAGTCAGATTTCCTTATAAATTAAGTTATAAACAAACACTAGTAAGACAGTGCAACTCAGTAGGGCTGCCACCAACTGGCCAAAGAGAAAGGTTACATCTTGTGTAACTCCTGAGGTTCTTGGTTTTACAGCGCTGGCAGTTTTTCTCTTTGTTTACAATGGACAAGCTTGTACACATTCCCAATAGTGCTGACAGGACAAGAGAATAGAGAAGAGGTCAGCACTGACGAATAGAAAAGAAGTAGGCACTGAGGAAAAGTGTTCCCAGTGAACAAGTTTACTATCCAGAAAACTGAACCCGTACTCTATCCCTAGAGGGTTCTTCTTCCTGTTAAGTCCAATCCAGGCTTCTTGTCCTCTCCTCTCCCTGTCGGTTTGACCTAAGCTTTTTCCCATGACCGCATTTCCCTGGAGCATCGTCACAGTGTCCATTGTATTACAGAATATAAATCGACCTATCCCAGCATTACAGAACATGCCTGGCTATTTGTCAGACACTCACCAAATACCAAAGCAATTTTGGCAAACATCAAACTCCAAGTCCAGAGCAGCTACGACAGCATTAGAGGACAATTTTCCATTTACTCAGGCACTCTCTAATGCCTGTACTGGCTGCCTTTTACAGTCCAAGGGCATCCATTTTGCCAATTACATTAGACTGACACAATCCAACCAATTGAATTAAGCTGCAAAAATAACATCAGCATCACCACCAGGCCACCAGTCCCAGCTCATATTACTAAGCCAGGCAGCAAGATGTTTGATTATTTCAAATGAAGGACGCTATGCAGGGAAGATGAGACAATTTCACTAAGTTACAGTCTTAGGCAACTGTGCTAATAATCCAGGTGGCACGTAAGGTTGCTTCTCATTTGTCCAATATGACTAATAGAGACAAATAGACACATAACAATACCAGCTCATTTAATGTAACTGCAACACAACCAAAGTAAGTGCACCAAACAACGTTGATTTAATACTGCTCATTCAATACCTGCCATATATACAGAACTCAATAAGTAAAGCGCAAACTGTTTCTAATTGGTGATGTAATGATGAAATGTTTTGGTAACTTTCAATCATTAACAAAAATTGTATAACCTCAAACAATATGACCATATCACCATGTCACCACCAAAAGTTAATAAATTACTTTATATCATTGAATTATCTCCCTGCCATGGTCAGTGTGTAATTTTAATGCACAGTTTACACTGTGGGGCAGACAAATCTCAAATCAAATAACCAACCATCACTGACTTTACATTTACCTACAAAAAAAAAATAAATGCTTGGCATGCAGTTTAACCTAGCAAAGCTCAGTCTTTTTGTTTATTCAGTGTTGAAGGAAAACAACTACCCAAATCCACACCCTGAAACAAATGTATAAATTCAAGTGAAAACCCTTTGACTTGTGGTTTGCAGTACTTCTCCGCTACAAATGTCAGCTCTGCATCAGAAACAAAGCATAAAATTACACCTCTAACATGTCCAACAAAATCCATTTTTGCTTTTCCGTGTTTAGTGGCCTGAGCAAATAAATTAGGACAGGAAGATTACTGATTATTGAGATGCTCCATGACCTCTTCTGAACTATTTCTGAGGTGTGAACTTAAACATTTGACAGAAGGTGGAATATCATTTTCTCTCTGTGGTTGTGTGCTTGCCTTGAGAACATGTCTGAAGCTGTCTGAGTGTGTTTACCTGTAGGTTACAGTAACTACAGAAGCAGCTGGAATATGACAGGAGCATATCTCAGTGAGGATCAGGTTAGACAGTGAATAACTATTGTTTTTCACAACAAGGAGGCAGTAATCTTAGGACTGTTCAAAACTACTCCCCTTTGCTTATTTTCCTTTCTTATAATTATCCAAACTTGTCTTTTCCTTCTCATCTTTTTTCCTCACACTGTTTTTTTATACTTCTCCATTTTAGGGTTTTCAATCTTACCCTCCTCTCCTGATGTCTCCTTTCACGACTGACTGTGCTGTCACCTCCCATCTCCCCCCTTGCCTCATCTGGGTTTTTCTACAGTACCTCCTCCTCCTCCTCATTTCTGCAGTTTTATGCATAATTTCTGTCTCTTTTTGCCCCTCCTTCCATCCCCCGTTTGTATTTCTTTTCCATTTACTCTAAACTTCTTCTCAGAGAGTTTAATAAAGAGTTAAAGCTGCCTGCATTTGTGTACATGTGTGAACTGAGACTAAACCACTGCTAGAGGGGTTTGTGCAATTGACAGCTTCATCAAGTTATCGCTCTCTCTCTCATTCACACACATGCAGGTGCATATCAAGCATGGCTGGGCATGCAGCTAAGTAGCCACACAGCAGCAAACATCTTATTTGTGTGAAATGCTAGATGACTTTCACTGTGTCTGTGCTGCAGGCAGAGGGGTATTATCACACTGCACCACAATATTATCAGTTTTCATTTGGTTCTGACTTTTTGCCTCCAGGAGGTTGGATTTCATTTAAAGTTTTTCTTAGGTCTCAAACTGATTCAAATGTTCTCTCAGAGACTAATTTTCCCTGCTTACTCTGTATTTAAATACAAGTATCTCTGTATTCCTTTTACAATCCAGGGGTAAACAGGAAAATACTTACATGGCAGTGTAATTTAATGTTTTCCAGTGAAAGTTCATCTCTTGAACTTTCTCCTTGAAGAAATATACTCTCATATTACTTAAATCACTGACAGCAATCAATGCAAGCAATTGTTTTACCTAAAAAAAAAACCTCTGCTTGGATCTGCTTGAAAAAGGAGCTGAGAAAGTGAACATGTTTCTGCATTATTTGCTGCCATATAAAACACACCATGCTGGATATGTAAAGAACTGCAAGAAGTCATCACTTGCATGGAATTGTCTTATTTTATTTGTCTTACAATTTGCATTGCAGTTTCATCCTTCTTGGCATTTTATTGAAAACTTTAGTGGAGTTTGGTTATTTCCTCTATTTCTGTTGTAAAAAGTCACTTTTTTCAGGGAACATTTATGAAGATAATTTGTAATGTCGCCACAGACATTAGATTTTATGGACTTTATGGAGAAAAGAAGATTTTAAGACTCTATCCTTCAAAATAATTCATAACTTATGAAATGTAACTGGTATTTTAGAACAGCTCTAAGATAGGAGATGGGAGACAGAAGGGAGGAATAATTTGCATGACTCAGCTCTGAGGTAAGGACATTCCTCCGGGGAGCGCCTGGATTCTGCACATACTAGACCTACAAACATCTTAGCAGCATCTGTTTTTCTACAGGACCTATGGAGCAGATCCGACATAGCATAGGGGGTCCCCAGGACAGAGGAATCCTCTTTTCTTAAATCCTGTAGGTTACAATGCAAACATCATCATTTTAGAGGATTCAACACTGTTTCATGCGATTCCATGCTGAATCATAACTAAGTAGCAAGACTTAGTGGTCTGAAAGTGCATCTTTTTGAAAGTCCTTGAAGTAAAAAGATTGAAATTTACATAATACCTCCAAATACATAATTTCCAGATGTCAGTGCAAACCTTTTAAAGTTTCTTTCAGTTTTCCTTTCTCCTCACACAGAGTTTTATTAATAATTTTTGTCTGATGTGAAGTGGGCACAAAATTATGTTCAAGTTGCAAGTCAGGTAGATAATTTGCCAACTCAGTAAAACAAACGTGTATCTTGCCAGGTGAAGGCAGAGATGGCTGTTGGGCAACATTGAAAATGTTTTGTGGCATTGCTGCATTTTTGCCCTATGGAATGTTCATAAATCATATTGTGCCAATCATTTAAGTGACAAATAAGTCTTACCTTGTACGAGGTGCAGGGCGACACACAGAGACATGCAGGCGGTGCAGCTGACTGGTGCATGCAGTCTGCACACTTGCTGAGGATATATTGCAGAGTCCACGGTTAAAGCACTGATTATAGTATCCTCGTTTTGGCACGTTGTACTGGTGACGGCAAAGTTTTAATCGGCCAATGACATCAACCTGAGTTGCTGTCGACACCTCAGCTGAGATCTGGAAAAAGCCACAACCTTGAAGTACCTGTCAGCCCCGAGAGAGAGCGAGAGAGAGATGATGCCTTCACGCACAGGGATAAAACTTCGACCGCATCGCATTCAAGTACTTATGCAGAACAACAAAATACACTTGACATGTAAAAGTGGTTCTTCGGCAGGTAACATTACTGTGTCCCGCAGTGGTAGAATGAGGAGTAAATGCAAATGAAGGTAATGCTTCCGCAGCAATATTTTAGGGGAGGAATAATTGACGTGTTAGCCCTCTGATGGACATTGGATTTTTTATAAATCCAAAATAGTTTAATTACATGTGTGCTGTAGCTGAAGCTATTGATCTTTCACTGATATTTGATGCATTGCTCTTTCTCTGTTCTGCCACTTTGTAATTGAAGCCTAAATGAGACAATGCAATGAAATATTAGTCACTTAAAAATGTTGTAAAGTTATCAACGTTAATTAGTTAAAGGCCTAAGGGTCTGTAGGGCCTAAACTAACTTACATGAGACATCATGCTAACTTTACATCATAATTTACTACATATTTCAGTTTTACGACCACTGTAGTTAAGTTACTTTATCATCAACGCACAGGAATAAGTTTTCACCTTTTGGGACTCTGACTCTGTCTCTGTCTAAAAACTGACCCCCGACTTTGGTAACCTATTATTACAACTAACGTTATGTAACGTTAACGCAACGTAAAATTATAACATTAGCATCCCAAACAAATAGTCTTAATTGCTTGATTGTCCAAGTTATGCAATGTATTGGTTATGTTGCCTTGAAAAGCCACTAAGCTAAGAGCTAGCGAACAGAAAATCTAAAACAAAAGAAGAAAAGTAAGATTAATAGAAATAACCATTATCTGTTAACTTAACGTTAAATCTTTATTTTGCTAGTTAGCTAACAATAGTTAACTTTGCTAGCTAAGGTTACCAACGTAGTTAATTTATCATATAAAAAAATCACTAGTTTTCAAACATAACTTAATTAACTGGTTACCTATTCGACTACAACGAGGATATTTTTCAATAGACATCTAATTTTAGATAAAACACAATATCTCTGCTGTGTAAATTGATGGTAACGTTAACATCTTCGTTACTTTCCGTTACCGTCAATCACCATTTGCATACACGACCATGTTCCTTTCAAACTAAAAGACTTCCGTCCTCACAGGAAGCTACATAATAAACGCCATAAAACAACATACACGAAACGAACTCTGCATCCAACGAAACAAAAAGCACACTGAAGCTGGCACATTACAATGTGCAGATTTTTACATGCAGTTATATTTCCTGCTGAAAGCATATGTTTTGGCTTCAGATGTTCAATTACATTTTGTCATATTTCTTGTCCATGATTCCCTTTTCTTTTTTATAAACTCCTGCCCCCGTGTGGTATTATTCAGTAACTGTATCAGAGAGATAGACTTGTGCTTTTCTGCTGCCAATGTGAACTGCAAAAACATACATTCATACAGATTATGTAAAGACGCTTATTTTCCTCTTTCAATGCATACGAACACAAGCTGAACCCTGTGTAAAATGTTCCTGTCATTTAAAAGTGTGACTCAGTGTCATTAAATAATTCCCCTCACTACTCACTGAAAAGCACTACATAGTGTTACCACAATTTATTAATTGGGTCTCATGAAGACAGTTCATTTTGGAGCAGTCTGTAAACCTGTTTTTAATGACGACTGATTATAATGCGAGATTAAAGAATACAGAAATTCCAGTTAAACAGAAATTCAATTTAATATTAGATATGACAAAAGGTGATGGTGGTGCCACTCCCTGAAATTAATTCACCAGGTTTGGCCAAGGACAGTCTTTGGTTTGTCCAGATTTCAATATGGCCAGAGACTTTGAGAAAGCTGTGACTGGCCATAGACAGAACCAATGAGAATTTTAGAAGGAAGACATTTTTCTTTGTTTTTTAAGAAACATTAAAAACTGGAATCCAAACCGGGACCTTTGCCAAGCATGGTACAACATTTTGTTTTTGTTTTTTTAAATAGGGCAGTGAAAACCTTTTTTATCACAGTGTATGCACATAATGTTGTTGGGTTTTTTTTCTATTTTTAATACTTTCTACTAACCTATATATAAGTGTTTTCTCTTTCAAAACTAGTACTTATTAATTAATCTTTCTTATCAAAACTGCACCCGGGTGTTTATACAGCCACAAAATGATGAGGAAATACAGTGAAACAAAAACTGTCATAACAGAGGAAGATCCATGAGTTCGACTGTGACAGCTCGATAACCAATGAGAACATCAAACGCAATACGACCAGCAATTATAGCCAATGAAAATTGAGAGTGGGCGGGCGCTTTGCTGTTGTGGTTGACGGTTCACTTCCTGCTTTATAACGTAAAATCAATAAACTTCTGCGTGGAATAGTTAAATAAGAGAAGAGAAGAAACCGAGGATCTGGTCCGGGTAGGTAGTTAAGAGCTGTTACTTCTTTTCTGTAAATATTTCAACTTTAGACTAAAGTGTAAGTAAACCGAAGAGGAAATACTGAATTGAACTGGTACACCCTCTGCTGCTCACAAGACTGCGGCATGTGATATCGATTAGAGAAACACACACGGGACAAAATAGCCCTGTTTCAACTCTTGATAGACTGCCAGAGATGCAGGGAAAGATGGATTCAATATTTGAGTTATATGTTGAGTGAATGCCTCGATGTCGATATCGATATGCTGATAGAGATAACTGTGGTGCTTTGGGTTTTGGAGTGATGGTTTTCGCTTGATGTGATGACCAAACAGGGAGGCATTCTGGTCAGTGGTCATTCTACAAAAGAAGAAACATGTAAGGTGAGGAATGAATGCAGATCGTTCTTGTTACTTATCCAGTCCAACAGTTTTCCTGGGAACTACTACTAAGATAGGTTGCTTTAAAAAAAGTAATTTTCAATGCACTAACATGATTCAATTTATCTCTATTGTATTGGTCATGTGAAATTGTACCAAATTTGCTGTTATTTGAATTACTAGCCTACAAGTAAAAGGTGTTTTTACACGTGATATTACATTAGGGCAGCAACTAAAGATTTTAAAATTATCTATAAAAAGTATTTTCTTGATTAACCGTTTAGTCTATGAGTTATGACTAGGTGTTTAGAAATAGTGAAATCTGTCATTGCCATGGTGATGTCTTGAATTTGCTTGTCTTGTCAGACCAACAGTCCAAAATCCAAAGATTCGGTTTCAGTGTACTGTCAAATATTACAATGAACAGCAAATCCTCACATTTGAGAAGCTGAAACAGAGAAGATTTAGGCTTTTTTTGTTGATGGACTAATCTATTAATCTACTAATTGTGCTTCATGTTATGTGCAACCTATCTGCACAGTTAATACCACAAGAGGCATCTGAGAAAATACATTTTGTTTTTTTTAACGGTGTGACCTGAACCTATTTTACTGTATGAAAACTGAAAACCAAAAATCATAAGTCCCATTAGAGCCTGATATGATTGTTTCAATTGTCCACCTCTTATGAGAGTCTTATGTTCTTAAGCAAGATTGCATTGGACTTAATTAAAATGCTTTTGAATGCGTTTTTTTTTTTTTAAAGTGATGGTAGACGTCCTGCTGGATGAAGTTTCCAAGAAACACAGATACAGGAGTAGAGAATATAGATGTCTCAACCATCAAAAGAAGAGAAAGCAGCTGTAAACAATTAGTTAGATTTCCACCCTGGATGCAATCCTCTCTGCAACAGGCGGACTAAACATGGTGCATGTCTACAACTGCCATCCTTTCTCCTCACAGCAGATAGTACAGGTAAGTGAAGTCTGGCTGATTCTGTTTAAACAAAAAATCATAACCACTGATGATCCAAATGTATTATTTGTATATTTTTTACTAGTCTACCATCCCTCTCTGTTGCTCAGGTGGAGCAGGAGCCTGGACTGGTCTGCTGTGGAGGTGGAGCCCTGTTCGTGGTGGCTACTGGAGGATGCAAGGTTAACTTAATATATACACATTTTAAAACATAGTTGCCCCATCCGATCATTATTAAAAAGCTAATATTAACCCTTATATACAGCATAAGTGTAACCTCATAAAAAAACATACCTAAATGTCTGCAGATTGTGGGAAAATAATCAGTTTATCTTTTGGAGATGAAAGATTTGTGCAGGATACTGACTGTGTTGTGATGCAATGACCTAAACCAAGGTGGATGCCTACAGTGTGGAGAAGGAGGGATGCCCTCTCATCTGTCGCTTTGCCACCATGGGCACTGTGAAGAGCATCCAGCACAGCAAGATAGGTAAAAACATTTCCTCTCTTCCTTTGTCAGCAACAGCAGCGACACACATGTATTGACATTCACCTTTAGCGGTTCATTTGTTTTTCGTGTAATATGGGAGTATGGCAGCTGATAACAGTAGTGGTAACAGTGTGAGATGGATAGATAAAGAGATTAGGCATAAAAAAGAAGCAACATTTTTACATCCTTGTTATTCTTTCAACTTCTCCCCTCACATCCAGGAGATTACCTGGTGACCATTGAGGAAAAGAACAGCGCCATCTACCTGAGAGCCTACACCAACTGGCGCTACCAGGTACAGCTAAGCTTTCTGACAAATACTTTAAATACCATATCATAGTGTTATGAGATGTAACTACACTCTGTTCTGCCCCCTGTTTTTGAAATGATTTGAGATAAAGATTTGTGATCTTAATTTAAACCAAAATATTGCTTTAATGTCATCTAAGCTAGGGAATAGAATAGAAACAAATAGCAGCTTTTATTTAACAAACAGTCTGGTACTCCATAGTGGCATTAACATTAAACCTCGTTTGAATTGGTCCTCTAATGTGTGTGTGGAAATGTGCCCAAGACAAATGAGCTCTTAAAAATACTTTTTCAAGCTCATGAGTCTGACAGCCAGACTGTCAGACTCATGAGCAGTTTGATGTCAATCCTTCCACCTCCTGGATGATCATCTTTGACTGTCGGTCTGAGGATGAAGCTTAGTTTTTCACCTCTTTGACTTCTTTACATATCATTCATTCATTATTTTTATGTAGTTATGTTGTGCTTCCTATTCAGGCGGAGGAGAAGGCCCGTGTCGGGGTGCGTTTGTTGGGCCACCTGCTGCGTGGGGCGTCTATGCGGGGTGGAGTGCAGATGGAGATCATTGAGATGCCTCTCTCAGAGCGACCTGTTGCAGTTTCATGTTGCTCTGTAACAGGAGACCTTCTGGTCGGCTGCGAGAACACTCTGATTCTGTTTACTTTGAGGAGACAGAACCAGCAAAGCCTGGTAAGAACCCACCTGCTAATCCATGAGTTTACCTCCTCTGTGGACTGTTTATATGAATTATCTTAAGGTTAGATTATTCTGTATGTATAGACATACAAGTGCAGGATAAGGTCACCATTTGAGTTTCACTGTTTCCCAGGAAGTGACAGTTTTCCACAACATTAAAATGTTTATTGTATTTGGTCAATAAGACTTAAAGTATTAAGACAAAAGTGTTCAAATATCAAATACGGTACATTATTAGAAGTCGTATTTCATCATCAGGTTTTTCTGTTTTTGTCATTGTCAGTTACCGACTCTAAACAAAGTGGACTCTTATTGATACACTAAATGTTGCAGTAGCATAATGTTTCTTTCTCTGGAAAAAACTGCAGAATCAGCAGAACCTTCCGAGCATGGGGCCGAACACTCAGCAGACCTCCAGTCAGAGTCAAGGTAAGGACAGTAACACTTGCTGTGAACACATCATCAGGCAAAGACTCATTCTGTACCTAAACAAATATATATATATATATATAGTCAGTAATGTGTAAACTGGAGTGAAATATTCCAGTTACAATCCCCAAAACAAGAAATGAAAAACAAATTACTTACGCCATAAAGCACACTGTCTGAGCGGCGTGCATTATCTGTAGAGTCCTCACTTAGAAAATAGTGTCCATGAGGTTACACCAACAAAATGAGTTATCTCTGTAATTCAGTCATTATGTGATCATTGTTGTTTTTTTACTAACCTTTAAAGGGCCAAATGTGCTTGTAAACAAATTATTTACTACATCACTAGTTTGGAAGGAGGTAATGGGCTGTGATAAAGGAAAACACGTCTGCTTTGCTGACTCTTCCATGGTTTCCTCCTTGCAATTAGGTCAGACCTCAATTTCGAACCAGAATCTTTCTATCCTGGATTTTGAACGCTCAGTTATCCTGCATCTTCCAAAAATCAAACCGAAACAGGTACTTTTAAACATTTTTCTTTTCCTCGTAGTCTATTTATCCGCTATACAATCACACAAGTAAATAACACTCCTTTTTACTGGTTTACTGGTTTTTACTATGAACAATGCCCGGGACACATAAATAGAAAATCCTAAATAGTTCTTGATAATTTCACAAACAGAAGATTCACGTCTGATTTGGTGTAGGTATTTCCAAAGTTCACACTACCTAAATTGACAGTCTGTGGCTTTTGTTACTCTAACACCTTCTCTGCCCCCCAGGTGGCGCTGTGTGGAGGATATGTGGCAGTGCGGGGAGAGCTGGAGGTGCTCGTACTGAAACTGGATGCATCATCTGAACCTAAAACTCTGGAAGAATCATCGGACACAAATAATGGTTTTTTGTTATGTTCAGTTAACAGACTGTAAAAAAAACATATGGTTGTTCCATCAATGACAAAAAATGTTTAAGCTTCTAAAATCTACGTTTTGGGTTTACCACTGGTAGCAGTTTTTTGGCTTGGTCTAAAATCCAATTTTGGGGCAAAGGGACGAGGCCTCATTGTTGCTGAGGTCATCACTGCTTAATGTGATTGGCTAAAACACTTCTCAATCAACCAAAGGCACCCCAAAACAAATTTCATCATAATGATTCTCAAAATTGCCACCATGAGACACATATGATGAAATTAGCTACTGAGACCATAATGTCTTGTGGCAAAAATCTTTGAACTCTGTATCACATCTGTATCTCAAAATGTATCTTTAGGATGGATGTTTGTATGAGCATGATTTTGTGACATTACAAGTAGTTTGGAAGCCAATCATATTCCAGTATGCACAAGTGTGATGTGAAAACCTAAAAACTCCATTGCACATACATTGAGAATAGACTTTTCTGTAAAGACTAAGGAAATTCCTGCAGTTAAACTTTTGAAATGAACAAGAATAGTATATTGATAGATTTTTTTCAATGAGGGAGTAATTATTATTCCAAGAAGGGTATTTTTATGTCTTCACGTCTGTGGATCTTTAAGCTAATCAAGTTTGCCAAAAGCTGTTGGATATGTATTTATATATTTTCATCAAGCTTTAGTTTGGTGGACTGCATAAGAGAAACATATGTGATGTGTGTTTATGTATTTGTGTGTGTGTGCAGAAGATCATCTAGAAGGTCAGTCTGACTTTCTGTTCCTCCCGAGACACCAAGAGTTGCTCGGTGATCGAGCTAAAGACTGTGACATCCCTGTCAGCATTGAAAAGACCGGACTGGAGGACAGAGGACAGTACACACTGTCATACGTTCTCTTCAGGTGTGTGCTTGTATTTCTGCGACCCTGTTGGACCTTTAGATCTTTACAGGGAGTGTATTTTTGCTATGTAAGGTGTATTTGACGATTAATTTCTCTTTTGCAGGCGTTTTACTCCAGATTTCTCCCAGGGCTGCAGTGTGCAGGAGACTCAACTCCACTCCCTACAGCTCTACCCTCTGTTCACTAGTCAGTACAGTATACAGGATGAGATACAGAGACACATGTAGACCGACACATCGAAATAAAGGGTGTCACTATAAAAGCAGCATATACCATTTATATATTCAAGTCAGTTATACTTTAATTTAACCCTACTATTCTGCTGCCTACCCCGTTGAAGCAAAGCCCTGCATAACATTCACTGCAGCTCATTTTACATTCAAGATCTAATTTGTTTAGTTGACTGAGAGTTGTTTTACACATTATCAGAGCAGTTTCCCTTCTTTTTCAAAAAAGTAATTGTCACCATCTTATCTCATCAAATTGAGCTTCTACTCTTTAAGTGAAAGTTTGTCAGTTTTGGAAAATGATGAAATTATGTCATATTCTTTCACTGATTAAATAAGATTATATATGTAAGTGAATACTGGTCTTTTTAGTAATTGTGTGAGGGTTTTACATGATTGTCATGATGTCTGTGAGTATACATTATTTGGTGACCACAATATTGTTTACAAAACTCTGTTATGCTGTTGAAAGCTCTTTTGAGAGTCAACATTACAGTAAGATTTTTTTGTCAAACATTGTTTCTGCTTCTGTCTTTCTCTCTCCAGGTAAACAGTCAGTTTCTCTGGAAGAACCAGCATGTGTGTTCTGCTTCTTCTCTCTCCCCACTGTCGGCTACCTGTACAGTCTGAAGGGTGGTGTCGAGCTTCTCTCAGCCTACCAGTATCCAGAGAAGGTCCTGGAGGCGGTGCTGACAGACCACCTGTTGCATGTCATCACAAAGTATGTCTGCCGTCTGATTTGTTATGAAAATCATTTCATCTTCTTTGAATCACCGCTTTCAATTAGAACACTTGATATGACAAATCCACACATCATTCTCACATTGTTTAAAAAATAAAAAAGCAACAGTCTTGACGAATCATTTAACTAACATTTAGTCTTTTGAAACCGAAACTGAATGCTTCACCTTCATTCAAAGTCTTTGTACAGGACTAAGTGACTTAAGATGGAGCATGTTTATTACTCTGATCTGAAGATTTGTGTTTGGCATACAAGTGAGTTTGTTACTAGATTTCTGTGCGTTCCCGGTAGGAGTGCATTGCAGTGTTTCACTGTGCGCTGTGCAGCAGTAGCAGCCAGGATCGAAGACCCCTACATCGATACCACCATGAAGGTATCAGCCTAATCTTAAAACCTTGCTTTTTGGGTTTATGGTGTTGAGCGTACTAATATATGGTATTTATTTACACTAGAAGATATATTTAAATATTTGTCTATATTTGCGAGTGCCCTTGCTTGTGGTCAGTGGCTTTGTCTCTGTTTATCAGCACATCTGTATCCTTAAATAATCGTGCGTGTGTGTGTGTTTGTAGGCCTGCCCGCCCTGCAGCCTGGAGGTATGTGCGCTCAGGATGCAGTTGTTTATTGGTCTGCGGTCAGTGTGCGTCTACGGCCGCCATGTTGTCCTGCTCTCCACCGCTGACACAGAGACACCAGAGGAGACCGAACGCAACACACACCGCAGAGGCCTGTAAGTCACATTCATACACACACTCACGCACACAAACAATACACTGAGTTAAACACACACCCATACAGAAACACACATGGCTATGATGGTGTTTTAGTTTTAGAAGCTTCATCAGATATGTCCTCAGATACCTCCCTGCGGGTACCAGAATACTCTAAAGAGGGGTTTCTCAGCGTGTGTGTGTGTGTGTGTGTGTGTGTGTGTGTGTATACATGCATCATAAACCTGTTTACTGTATGTGTGTGTTGTTATTTTAGCGAGTTGAAAGAACACACCATGCTGACTGGTATTTTCCTGGCGGTGGGAATCGATCCCGCAACCACCCCAGCTCTGGAGAGCCTTCTATCACGCCCCTTCCTGTAAGACAAAACCCATCCACCCCCGTCAGTGTCTGTTGTCACTTCCAGGCCAAGCTGCAACACCAGAAACACTCGAAATACTCACATTAGCAGATGAGTGTTAACCGAATCATTAGATTAGCCCTTTATTTGAAAGGGAAACTCGACTGTTTGGATTCTCTTTCACTTTTTAATGTCACAAATGTATCTTCTCTCTCAGCTTCCATTAAAGTTTCTGTTTTTTGCATTTGGAACTAATATTGCTAACTGCTATCAGCCTTAACTTGAGTATTGTGATGATAAATACCTTGTGAAGAAGGTTCAACATGTCAAGGTATCTCTGCCTCAGTCTAACCATGTTGATAAAGGAAGTAAAGGTAGTACTTTATTTTTTAAAAAGAAAGGTACTAGAACATTTTTTTATTTGACTGTTCAGCAAAAATAAAAAAAAACAGAATTTCCCCTGTGAGGAGCCCTATATTAAAAAAAAATTATTAGATGCTCACTTAATTATATTGAATAAGAAGTTAAACATTTATGATAAATTCAGACTTAAATTCTGAAATTATGAAGCTGATTTTGGATTAACATTGATGGTGCTAATCAAGTATTTAGAATACACATGATCATTGATATACAGTATATCAGGTATATAAGGAATGGCAAACTACATCAATATTTACACAGTTATTGAAAAACTGCCAACAAAAAGTCTTTTATTTCAAGATTACATTTGACAGTAGCAAAATATTTTCCTGCCAAGAAAAGTAAATTCTTTTCATTCAAGAAACATTTTAAGCACTGATTCTTCATATTTCAAGCCCCTTTATTTATCTTTTATTGTATAATTTTATTTCTTTCCCACTGTCGCTTGCTCATGGTGGGAATTGTTAGGTAAATAATATTACAAAGAGTAAGGTCTAGACTTGCTCTATATAAAAAGTGCAATTTATGTTATGATTTAGCACTATATAAATAAAATATTTATAATAAAAAAAAAAAAAAGTGTAAAATAAGTGTACCCATTTTGTTACTAATCCCTTAGCAGTTATGGCTTTACCTCCTGTACAAAACTTAATAATTAAGCTCTGAGGCCCTAAAACATGGCTTGGTCTAAAAGTGACAACATTTCCTGTTGTAGTTCCTAAACTTATCCAACCATAACCTGCCTAACTGCTCCCAGTGTGTGTGACGTTTTGCTCACAAACTAATCACGTTTGAACTGAAATAAAAAGTTTTGGATTTTACTCATCTAACTAAATAATCCTACTTTACTGGACAGGTTCCTGTTTTTTTAGTAACACTTGCAATTCAATATGTTTTTGTGTGTGTAACATTGATGCAATGTTGCGCACACCTGTAGTTGTAGATTCAACACCTTAAAGGTTCAGTGTGTAATATTTCTGAGGATCTATCAACTGAAATGCAATATAAGATCCATAACTGTTTTCAGTGGTGTGTAAAGATCTCACATAATAAAACATTATGTTTTTATTACCTCAGAATGAGCCAAATATCTCCATAACCGCGGGCACCCCCTTCCATGGACGTCGCCACGTTGCATCGTCATGTTTCTACAGCAGCTGAAAACGGAAAAACAGCACTACAGGGCGCGTTTCGTCACTACGTTCTTCTTCTTCTACTTCTGGTAGAATTCAGGCAGTGCAGACACTTTATCACTATGTTGATATGTACATTAGAAGAAGTAGTAGAAATAATATACAGCAGGGGTCTGCAAATAAGTTTTGAATTGGAACAATATTTTTAACCATTAGATGGTAGATGAGAATATAAGCCATAAGAATGACTCACGCAGGACTTGCAACCTAAGAGTGGGGGGGTTCGATCTCACTGCAAGACAAATTTTTTTCTCTCTTCAACAAATGGATTCTGCAGCGAATGTTTCTCAGATCACGGCATGTGCTACACTGCATTTGTTTCTGTGTTTGATCCGCATCCATCAACCTACGGACTATTTTCCAGTTCCCCAGTATCTCCACGCAGAGGACATTTAGAGGAATCAGATTTTCTGACGGCTCTTTCAGAGGTGTGTCAAGCAGGCTACAGACTCTTTTTTTAAATGTTGTTCAGAGCTTTTCAAAATAAAAGCTCAGTTCAAGTCCAAATACTACATTACAGTTAACAAGCTTCTTGCACTTTTATTTTGTAGGCAAAACCACTAAAGAAGAAGTGATTATATGAGTAGCAGTTGCTGCCATGACTAAGATCTGTTTCAGCACCGCTATCAAAGTATTTATTTATTTATATTTTTTTGCCACAATCAAAGCACCATAATCTGGCAGCGGGTCAGATATTAATGTTGGCGGGCAGTTTTGGTGATGGTCCATATTCACAGAGAGAATGAATGTGTTTCCCTTGTCAGTGTTTGAATAAACTTTATCTAATGTGTGGTTTATAATGGACTGTGGTGCAGAAACAGTGACAGTGTTTCACACTCTTGGCTTACATTTTCCATGTTATCTGTCAGCAGCCAAGTCACAATAATAATAATAATATGGTTTTACTGAATAATTAAGTAAATATAATTTCTTAATAAATATACCTAAAGAACCCTCATTTCTTTACTGGCTACTCTCTGCTGTCTCAGAAGAGATACCTTTTGTGCTGTTGTAGCCTACGCTCTTTGAAAGGTTAGGGTGCAGTGGTAGACTGGACAGATGGTTGCTATTCGCAACCCTTGCCACTAGATAGCACTAAATCTTACAACCTGAACCTTTAAAAAAACAAAAATATTTTAAATAGCATCCTCAAATATGGCGACAGGCAATAAAGGCAGAGACAGAGCAGCAATTTAGTAGTATTTCAGTGTTGTAAATCCCTGTCATGCACAAACCCCTTACCATGCAATCTATTGCAGAACATAACCATAAACATACACACAAATACATTGTACTTTGTGACCATCACACCATGTTAACATGATGTATAATATATCACAATATCCAAGAGGTTGTTCTATACTGGGAGTACTATTGGTGTATATGATGTAGATACTAGTAGCATCCATGATCACAGTGTACAATCAATGTCATGACACACTTAATTTTTCAACTTAATGTAAGGAAAACCTGTCATGTACCGGTCAGTATTCTGTCTGTAGATGTCTTGATTGTAGTCACAGAAAAAAAAATATATATATATATATTAAAAACCTCTCCAAACCAAAGGAACCAAAAATTATTTAAAACAATTATGGTAAAGAAACTCTGCGATAGACTGGTGACCTGTCCAGGGTGTACCCCGCCTTTCGCCCAATGTCAGCTGGGATTGGCTCCAGCCCCCGCAACCCTGTACACAGGATAAGTGGTTGACGATGGATGGATGGATGGATGGTAAAGAAACTGCAGAGAAGAACAACAGTTCTGGTTGATATTTCTAGGAGTCCTTAGGCAATTATTTTCCAAATTTAAATAGGAGATATATCACACCGAATCCCAGTTTCAAGACTCCAGTCCAGACTGGGGCCAACACATTGATGCGTGGCATCTAACCCACATTTATATTTTCCACTCATTGTCCTTTTGTGTGTCATCAGTGATTCCAAAAATTCACTTTGAATCTCAAAATCTGCTGTTCAAACATTTCAGAACATCTACTCTACATCTAAAAACAGTTATTGGATTTAACTCGTAACTCTGTTTGAGTAAACTTTTTGTTACCCCTCTGTGTTGACCTCTGACCTCAGGAGCAGGAAATGGACAATCTCTTCTGTCAGAGAAACCAGTTCAACAGGACATGGATGGAACATCTATGTGGTCGACACCGTCTCCCCCCTCGCTCTTTACCAAGAGATGGTAACACAGACATGATCACTCCAACTATTCGTTAACAAAAACAAACAGCTCAAGCTGAATGTCTGATCTTGTGTTTGAGTACTTGTTTATTTTGTACATTTATTCAGTATGCAAATTATTAATGACAATTATGAAAGACTAAATAAATAACACCAGAACAAAAATCAAAGGTTTAACAAGCAGAAAACAGATTAATGGCACATATCACTGTATCAAGACATTTTGTAATTGATTCCTTAAAGTTTTATCTCATAAAAACGTAACTTTTTTCAATGTAGCAAGATTAACTTCTTTCCATGACAAATGCTTTTGCTTTAGATGTTTTCTAAAATGAGAGAACATTTTTTATGTAATTTTGTTTTTAACTTAAAATAAGGTTTCAGGACTCGATTACACACAGAAAAGACACGTAAACTGTATGTTTATCTGTCTGTACACTCCCTTGTGTGTATATCAGGTTGAATACAGCCAGCGGTATGCAGAGACCAACCCACAAGGCCAAAGCCTTCGTCACCTCCTCAGTGAAGCTCACCTCCTCCTCCGTGCCTCCTTACTCCGAACATCAGAGCAAGAGAACACTGAGGACGACCCTGACGTTTCTCTGCAGACAAATGCGGACAAACCGGCTGAGAAACAGACAGCTGCACAGACAGACAGTCAAGAACTGGAGGAGGCACTCAGGCAGAACTGTGCACAGCTGGGAGATAGTTTCAGCAGGTAAAACACACTTAAATCAGCTTTAGAAACACCTTAATAAGGTTTTAATCTCAGTACACACCCCTTAAAATTAATTTAGGTTATAAGAGTTAAGCTAAAAGTTGTTTCAGCACTAATTCTTGATTGTTGTCTGTTCTGTTAGGGGCAGTCAGAAGGACTGCCACCTGGCTTTGCCGTACTACAGAATGTCGGGTCTGTCAGTCACAGAGGTCATGGCCAGGAACCACCCTCTTCCCAGCAGCCCTCACTCTTACGGCCCCGGCTTCCTGTTTTACCTGGTGCATTACCTTTTAGAAGAAACGGAGCAGAGCCTCAGTCAGGTACACACAAACATTAAAAAAAGAATAAACCTTCACATGCTGCTTGCATTGTACTTGTGATGGGAGACTTTTACAGCCAGATATTTTGAGATTTGTTTTGAAGGTGACATATTGAATAAGTCGTTATTACATTACCCTGCAGCATTACAACGTGGAACAAATCAACTTAAAGCTATCATTCTCTATCTGCTTCTGTGCACTTTATCTTAGATAGCAACTAAATTATCTCTGAATACGGCCAACCTTCAATGTTAATGTCTTAGCTTACATGACTACATGTTTATTTTACAATTTATAGGTTATATCCCAGCCACTGTATCATTTTTATATCAGTTCATCAGTTAATCAGAAGCCAAAATATCCCGTACATGGGCGCTGCCATCTTGCACTATTGACATCACTTAGAGCCAGAGTTTGAGCCGTAGAGATGTTGTCATAGTGTACATCTTTATATACAGGCTGTACACTAAACACTGGTACCACCCAGTGTCCAAAATAAGATGATTAATATACAAGGAAACTTTAAGAAAAGTCAAATGAAAGAATTCTCTTTCTGCAGGAAGCAGCTGATCAGGTCATAGACATTTTTAGCCAATCAGAGCCCTCGCAGCTTGTCAGTGTGTGTGCCAGCCCGTCCATGATTAACCTAAGTCCTGCCCGGACGCTGCGAATCTTACAACATCTGGAGGACACAGCTGGTGTATCGGTTCCACTGACAATCACTATGGCAACTATGATGCTGCTTTTGGACGACCTGCCACAGTACACACAGCTGATGGAAAGACATGCTGAGGTTAGAGGGGATGGGGATGGGGGTGTGTCTGTCTGTCTGTCTGTGTTTAGGGATGCTATGTAATTATGAAGAAACTGAAATCTGTACTTTACTCTGTAACAGTATGCATTTAAATGAACAGTCTGTCTCTGTAATCCAATAATACAGTACATACTTGCTATGAAAGCACATTAACATTTAGTATCTTTTAACTAGATGACCAAGTAATGTTTGTTATTCTACTGTACCTGTCAAAAGATCAGCTACTTGATATCTAGTTTTTCTAATACATCATTTACACACTATAACAATAAACATATACTAGGTGTATATGAATAAAAACTTTTGATTGTGGAGGGACAACCTGGCAAAAAAATTGTTCAAATGAAACGTAAAATTGATTTATATAGAGTTATACCTACAGTGTAGTCAAGGGCAGATGAATCCGTAATTGGGAACCTGAATTGTAGAAAGATGAACCTGAGGACTGTCTGTGTGTGTGTGTGTTCAGATGCTGCTGGTGTACGGGTTCATCGAGGAGTCGAAGCTGTTGCTGCATGGTGGAGGTGGAGGCCAGCACACACACATCCGTCCCACAGCACTGACTCGCCAGATGGCAAAGTCCCAACCAGGACTGCTGGTCGCTGCCATGGTGGCTTTACATGAAAACAACAAAGTTCAGCTGGAACAGGCTGATTACATATTCAAGGTGTGTGTGTGTGTGTGTGTGTGTGTGTCGGGTTCACAGCTAGGAGCCTTGGAGGAAAATCATCTTATTAATTTCTCACATTACCTGTTGCGACTTTGAATTTATGCAAAATTATAGCTTACAAGCTGCTTTAAAACATGGTGCCTTTTTTTTTTTTTTCTATTTTGAACATTCCTACCCAGAAACTACCGAAAAGAGTAGCAATATAAATGTGTGTGTCTAGGAACTGGGCTATGAGAATTGCTTACTGGTGGATTTCTGGGAGGCGATGCTCATGGCCTCCTCGCAGGAAGCTGTCATCCAGGAACTTCTGTTCCGACTGACGTCTGTCTACATCGACCGGCTGATGAACACAAACTCAGATACACACCCCAACCTTCAACATACAACTTCAAGACGCAGGTCGCTGAAGAGCGCTGAGGACCTGGTACAGTAGCTGAAAATGACTGCTGTTCTGTTTGTTTGGAAGAGAGCTGTTAAATTCAAATGCCACATTTTTAAGACATTTTCTGTTGAACTTGTGAAATTTGGTCACCATCTTAATTGGTTGCCAAAACAATTGTGCTATTTGTATAAATAGTGTCATATTCAGAAATCACGAAATCACATGGACATCACTCTCATATACTAAGAGGCCACATATATTGGTGTATGTTTCAGATCAACTCGTGCTCCCATTACGGTGCTCTGTACCCATGGCTTACAGTTCTCAGTCCAGTTCACACTACCAGTTTCCAACACCAGGAGGCGCTTCATAAACTGCAGGTAAATGAAATGTTGTGAAGTGTGGACAAAATATGCCTGCTTCTAGGTGGCACAAATACATTTTCCTCACTAAGTATCTGGAATTAAGAGCCACATTTAGCTGTAGGAAATAAAACAGCTGTAAATCAGCATTTCTATGTATGTGGTATGTATAGTATCTCACAAAAGTGAGTACACCCCTCACATTATTGTAAATATTTGATTATATCTGTAGAAACACTGTAGAATTGCACTTTGCTACAATGTAAAGTAGTGAGTGTACTGCTTGTATAACAGTGTAAATTTGCTGTCCCCTCAAAATAACACATCACCCAGCCATTAATGTCTAAACCGCTGGCAACAAAAGTGAGTACACCCCAAAGTGAAATTGTCCAAATTGGGACCCATTAGCCATTTTCTCTCCCTGGTGTCATGTGACTTGTTAGGGTTACAAGGTCTCAGGTGTGAATGGGGAGCAAGTGTGTTAAATTTGGTGTTATCACTCTCACACTCCCTCATACTGGTCACTGGAAGTTCAACATGGCAAAGAACAATCTAAGGGTCTTACAAAAAAGAATTGTTGCTCTACATAAAGATGGCCAAGGCTGTAAGAAGACTAGCAAGATCCTGAAACTAAGCTGCAGCACGGTGGCCAAGACCATACTGCGGTTCAACAGGACAGGTTCCACTCAGAACAGGCCTCGCCATGGTCGACCAAAGAAGTTGAGTACATGTTCAGCGTCATATCCAGAGATTGTCTTTGGGAAATGAGTGCTGCCAGCATTGCTGCAGAGGTTGAAGGGGTGGGGGGGGTCAGCCTGTCAGTACTCAGACCATACGCCGCACACTGCATAAAATTGGTCTGCATGGCTGTCATCCCAGAAGGAAGCCTCTTCCTATTTAGTTCAGATGGTGTCAACCGTGTGTGGCGGCAACCAGGTGAGGAGTACAAAGACAAGTGTGTCTTGCCTACAGTCAAGCATGGTGGTGGGAGTGTCATGGTCTGGGGCTACAGTTCATTGAGGGAACCATGAATGCTGACATGTGCTGTGACATACTTAAGCAGAGCATGATCCCCTCCCTTCGGAGACTGGGCTGCAGGGCATGATAACAACCCCAAACACTCCATGCCGAAGAGTGTTAAGGCTGTGCTGGAAAATAATGGCGGCCACACAAAATATTGACACTTTAGGCCCAATTTGAACATTTTATCTTATCTTAGGTGTACACACTTTTTGTCTCATCATGTCCTTAGTACTTTTATCTGGTGTAGTAGACCTAAATTTATTAGTTATGCATTTTAATAAATTTATGAGAATTGATACCCAATTATGAATTTTTAAGATTCATAAAATCATTTTATTTAATTCCTCGTTAAGGGCACCACCGGAGTTGTTATAATCCTAGAGTCTCCGGACCTCTAGGTAGTTTTGAATAATTATACAATTATTACTAGTGATCAGTTAGTTAATAATCGCTCAATTATCTTAAATCAGTCAGTCTCATATCTAAAGGGTCAATTCTCTTGGCAGGAACTATAAATAGGCAACACACACAGCTCTTGATTATATTACAGTGAATTTATTCTCTAACTAAGGTGATAAAAAGATGGTTGGATACAGGGAACATAAACATTTGCTGAACAATGAGCCTGGAGGTTCGATTGTGGGAAGCATTTGACTCAT